>NC_140947.1:87810524-88323024 GCF_014529385.1 Adiantum capillus-veneris | reverse complement strand
TCTCTTCACCTCAAATAAACCCAATAAGACACACTAACAATTGCAAGATGCACAAATCACTAATCATGTCATGCAACACATTAATCACAAGCGCACACACATAGATCTATTGAGACTCTGCACTCCAATCAAACCTACATGAAGACACAAATAATAGAGGGAAATCACACAAGATTAGAGCGGGATTAACCACTAATTAGTTTCAATCTAGCTAATCAAAACATCATTAGCAATCATTAAAAGCATGAGAGAGGCATAGTGAAAGAGAATTAATACTTGATTAGTGTTAATCAAGTCACATGAGCAAGGAGAATCTCAAGGACTCCATAGCCACACATCTCATGAGCTCTCACCAAAGAGTGGTCTCAACAAATAAGGCTGAGAACCTTAATTCCATTTACACACTACCTTGTATACCTAAGGTAAAAATATGCTTGTCGAGGTACCCAAGGCCTTTAGGGATCCACAACTTACTAAATCTGCAACCTAGGTAGACTATCTGACCTATTCTTTACAGCTTGGAACTCTCATTGAGCCTGTAACACATTATAAATATTACAATGGCTTAAAATAAAGCGAGTACTTACAATACATGACCATTTATAGAAAATGTAAAAAATGTGTGACCCAATCTTCACTACTTCGTTGTATTCATCTTTGATGTGCATTCATAAAGCTTGGGCCTTTATTACTTTTTGTTAACTGACATCGAGAGACCCGTGTGATGATGTGATTACAAGTCATGCAGTGGGGTCAAAGCCAAGAAAGCAAGGGGCTTGGTGACTATCCAATGCCTCCCATTGCTTGGTTTTGACCTTTGTGTTAATGTCATTACAAACAAACGTCAGCTTAATTTACACCCCAACCCCCCATCTCAACCTTTAAAAAAGATGAAGGCCTCCTTTAGCTCCTTTACTTTGTGATTTTAAATTTATTTTTTTAAATTCTTGTTTTTTTAATGCCTTGAGCTAGTAAGGATTATGTAGAGGGAGTTCCCATGGAAACCCCACCTTAAGGCGAGCCTTAAGGTATGGTCCCATGACTGACCCCTCCTCTCCTCTATTTCATTGGGGACGAGGTCTCACAACCCCCTCTCCCCTTGGCTTTTTATTTTTATTTTGGAAATAGGATCCCACAACTCCCCTTATTTTTTGGGGGGTGGGGTCCCAAGCACCCTCCTTATCTTATGTTTAGATGTAGAGAGAAAGACAAATTGAGACGGAGAGAGACGAGACAAGAGGCACACCATATATGCTCCCAAATACTGATTCATATTGAGGACAAGATACATATATATAGGTGAGACCAAGTTGAGTAAAGTGAGCCATATATAGCTCCAACACCCCCACTCTAACAAGGGTCTCTAGACTTGGATAAAAAAACCCTTGGGAAGCTCAAGGGAAAAACCCAAGCCCCTATACAAATGTGAAAATATGAACCGACTATAATGATGTGAAAGTGCATTGTGTAACTAAGTACAAATATACAAGTGACCAAGATGTCACAATGTGAAAGTGTGGAGTGTGCATAGTGCATGTTACCTATATGTTTACAATGTCATATGTACAAAGCTACCATAATAGCAGAGAGGATAATCTATAAAGAGTGAGGCCAAAGCAACTCCAAGCTCCAAGCACAAGAGGATGAAGCATGACTTGTTGAGGCCTTTGGTAAGAATGTCTACAATCATCTGGTCCCTTGGACAGTGTCCAATCATGATAGTGCCTTTGCGTACTTCATACCGGACATAATGATAATGCATAGCAATATGCTTTGACTTGTTATGTTGAACATAGTCTTTTGCAAGACTAATAGCACTCTGGTTATCACACCGCAAGGGTGTGCTAGAAAGAGGATAATGACCAATATCAACCAGCATCTGTCAAAGCCAAATCAGCTCACGAGCTGTAAGTGATGCAACAACATATTCAGACTCAATCGTAGAAACTGCAACGCAGCCTTGTTTCTTATTGGTCCAAGAAACAAGACAATCATTCATGAAGAATCAATTACCACTAGTAGATCGCATAGATAAATGTGAGCTCACCCAATCTCTATCTGTGTAACCCAAAAGAGAGAGAAATTGCATAGAGTCCGATGTTAATTATCGTCGATAGACCAAACCAATATTTGTGGTGCCTTTTAAGTATTTCAATACATGCTTTGCTTCCAACCAATGCTTAAGAGAAGGATATGCAAGATGTTGTCTAAGATAATTAGCAACAAACAAAATATAAGGACGAGTGTTCATGCCAACAAGCTGAAGACATCTGATCAAGTTAGCATATAAGGTTGATTTGTGACAAGCTGACCGCCACTTTTAGAAGTGTTCTTCGTAGAACTTGCAAGACACGGTGTAGATTCCATACCAAATTTTTGAATAGTATGTGCAATAAACTTTGATAGTTGAAGGAACAAAATACCTTTTGCTTGGTTCCTTTGAATCTGAATGCCAACGGGAGTTAAGCTCTCCAAGATCCACCATATCAATGCTGAGACAACAACTTTTTAACTTGCTGAAGAAATCCCAAATCATTGGAAACAAAGATGGTATCATACACATAAAGAGCAAGAACCACAAAACTACCACCTTGGCGCTTTATATATAAGTTGGGGTCTGAAGAGTAAGAGATGAATCCTTTAGAGGTGAGAAAAATATCAAATTTTGTATACCATGCCCGCAAAGCTTGTTTGAGACCATATAGTGTCTTATGAACCTGAGCAACAAGGTCTTTCTTACCTGGAATCACCATTCAAGAAAGCAGTTTGCACATCCATTTGATGAGCTTCTAAATCAAATTGAACAGCAACTGCCAATAAAATTCGAACATTTGTAATGTGAAAAACTAGTGAAAAAGTCTCTTGATAATCAACACCTGCAACTTGGGAATAACCTTTCGCAACTAAGTGTGCCTTGAACTTATCAAAAGATCCAGTTGTTTTTACTTTTGTCTTATACACCCACTTACACTTAATAGATGTACGGCTAGGAGGTATTTCAGTTAGTATCCATGTACCTTCATAGATAAGAGAATCATACTCTTCTTCCATAGCCTCTTGCCATTGATTCTTTTGTGGAGAAGAGATAACTTTGGTGTAAGTAACGGGATCTTCAAAAGTAGAGAAATCATATCAACAATATCTTCATCATAAACAGGACATGAATCATATTCAAAATCAATAGGCAGATCAACAAAAATGTCAATATCATTATTGGTAACATTTGGAGTGGATGGCTATGAAGAGGAAAGCTTCTCTATAGAAAGAGTTTCATCATCTGAAAGAATGGAAAATCTTGAAGCAATGATTTAGTATCATCACATCATCCATGGACCATGAGCCTCCCATAAGTTGTTCGTTAAAAAGTAGCATCATGATTCATGATTACTTTCTTGGAGGAAGGGTCATAGAATTTGTAGTCTTTGGAAGTGTCATAATATCCAAAAAAATAACTTTAAGACCAGGATCATCAAGCTTTGTTCATGATTCTTTGGGAACATGAATATAAGCAATACATCCAAAGGTTCAAAAATGAGATACAGAAGGAACATCACTTGTCCATGCTATGATGGGTATCTTATCGGAAGGTAAAATAGTAGGAAGAGGATTCTGAATAAATATTGCTATCAAAGTAGCTTCAGCTCAGAAAACATGAGATAGCCCAGAATGAATCAGCATACATCTTACAGCATTGAGAATAGTGTGATGCTTTCATTCATCAATGCCATTTTGTTGAGGTAAATATGGAACAGTGTGCTCATGATGAATTCTATTGTCATCAAAGTAACTCCCAGTGTAATGGAAATGGCCTATGAATTTTGAGAGTAGTGAAATTAGGAAATTAGATAGAGCACTTTTTGAGATTACTTTCTAAGCAAAGAAGGTGAACTTAATTGATGGTAGCAACATAAACATAGCACTTAGTTAACTTGGCATGAACAATACTTTTGCAAGAGAGAGATTTTAGAAAACATGACAACAATTGAGGACCGGCTTTATGTGGAGCCCCCTTCCAATAGACATTTGTAATATAGGTTCTCCCATCAATAGAGAATTGGTACAGTACAATCTTTGTGTTCCTTGTGACCCAGGTGATGCAATGAGATGGAAAGCTTCATGCATCACGAGCATAACATAGACTTTGTAAAAAAGCATTAACCATCCCCAGCCTCAATCCCAAGGCCTCAAACACCTTCAAAGGTAGAGAGAGCTAGCGGGGAATGAGGGTAGGGAAGAGGAATAAGAAACATTCCATAGGAGAAAGAAATAGTTCCTCACTTATCATCACTCTTCTTGCTAGCATACATAATAGCATAGTAATGAAGATGGAGAAGATGGAAAGCTTAAGCATTGAAGCATTTCTCTTGGTTGGATTTGCATTCCATAGCCAAGAGTGTTGGTGTAGGCTCTCAACTTCTCTAATAGCTTGGAGAAGGAGATGGAGCTCTTGCACTTTGCACTTCACACAATGAGAGTGTGTGTGAGAGTGTGTGGGAGAGTATACCCCCCAAACTATCTCTCTTCTTTTTTTGGTCGACCCCCCCTTGTAGCTCAAGATTGAATCTCATTGGATCCCTACAAGACTGGCCAATCTCATACAGGATGCAATACAAGCAACAAGGGTAGTCCTGGGACAAGTGTCCCCCTTTCCCCTTTGAGAGACAGGACTTGATAAATACAAAAACAATTAATTAAATCTTCTAAATTATCATTGGACCCCTTGGGAGGCTAACTAATAGGCTTTAGGCACACCATGAGGGCAACATGAGGAGGAACTTGACAAGTGTCCTATATGCTTTCTTTGTATCAAGCTTGCCTTGTGTGAGTGTGTGTGTGTGTGTGTGTGTGTGTGTGTGTGTGTGTGTGTGTGTGTGTGTGTGTGTGTGTGTGTGTGTGTGTATTCTCTCTCATATCCCTAGCTTTAGGGCTTGTCCCCTCTCTTGTAGGAATGGGATTTGACTTTTGCACACCTTATCCTCAAGCACCTTAGTCAGCAAGCATGACAAAGCACCTCAAGCTTGGGTAGTGTTCCCACAAGCACTTCAAGCTCTCTAGTCGGTAAGCACCTCAACCATCTTAGTCAGCAAGTACAACAAGAACCTCAAGCACCTTAGTCATCAAGCACAACAAGCACCTCAAGAACCTTAGTCATCAAGCACAACAAGCACTCAAGCACCTTAGTCCTCAAGCACGACAAGCACCTCAAGCTTGGGCCACATTCCCACCTCAAGCTCAACCCTAGTTTAGATAAGGTCAAAGGAATTTTAACACTAACATTTGGAGGTCGTTAATGAAGCTAACCCTAAGGTCTTTAAGCTCCATTAGCTAACCTTGCTCTTTGGCAGATCATCTCTCATTTGGGTCCCTTTACCATTGACATCGTGTCGAAATAGACCCAAAAGCACATATCTATATTCTAACCCTTGTTCCTACCTATTCTCCCACATTAAATGATAAGTTTAATATGAGAAAATCATTTGGGTTGGTTAGATATTAGATTTTTATGGCATTACCTCTCTCTTGAAATCATAGTCGTCCTCAACTATGAGGTATAAGAGATAAAGCCATTAGGAAGAGAATGGGGTCTAGGAGGGCCTCTTTATTTGGCAGTTTAAGGAAGTCAAACCTTTAGTATTAAGAAAGTAATCAAAGGACAACTTTTGAATTCAAACAGGCAAAACAGCTAGTTTATTTGAATTCAAAGTTTCCTCCCAAAATGGAATTTAAAATCTAGCGAGTAAAATCATATCATGTAGCATATCTATGGAAAGAGCTCGACACGTAGATTGCAAATATATGATCTCTGCTCAAATCGGAGATCATATGTGAGAGTTATGGAAGGCCAAAAATCATAAAACTGTCCACCTCCTTTTGGGGGAGAAAAGTGCATCCTTTGGCCACTCTAGTTACACATCTCTTACACACCCACCATTCTTGTACACATGGTGTGCACCTAATCATCAAATTGTTAATCACCTCCATAAGCTCATGGAAAATAAAGAGGCCCTCCTACACCCCATCCTCTTCCTAATTCCTTAGTCATTAGTCAATCTTTCTTAGTGGGTAGAGGATCCCTTTTTACCCTACGACATATTTCCAAGATGGATGAATAATCCACTTGGTGCTTGGGAGACATAGCTGCCGCAAGCATGTCTGCTCTTTAGTCCATTTTATTCTCCCAAAGTAGAGTGAAAAATTCTACTTGGTGTTTGAGAGACGTCGTCATCAAAAACAGGATTCTAAGCATGCATAATATTTAAATTTGTGCACAATATAAAGAGAACTAGTCTTATAAGATAGAACATTGATCATTTGAAAGAAATTTGTACATTTCTTACTCTAGTATAGCATTGTAAGCATTGACAAGGTTCATACTATCTTTAAGTTGTATTCCTTGTATCCATCTAGCATCTTCAAAAGGATGATTTTTGAACTTAATAAGATACCGTCGGATAATTTTTCCATGTCATAGTTCCTTGTCTTCATGCCAAAGGATAGCTTCGGGTTGTAGCACCTCTTCTTGGTCTTCAATTTTGTGAGGGTCTTCAATAATTGGTTCACTTGGTGGCTCTCCTTTATAGGGCTTAAGTAGGATCACATAAGAAAAGCATTGTGTATGAGCCAATGGTTGGGCAAATTGAGTTGATAAGCCATCTCATTGATGGTCTTCAAGATTTGGAAAGGACCATAGTATCTTTTTGTTAGCTTATCATAATAATTTTGATGGCCCATAGGATTTTTGCTCATTGTTTGCCTCAATCAAGCCTTGGGAAACTTAAGTAAGACCCAATCATTTTCTTCGAACGTTAAGTCCCTCTTGTTCTTGTCAGCAGTATCTTCTTGCCTTTGTTGAAAGATGGATATAGCCTCCTTCATCTTTTGAAAATATTCTTGTAGGTCACGGCTATGCTCATCGTCGACAACGAAGATCTTCCCATGTACCTTAAGTAGCAAGGGACTTTTAGGTCTTCTCTCAATTATTTGAATAGGTGATTTTCTCGTAGAAATATGGACAGTATTATTGTACACATACTCTACAAGAGGTAAGTACTTTTCCCATTGTGAGCATTGATCTACTTCTGTAACATAAGTCTTTAGTAGATCGAGTATTGTAAAAGTGGCTATCTCACCTTGGCCATCTGTTTGTGGGTGATAGGCCAAAGAGAAATTCAATCTTGTACCTAGATTTTCAAATAGACCTTTTCGAAAATTACTAGTCATTCTAGGATCTCTATCTGACATGATGGATGTTGGCAATCCATGGTGTTTGAAAATCTGTGATATGAAGAGAGTTGCCATTTGGTGTGCCTTAATGGTCTTTTTGACAGGAATAAAGTGTGCTTGCTTGCTAAAGTTGTCGACTATTGTCCATATTCCCATAGTCCCATGGATAGACGTGGGTAATCCAAATATGAAATCCATGGATATACTCTCTCATGGTGAATTTGGGATAGGCAATGGCTGGAGTAATCCAGCTTGCTTCCCTCTATCATATTTAGTCTTTTGGCATACCACACATTTTGAAACATACTCTTGTATGACCACTTTCATGGTAGGCCAATAGAAATACATCTCTACTCCTCGGAGAGTAGGTTGAATGCCTCTATGCCTCGCATAGGGAGGAGCATGGGATTCATACATGACTTTCTCACAAAGGGAGTGGGTAACACATAGCCTATTGCCATGGAGAAGATAACCATCCTGCAAGGTGAATGGTTCTTCTTTCTTCCCCAAAGCAAGGGCTAACATTATTGTTAAAGAATATGATGTTAAAGAATATGCCATTGTGCTATGGGCGGCTGGACACTGACTATACTATGTTGTAAATATACTTTGGATAATAGTTCAAAAGAGAAGAAGAGAAAAGCAGCTCGTTGAATGGCTGCTGCAGGGTAACGATTGTGTGTGTGTGTCTCGATGTGTGTTGGTGTGTGTGTAGTCTTCTTTCCTACCTTCTCCATCACCTGCGCACTCTACAAAGTGGTATCAGAGCTCAGTTTGAGGAGCTACAGTCAATACACAGGTTTCCGCAGCTCTGGAAAACAACAAAAAAGAGAGGTTTTTTCGTCATAACTCCCTCATCCGAACTCGGAATACAGTGATCCAGGAGTCTATCTTTATGTTTTTGGGCGTTCTGGACGCATTGGCATACTCAGATTTGCCAAAATCTGCACTTTTTTGCAACAAACATCCAGCTCACACAAGCATAGGAGATGTCCAGTTTTGCACTCGGCAGTAGATTTACAGGTTACAGTTGAAGAATTCAGCATTTACACAGGCTTTGGAGAGCGACATAGAGCTTTTGCATCATGATATTGTGTTATTGAAGATTATGTTTGGTTGTTGTGGGTCGGTTATGGACAACCGCCTATGTAAGAAAGGTTGTGGGAAGAAGTTGAGGCGGTTATATTGTTAGATTGAGTACTTTGTGGTTATGTATGGATATGCGGTCAATGTATTTTGGAAAATTGCAGCCTTTGTGAGGGTCGAGTGAGGTTTTTTGAAGCCTTGCCTTGGGAGCTTTGGTACCTTGGCAAGGTGGATTAGGTACTGGAGCGAACCCCCAATTGGCCCCGCGAAAGACCTCATATGTCGTTTACGACTATGGGAAGAAGGTGGATGTATGGATATGTGGTACAGGACAGCGTATGGATTGCATTTGCATACAGTTCCATGTGGACATTGTTTTAGAGTATTTATGCATAGTACTGAGTCAGTCTGTGGCAAAGCGAGTCAGTGGATTTTCCCTTGGCAGTGAGAGATTTTCTGTCAGTGTTTATGAGTACTTTGGTTGAGATTGTCACTTGAGATATTGTCCAAATACAAACAAAACTCAGCAAAAATTTTATCAAAATCCTTTGAAAGAAATTGAGAGAGTGAAGATGACAGAAAGTTCAACTCAAGTCACACAGATTGTTGGAGAGAAGCTGACCAGAGAGAACTACAGCATATGGTATTACAGGATGGAGAACTTTATCATGGGCAAAGGTTTATGGGATTATATTACAGGTGAACAAGAGTGTCCCGAGGTTGGTTTGGAACCAAATAGAGAGAATGTTGAAGCACATAAAACATGGCAAGCAGGAGTAGAAGCTTACAAGAAGTGGATCGAGAATTCAAGGAAAGTGATGCATTGGATTTCACTATGCATTAGTGACTTCTTTATACCACATGTGAAGAAGGCTCAATCTCCAAAGGAAGCATGGGAGATACTAGCAAGAATGAACAACTCTAATACAGAACCACGAAAAGTTCACTTGAAGCAAAGGTTACATTGTGTATGGCGAGGAAATAGATCCATATCAGATTATGTGACAGAGATAAAGCAAATACAGGAAGATCTTGCGAGCATTAATGTTGAAGTTCCAGATGATGACTTAGTTTCAGTGACATTGAATGGTTTGGGACCGGAATACAAGTCATTGGATACATCTATATCTGTTCGAGGACACATGCCTGATTTTGAAGAGTTAGTAAACCTTTGTTTGCAAGAAGAGGTGAAGTTAGGCAAGTCAGGTCCTTCTACATCAAATAACAATTCCAGAGATCAGGTTTTTTACTCTAGAGGTCGTGGAAACAATAGAGGTGGAAGAGGAAACTATGGTCGTGGAAACAATGTTGGAAGAGGTCAATGGCAAAACCAACAAAGTCAAAGTTACAATGATTATAGCCAAAGAGGCAGGGGGAGAGCCCAAACTTGTGGACGTGGAGGTGGACGATTTGTACATCCTCAAAGAGATGGATATTGTAACAGATGTGGCATTTATGGTCACTTTGAAAGAGAATGTTACACAAGGCTAAATCAAAATCGTGATCGTGGTGGAAGAGGCCGAGGTTATGGCAGACATGGAGGAAACTTTGATGGATACAATCCTCATGATCAAAATTTATATGACAATAGATCGAGTGGACATTTATTTCCTATGGAGCATGTTGTTGGAAGCATGGTGGAGCCACATCATACAGATGATTGGTATTTAGATAGTGGTGCCACAAATCATATGACATATCATGGTGAATGGTTTGACAGAAAAGAGAAATTAGAAGAGGATGAGTTTGTCGCTACAGGTGATGATAGTATGCATCGGATTACACATGTTGGTTCAGTTCCATTGCTAGAAAAAGACAGGACATACAACACATTGGGAGATGTTCTATATGTGCCTTCAATCACAAAGATTTAGCATCAGTTGGACAGATGACAGATCAAGGGTTGCAAGTCCGTTTTAATCGTTATGGCTGCTTCATAGAGGAGTTTCACAACGGCAGACCAGGCAAGATATTGGCACGTGGAAGAAAGAAAGGTCGCTTGTTCTCATTGGAAGCTGGAGATCCATGTTTACATAGTGGTATGTATGCAAATAAATCAACCACTCAAGATAATTGGGCAGTGAAGAGTTTATTCTTGGGCTACCCAGTTGAAAAGAAAGGTTACAAGTGCTATGATCCTACCACAAGACAAGTTTATGTCAGTAGAGATGTCAGATTTTGTGAGCATGAACCATGGTATAAACCAAAGCCAGTGATGATAGAAGATGAGTATGAAGAGCAAGAGAATGTGCGTCATGTTGTTGATAAGCCAGGACCATCAACAAGAACTATTTCAGGACCACATATGGCAGAGGAGAGTACAGGAACTGTCAACCCATGGAGCGGTCGTTTGCGAGATAAGAAGCAAGACGAGAAAGGCAAGAAGAAAGTGGTTGAAGAGAGTTCTAAAGATGAAAGCCTTGATGAAGAGCATGGTTTACCACATTTGAGGACACCTGGCAGTAAGCATATTGAGAAATATGTACCCCCATATGCAAGAGTTGAAGAGAAGAGTGCACCACAGTTGAGAAGATCAGAGAGGGTGCGTTATCCAGTTGATAGATTGACATACAACGGTTACACGCGTACACATTATTCATACATGGTTTCACGTGTGCAACATAAAGAGCCTACATGTTTTCAAGAGGCAATTGGAAAATCAGAATGGGAATCAGCTATGGATGATGAGATGGATGCTCTTGTGAAGAATGACACTTGGGATTTGGTTCGCTTGCCAAGTGGAAAGAAAGCAATTGGTTCAAAATGGGTATACAAAGTCAAGTGCAAGTCAGATGGTAGTGTGGAAAGATACAAAGCGAGGCTTTTTGCTAAAGGTTATGCACAAACAAAAGGTCTTGATTATGATGAGACATTTAGTCCAATTGCAAAGATGACAACAGTCAGATTGGTGATAGCAATGGCAAGTATGTTCGGTTGGAAGTTACGGCAAATGGATGTGGATAATGTATTCTTGAATGGTGACTTGGAAGAAGAAGTTTATATGATACAGCCAGAGGGTTATCAACATCCAGAGTTTCCATATTATGTGTGTAAGTTGAAGAAAGCATTGTATGGTTTGAAGCAAGCATCTAGAGCTTGGTGTGAAAAGATAACCAAATTCTTGAAGAAGATTGGATTTAAACAATCTACTGTTGATCACTCATTGTTTTTGAAGCATGTTGATGGAGAGATCGTCGTTATTGTTATATATGTTGATGACTTGATTCTCACTGGAAGTCGTGCTGAGAAAATTTTGCATGTCAAGAAGAGTTTGTTGAGAGAATTCAACATGAAGGACCTTGGTGAGTTGAGATATTTCTTGGGAATTGAAATTGTCAATACTTTATCAGGAATTTGGATGATACAAAGACAATACGCGTTGGATATGCTTGAGAAGTATGGAATGACAGCGTGCAAACCGGTTGATACACCTCTTGATCAAAATGTGAAGTTTTTTGATGATGGACATTACATTGAGGATGTCACTATGTATCGCAAGATGGTTGGAAGCCTTATTTACTTGACAATAACAAGGCCAGATTTGAGTTATGCAGTGGATGTTGTGAGTCAATTCATGCAAAATCCATGTAAAAGTCATCTTGATGCAGTGAGACAGATTATGAGATATGTGAAAGCCACTGTCAGTTATGGAATGTTTTATGAAAAGAATGGGAAGCTTTGTCTTTATGGTTACACAGATGCAGATTGGGCAGGAGATTTTATGGATAGAAGATCTACAAGTGGTTATGCATTTTCCATTGGCAATGGTATGATAAGTTGGAGTAGCAAGAAGCAATCAACTGTAGCATTATCAAGTACAGAAGCTGAATATCGTGGAGCAGCTTTGGCAGCATGTGAAGAGTCATGGTTGAGAGTACTTATAGTAGACTTTGGTTTTGACTATCTTGACAGTGTCATTATATATTGTGACAATATTAGCAGCATCATGTTAGCAAAGAATCCAGTCTACCATGCTCGCACTAAACACATTGAGGTACATTATCACTTCATTAGAGAAAAAGTTTTGGCAAATGAGATTGATTTGGTGTATGTGAAGACAAATGATCAAGTTGCGGATATATTCACAAAATCTCTTGGAAAGGAGAAGTTTTGCTACTTTCGTGAAGCATTGGGAATCCATCATATGCAAGCTCACTCTGAGCTTGAGGGGGAGTGTTAAAGAATATGATGTTAAAGAATATGCCATTGTGCTATGGGCGGCTGGACACTGACTACACTATGTTGTAAATATACTTTGGATAATAGTTCAAAAGAGAAGAAGAGAAGAGCAGCTCGTTGAATGGCTGATGCAGGGTAACAATTGTGTGTGTGTGTCTTGGTGTGTGTTGGTGTGTGTGTAGTCTTCTTTCCTACCTTCTCCATCACCTGCGCACTCTACAATTATGTCTCTAAAGTCAGGGTCAGTAGCATAATCATCTACCGCATTAACTTTTGGTTGTTGTGAAAGTGCATCATCCACTTGATTGTGCTTACCAAAAATGTGAGAAATATGAAAATTAAATTGCGAAAGAAAATTTTCCCACCTCATTTGTTTGTTGGAAAGCTTTGTTTGTGTCATGAAGTACTTGAGACTTTGATGGTATGTTGGAATGGAGTTCCCAATAAATAATGCTCTTATGTGTCTAGGACATGCAGAATAGCTAAAAGATCTTTCTCATAAATGCCTAAGACCCATTCATCCGTATTACGCCTTTGGCTCTCATATGCTATGGCATGCCCTTCTTGAAGCAAGACTGCTCCAAGGCAATCACCACAAGCATCACATTGGACCTCAAATGGCTTTGAGAGATCCGGAAGCATGAGGACTGGTTGGGAGGTAAGAATCTCTTTGAGCTTTTCAAAAGCATTTTTCTCCTTAGCAATCCATGAGTACTTAACGTTCTTCTTTGTTAAGTCATGTAATGGTCCTGCTATTTGAGAAAATTTTGCTATGAAGCATCTATAGTATGCACCTATAGCAATAAAGCTTCTTAGCTCATGTAGATTCCTTGGATTAGGCCATGCTTTTATTAACTCTAACTTTGATGGATCCATACGGATACCATATTGAGAGATAATATGACCTAAGTGATGAATCTCTTGAAGGAAAAATTTGCTTTTCTTTTGATTGAGAAAAAGCTTGTTCTCCCTCAATGCCTGAAAAATCACTTGGAGATGTTACTTGTGCTCCTCCAAGGACTTGGAGTAGATGATGATATCATCAAAGAAGACTCCAGTGAATTTCCAATAGGGTCTAAATATTTTATCCATTAGATGATTAAACGTGGCTGGTGCATTGGTCAGGCCAAAGGCATGACTAGATATTCATAAAGACCAAATGTTGTACGAAACACGGTCTTTAGGATATCTTCATCCACTATCCTTATTTGATGATAGCCACTTTTAAGGTCAATCCTGCTGAAGTAGTTAGAGCCTTGTAGCTTATCAAATAGATATTCTACTCGAGGCATGGGAAATTTATTTTTGATAGTGATATGGTTTAGTGCTTGATAGTCCACACACATGTGGTATGTACCATCTTTCTTTTTCACTAAAAGGATTGGAGAACAAAAGGGAGCTAGGCCTCACCATCCCTTTGTCAACCAACTCTTGCACTTGCCTCATGATCTTCTCTTGTTGAGCTTGGGAAACTTGATAAGAAGGCTTGTTAGGCAGTGAGCTTCCTAGTAGGAGCTCAATTCGATGGTCATCATGCCCTTATTTTGGAGATAAGTCCATAGGGATATCATCGATGAACACATCTTGGAATCCTTTTAGAAAATTAGACAAGTCTAACTCTTCTTGACTCCTACCATTTACATTTGATGAAACATTGGACCTTTTAGGGACTCTTTGACAAAATCATGTATGCAAAAACGGAGCTCTTCAATGCTTTATCAAAAGCGGGAGGATTTACAAGTGGTATAGTATGACCAAACTCACTAGTATCTATATACATGTTCTTTCCCCTATAGGTGAAGTAGATTCTCCTTTCAGGGAACTTCAAGTTGGCAGCCATACGGTTGAACCATGGTGCCCCTAGGATAGCATCCTCATGTTGGAGAGGAGAGATGAAAAAGTCTTTTTGTCAAAATAGCTTTGGACATGAAGCCTCAACTTCCCAATCAAGGGAGTAACGGAGGCTTTCTGCCTCTTGAAAGCAGTGTCGACTGTTACAGCATCTCCCATCTCAAAAGATTGAATGCTAACTTGGTGGCCAACTCCGTTGATATGAAGTTGGGAGTAGAGACAGGGTCAAACAAGATGAAGGCATCATGCTCCCTTACCTTTCCCCAAGCATAAGAGAGAGTGAACCTTTGCAATGAGCATCCTCTTTTGGAGCTTTGATGGTGGAAGCTCTAGGAGTCTCATTGCGAGCATTTCTCTTGGGACAAGAACGATAGCCATGTCCTTGTCCCCACACTCAAAACACTTATGGTCCTTACAAAAAGCTTCAAGCTCTTTAGGATAGAGTTTGTTTTTACCTTTGTAAACTCCCTTCTCCTTGGACCAATTGTTGTTGTTGTTGTTGTTGGAATTGCCTTGGAAAGAATTTTGGGCATTGGTTTTCCCCTTTGAATCATTTTGTCTTTGTTTTCCATGGGCTTGACATTCCGTCTAGCCCCTTGTTGAAATTGATCCGCGAAGCAACCATGTTGTGGTGGATTACTTCGGTGATAGAACTAGGCCATTGGCAGTTGACATACTCGGCCATCTCTTCATGTAATCCGCAGAATTGTTCCTTTTGCTCGGCAAAGTCAATCTTTTGAAAGACAATAGATGTAAATTCCCAAACTGGTCTACATATTTGTGGATAGACTCATGAGACAGAAGCTTCAAACTACACCATTCAATGAGAACTTTGTCCTTTGCATCGCTTGCAAGGAATTTCTTCATGATGGAAACTCATAGACTTTTCCATGTCTTTGGGGCTTCACCGTTGCCATGAAGGCTAGCCCACCATTGACTGTTAGGAAATAGTATGTAGCTAAGTAGATGAATGAGTAGTTTACTTAATGGAGAGAGAGAGAGAGAGAGAGAGAGAGAGAGAGAGAGCACATGGTATACGTGGTTCACCCAATGTGGGCTACATCCACGGAAAAGCAACCACTCATTGGCTTTAGTACTTCAAACAAGAAGTAAGTTACAAAGGATTATACCCTTAATAGAGCTTTTGCCTTGCTTCACTCTCACCTCCTCACACCCACCTTGTTGCATCAACTTCACACACCAAAATGTGTGTAGAAATGGCCTCCTTTTATAGGCCAAAAGGGTTGTCCTCTCTCATGAGAGGCAGCCGTGTGTAGCCGCCCTTGTGTAGACAAGTCCAAATCCGACCCTCCAATCTGCCCATGTGTGGCTGCCCTTGAGAAGACAAGTCCGCCTTTGAAATTGGCCATCGGCTGTTGAATTTGTCCAGGCCAAATGACCGGCCGTTTTTCAACCACTTTCGATCACCGTCTGGCCATAATATTTCGACAAAAAGGAATATTTTGCCGTGAAAATTTTGGTTTTCGGCGAGCGAATCAGGCTCCATACTTAACATTGACGAGCCAATTTTTGAAAGTGCATAGCTACATGGTGTAGCTTGGAGGACTCTGTGAAGCCTTCGTCTCCAAAAGCCGCATCAAATTGTTGGATGAAGGCCAACACTTTGTCCGTAGCACCAAAGGTGCCATCATAGGTGAGAAAAGAGATACTCTTTCCTCCCTCTTTGACCTTCTTGAGCTTTTGTGACCTTCGCCGTGCAGGGTATGATTTGCGATGTACTCCCTCTTGTATTCTCTAGTAAAATAGCCATAGCTTTCATTGGAAGAGGAGGAAGGTGAAGAAGAAGGACAAGAGGTTGACCTCTTTCTTGCCCTTTTCTTCCTTTGTTTCCTCTCTTCCCATTTGGAGTGATGAGGAGAAGGACTATGGGTTGAACGTTTCCTCTTGGGAGGAGTTGGCGATCGTCTAGACTGCCGTCTTTGTGGAGCCACATCTTCACAGGAACTTAAAGTTTAATTACTTTCTTGCTCTTTGGATTCCTCCTCTCGTATGGGAGAGAGTCTTCTTTTGGGGGTCTCATCAAGAGGGCTCCTAAGCTCTCTCTCCTCTTGGAGAGAAAGGGAAATCTCATAAGCGCAAAGTTGTTGAGTAACTTCGGCTTGCAAAGCACGGTTGCCCATAGCTTGCTACAACCTAGTAACAAGATAATTGACAAACATGGGGACATCATCATCAGCACCTTCATGTGCAGAATCACAGTTATCAATGTTCATTCTACTCTCTTGGTTATTATCAGTCATGTTAACAAAATTTGTGTACTTACTTAGTGTATGCTTTGGCAATTCAAAACCTTAGTTACTACTCCTCTTAGCCTTTGAAAATCAGCACTAAGGTATCTACACCCACGGCTCAAATTAGTTAATTATAGAGAGTAGTGGAGTGGGTATAATATTGTAGAATTGTCGAGGGCTAGCTCCTTTTGGACTTCTTATGGCTGAATAACGGTAAAGTCGTAGGCAAGTCTAGAAAGACTCCATTATTAGGACCAAAGCTCCTGAGGAGGTGTGCACCATATCCCACATAGTGGGCTGAATAAAACCGATAATAGATCCCAGCCCCACTTACCCTAATATAATTAAAAAAATCAACCATTAATAGGCTTCTTAAGTACCTCTCTTCTTAAGCAAGAAAAGAGAAACCAAATGCTCTAATACCAATGTAATGGAACTGGCCTATGAACTTTGAGAGTAGCAGAATTAGGAAATTCAATAAAGCACTTTTGTGAGATTACTTTGTGGGCATAGAGGGTAAACTTAATTGATGGTATCACATAAACATAGCACTTAGTTAACTTGGCATGACAATACTTTTGCAAGAAAGAGTTAGAGAACATGACAACATTCGAGGACCGAATTTATGTGGAGTGGGTCCCCCCTCCAATAGACATTTGTATTATAGGTTCTCCCATCAAGAGAGACTTGGTACAATACAATCTTTGTGTTCCTTGCAACCTAGGTGATGCAATGAATATGGAAAGCTTCATGCATCACAAGCATAACATAAAATTTACGAAAAGCATTAACTATCCCAAGGCCTCAAACACCTTCGAAGGTGGAGAGAGCTAGCGGGGAATTAGGGAGGGAAGAGGAAGAAGAAACATTCCATAGGAGAAAGAAATAGTTCCTCACTTATTATCACTCTTCTTGCTAGCATACATAATAGCATAGTAATGAAGATGGAGAAGATGGAAATCTTAAGCATTGAAGCATGGCTCTTGGTTTGATTTTTATTCCATAGCCAAGAGTGTTGGTGTAGGCTCTCAACTTCTCTACTAGCTTGGAGAAGAAGATGGAGCTCTTGCACTTTGCACTTCACACAATGAGAGTGTGTGTGTGTGTGTGTGTGTGTGTGTGTGTGTGTGTGTGTGTGTGTGTGTGTGTGTGTGTGTGTTTGTGGGAGAGTATACCCCCCAAGCTATCCCCCTTCTTGCTTTGGTCGACCCCGCCTTGTAGCTCAAGCTTGAAGCTCATTGGACCCCTGCAAGACTGTCCAATCACCTGCAGGATGCATCACAAGCAACAAGGGTAGTCTTGGGACAAGTGTCCCCCTTTCCCCTTTGAGAGAGAGGACTTGATAAATACAAAAACAATTAAATCTTTTAAATTATCATTGGATCCCTTGGGAGTCTAACCAATAGGCGAGGGCAACATGAGGAGGAACTTGACAAGTGTCCTACATGCTTTCTTTGTACCAAGCTTTCCTTGTGTGAGTGTGTGTGTATTCTCTCTCATCCCCCTAGCTTTAGGGCTCCGCCCCTATCTTGTAGGGATGGGATTTGACTTTTTCACACCTTACCCTCAAGCACCTTAGTCAGCAAGCATGACAAAGAACCTCAAGCTTGGGTAGTGTTCCCACAATCACCTCAAGCTCCGTAGTCGGCAAGCACGACAAGCACCTCAAGCATCTTAGTCAGTAAGCACGAAAAGCACCTCAAGCACCTTAGTCAGCAAGCACAACAAGCACCTCAAGCACCTCAAGCACCTTAGTCCTCAAGCACCTCAAGCTTGGGCCGGGTTCCCACCTCAAGCTCAACCCTAGCTTACCTAAGGTCAAAGGACTTTTAACACTAACATTTAGAGGTCTTTAATGAAGATGACCCTAAGTTATTTAAGCTCCATTAGCTAACCTTGCTCTTTGACAGATCATCTCTCATTTGGGTCACTTTACCATTGGCCTCGTGTTGAGATAGACCCGAAAGCACATGTCTATATTCTAACCCTTGTTCCCGTCTATTCTCCCACATTAAAGGATCAGTTTAATATGAGAAAATTATTTGGGTTGGTGAGATATTAGATTTTTATGACATGCAAACTCTCGAGAAACATATTCATCTCCATTATAATTACAAAGCTTCTTGAGGACACAACCAGTTTGAAGTTCCACAGCCTTGTGGAATTGTTTGAAGAGAGATAAGGCCTTAGATCTTTGTCTAAGAAAAAAAATAGTGGTGCACCCTGAGTAATCATCAATAAACGTAATGAAGTAACGATATGGTAATCTCAAAGAAGGTAGAGGTCCACTTATATTAGTATGCACAAGATTCAATATATTATGAGAATGAGTTGTATTTGAGAGAGTAAAGGGTTTACGATTATGTTTCCTAAGAACACAAAACTCACAAATTTCTATATGAGGATGAGTTTTAAGATCCATGCCACTAACAAGATCACGACAATGAAGATCAAAGAGTTTTGATAAATCAACATGAGCAAAGCAGTGATGCCATATCTTGCAATCATGATTACCTGGAGCAGTGACAACATTTTCTACAGCATCATTGAGAGATAGTTCAAATAGATTACCGTTTCAAGAAGCAGTGGCTATAATCTATTCATCTTTCTCAATGCGGCATTTGGTATGATCAAATCCAATAAAAAGACCAAGATCAACAAGTCTAGCAATCGAAAGAAGATTACAGTGAAGATCTGGAACATGTAGTACTGCTCACAAATCTCAAGTGCAAGAAGATAAGGTAACAAGATATAAATCTTCAATACCCTTTACTTGACAAGTCATGTCATCTGCAAGAAAAACAACACCTTGAGTTGATAGTGGATGATAGTTATGGAGCCACTTAGACTGAAATGTCATATTTTCTATAGCACCAGAATCAATAATAAAAAGTGAACCATCACGTACATGAAGTATTCTATCTGGAGCAACCGAACATAAGATGCAGTTTGTTTCTGGTACAATATTGTTATTATGTTCATTAGCATATGCTCTATTATGATATGTGTCGAATTGACGCTTATAGCACATATGAGTGGGATGATCAGATCGTCCATTGTATTTACAAGAAGAAGAAAAATCTCTAGATAAACGTGGTTGTTTAGTGGTAATATTGTTTAGCATATGCTCTATTACAATCTTTTTTCAAATCGATGCTTATAGCACGTTACTGGGATGATGAGATCATCCACAATATTCATAAGAATAAGGAGAGTATTCAAATATATTTAGTGGTAATATTTTGTTCTTCATCATATTGACGTGCCCAACAATCATCTTCAGCATGGCCAGTTTTGTTGCAGTAAGAGCAGTGCTTATTAGGAAATTTGAGATGAGAGAAAATATTACTGGGATTCCACCTTTGGAGTTTCCTCGTCGAAATGGATGCCTTTGAGCATAAAAAGCACGTTCCATCTGTTGTGACTTAGTCTCCTCTTATGAAATCATAGCTGCATTATGACTAGCATTACGTTGTTCTTGACATTGAGAGTATTCAATCAAAGATATGCAAGTTTGGTTGAAATCAAGACCATCCTTGTTAGAAAGAATGGTAACAATGTTATCATAGGAAGAGTCCTCATCGTATCAAGGAGAAGTGTAATCAATTGTTTTTGGGGACAGGATCATCGACAACAGCAAGCTAATTAGTAATAGATTTGAAAGGTTCAATATGTCCCGTCATAGCAGTACCAACTTCATATTGTAACTTGGTAAGTGACAGATTTCTTCTGAAAGTTTGCAATAAGGTACTTCCATACGTCGTGGAAAGTAGGAAGTTCATACACATCAAGTAGAAGAGAATCAATGAGAGAAAAAATCATGTACCAATGAGCTGCTTTATCACGTCTCTCCCAATCCGTATATGCAGATGCCACTATTCAAATACAAGTGCTTCAGTGACAAGAATGTTATCATGATCTGGATCAATAGGCTGAGACAGGCATACATGATTTCCAAGAATATTATCCAAGAGTTCATCACCTTCAAGAATTAAGAGCATCTTCGCTTTCCAAATAAGAAATCCTAGGCCTTCAAAAGGAGGAACAGAACGTTAGCCAGAAGGAAAACCATTGACAAAAATAGTCATAGCCATATCCGATTGCGAGAAGACGTATAAGATAAGATCGCAAAATTTGCACACCATATATGGTGAAGGCCACGACTAAGAACGAGAGAATAATATCACAGTCGTAATTTTTCAATCTTCAAAAGTTCAAAGATGAAGAGAGACGGCACCCAAAAAACAAGCGAAAGGAGATGTCAATAATAAAAGAGTCCTTAAAATAGAGTGACGTGAGACACAAAATTGATGGCCACAATACGCTAAATTTGATCAAAAAATTTGATGCTAAAAATAGCAAAACAATCACAGATGCTTCACGAAGACGAAACCTGTATCAAGCTCGATTGTTGTAAAAACAGCATAACTTTCTGCTGCAAACTCTGTTTACTGCAAACCCAAACTCAAATCGAAGAGCACAAGTAGACGAATGAGTTTTAGATGAAAGTGCAATTGAGATTAGCTCCATTGTTCTTTCATGTTTCTGTAAACTTTGAGTAGAAGATCCTCAAAAATTGAGACAAAGTTGAGGGTGTCAAAATACAAATCAACAAGTAAATGTAATCAACAATTCACCACATCGATTAGCAATAACCATTGCACAAAACACTAATCATATTCTTTTTAACACAAAATAATCATGGGTTAACAAGAATCAATGCACAAAAATAAAATTTGGAGAAATTATGAATCTTACGAGCAAACCGCATACACATAATCTGTTTCATCACCATGAGTTGAATAATCGCATGATTGTTCCTGCTCTGATACCATGTTGAGATGTAGAGAGAAAGAGAGAGTGATATGGAGAGAGACGAGACAAGAGACACACCATGTATGCTCCCAAAAACTAATTCATATTGAGGACAAGATGCATATACATACGTGAGACCAAGTTGAGTAGAATGAGACATATATAGCTCCAACATCTTATTACTTTTTAAATCATATATGTATGTATATATCTTGGAGTATAGAAACAGCTATAATGTCATCATGGGGTTGTTTTCCAGAGTCATGTTTCTACCCTCACATTATCTGCAGACGTTTGAAGAGGCATTCATGAAAGGTTTCTTTGACATGGATTCTACCATCTTCAATCCCATCCCAAAGGATCTACCCCCCAATATATTGCCTATCAGAGCACACTAATGAACAATCCATTCAAGGATTTGGCAGTCCAAACATACAAAGATAGAGGTTTGAGCAGAGAAATTTAGACACATCATGGAGACACAAGAATCAAAGGGCCTTTGATCACTAAAGACTCAAGCAAATCAACATGAAGACCAATTTCTACCAAAGACAAAGCGAAAGACAAAGAAAAAGCTTACACAACGGCGTGCAAAGACTAAGAAGGGAAAAATGTTGGCAGATTTACTAGATGGACGTCCTCCTAGTCGACCCCTTTATCATGAAGCCACAAATTTTCTATGTCTCATCGTTATTTTTCCGGGAGGCCTTGTAATTATATGAGAATCTCTAATTTTGGCCAATGATCTCTGAGCCAGCCTATGTAAAATCTAAGTTGTAAAGCTTGATTTTGAGTCTGAGCCTTGTAAATTAGGGCCCTTGGCCAAGAGAAGCCCTAGGTATAAAGTCTAATTTTTGTAAGTGGGAAAGGAGACATTATCATTATCAAGATTTTCAATCTTTTGACCGTACGATTGAGAGAGTCTACACTCTCGCACTTTGTAATCCATTTTTCTTGATCTTTGGTAATCCAAATTCAATTTTGTTTATTACATTGTGTTCCTTGTCTAATGCTCTTCAATTTAAGTGTAATCATTGTCGATTTTGTGTGGTTCATGGCTACTTGTCTGTGAGATAAATATGTTATTTTGAGTGTGTTAATGGTCATTTTTGATGTTTCAACCATAGGAGAGTGTTCCTAGACCATAGAGCGACCTTTCTAGTATGTTATGTTGTAGTTTTTAGATCCTTGTCGGATTGCAACCAAACTTGATACGGTAGTGTCCCTAGGTATCTTAGACCTCCTTGTACTTTGTTTGAGTGTTGAAATGGCGTGACAAGCGAGAGTGGTGAGACAAGACATAGGCAGTTTGCTAGACTAGAGAATGATAGATTTACTAGTGCTAGATATAGCTTCATTTTGTAGGTTCACTTCATTGACATCCTCAAAGAGCCTATGTGGCCCATCCAAGTCGCTTTCCTTAGTATTGACATTATGTTAGTGCCAGATAGCTATATGCTACAGACGTCCGTCGTGGCGACCCACTAACAAGATGCTTTTTCTCTAGGTTTTCATCAATTTTTCAATACAACATGTCAGTTTGTTTATCAGCTAAGTTGATTGAAAGTCGCTTCTAACACTAAGTGGGTTTAGAGCGATCAACAAAACCTAAGCCAATTTAGACCAGCCAACCAAAAGCCACCAACCCTCTAAAACTCTAAAAATCCTAGGAGCCAAACCAAAAGCCGCTAACCATGAGGGCTAGCCCTAAGTGAGAATTAAACAATCAAATATGGACCACCAACTATTAGCGGCCAAAGTAAAAGCTGCTAATCCTTAACCGCAGCCTACCCTTAACATATTGAAATAGCCAAATCAATGCGGCCAAACACCATTTTATAGCAGCCAAGTTGAACTAGCTTTACAGGGCCAACTTTTAATAGCCAAACTATAAGATGGCCAAACCCTAATAATCTAGCCTAAATGGAAAGTTGTAAACGGATTAAGGTGGCCAAATCCTAATAATCTAAATAACCGGCAAGTTCTAAACGGATGAAGATGGTCAAATTAGACCCTAGCATTATAACCTATAACTATATCGATCTTTAACCTAAAGCATTCTAACACTAACATTTACAACCACTTTGCATTTGGTAACCCTACGTTACTAACATAATTAACAATTTGACCTACGACAGGTCACGACTTAAAAGTACGCATAAAATTAAAATAAAATTGCATAAATATAAATAAACTAATTATAAGTAAATCTAAACCAAAACAAGTTAACAAATTTTCTTTCTCAGACTAAATATATATGATAACAAATTTCAATATAATAGTTTGTTTATGGTAACATTTATGTCAAAATTAAAAATGTCAAATTTAATTTAACTTTTTTTAATTCATTATAACATTTTATTTGAAAATGTGTGTGTGCACGTAGTGTGTATAATTATGTGCGAATATGTGTATGTGTATATTTCATTTGTGTTTATGTACATGTGTGTGTGATTATGTGTGTAATGTGTGTGTGTGTGTGTGTGTGTGTGTGTGTGTGTGTGTGTGTGTGTGTGTGTGTGTTCTTGTAGGTTTTGTTTCAATCCCCCAAGCTATTTGTGCTCACATTGGCCGAAGTTGAGTGCTCTTTTTTTGTATATATTTCTTTTGTGTTTATGTGCATGCCTGTGCGATTGTGTGTGTGTGTGTGTGTGTGTGTGTGTGTGTGTGCGCGCGCGCGCGCAGGGAAAAAAAAGAGCACTCAAATTCAGCCAATGTGAGCACAAATAGCTTGGGGGATTGAAACAAAACCTACGAGAACACACACACACACACACACACACACACACACACATTATGTTATGCACACACACACACACACAAATACAAAATTAATCTAATATAAAACCCAAAAAAAAGCATATATTTTCATTGCAAGAGGGTGTGTGAGTGGAAATCCAAAGCTAGGTGAGGCCTAACGTGGTAGATTTGTAGATATGAAGGAGAAATACAACAGAGGAGCAAGGAGAAGAAGCAAGAAAATGAGGAAAAAATACGGAAATGAACCTATAGGTTTTGTCTTAAGATTAGCGTTGGTATACGCATCGGTATAAATGTTGGTATACATGTCACATCGATATTTTAAACTTTGATCTTTAAAAAAATTGAGTCTCCCTCCATTGTAGAAGCAATGCATATACCAACGCCCTCCAACGATGTTGGTGTGGGTAATGAATTCATCTCAAGGCTTCTAAGGATATATTAATCCTTCCTTGACATGTACCTATGAATGAGATAACTAAATAACATTTACACTTGCTCTTTAATTGACTTTCTGTCTTTTGGTCCCAAGCCTTGACCGGGTTGGTCCATCAATACTTATTTAATTTTAGTTGTTCGCGTTTTATTTTTCCTAGACTTAAGTGGCCAAATTAAGGTGGAGAATACTTTTAGAAGGTAGAAATTAATATGCATGAATAAAGTCGTTTCTAGTCCTATAGCTTTGGGTAGAGGACCCTTTTTTACCGCGTCGACATTCTTTCATAGTTATGGCTAACTCCACTTGGTTCATGGAAGGTTGACTATCACAAACACGTCTTTACTTAGCCCTGATCATCTTTCATAGAGCTTTCATAGTAGATTGGCAAGGTCTACTAGATGCTTGAGAGATTAAGCTACGACAAGCTTGACTCAAAGTATGCATACACTTAAAACTTATGAACATTTGAAAGAAATCTTAGAGCTTTATGAAATATAATTGTTTATACTTGATTCTTACCTTTGATACAAGTCCTTGAAAGTTTTTACAAGATTTACATTATCCTGTAGTGGGATATCTTGCATCCACCTTGCATCTTAACGATTTTATTTATTTTTTTGTCGCGGTCTTTTCAATGATACACAAAACCAAAGGTGCAATGGCAGTGAATGGCACATGGAAATGGGTGGTTGCTCGCCAACTTTGGATGCCTAAAAGGTGTGCATAGCACCTCTGAGTAGTTATTGCTAGGTGTGTGAGTGTGCGAGAGAGATTGAAAAGATGCGTTACTATCCGAAGCCGAAAAAGTGCAGGTAAAAAAAATGCTAATGAAAAATAAAGTCGGCGGCTAGTGGTCTAAATGGGAGTTGCACGGCCACATTCGACTGCAATATGGTGGTTGGGATGGTCTGCGGGGGTGGGGGCAAAAATTATAGTCCCAAAGGAGGGGTTGCGGGTAATTGGAGTGTGTATGTGTTGGATTATGCTCAAGTGGCTCAAAATGTAGGTGTGATTTGGAGGCTCCGACTTTGCATCGACAAGGGGATTGGTGGGTGGTGAGGGTTGGGGGATTGCTGAACGGTCTACACAAGATTGCATGGTTGTGATTAGTTGGTCATCCAAGTCTGTGCACGCCACAACTACGAGCTATACTCAATGGGCGCTTGGGATTGGTTCCCACTAAGGAAATTTATGTCAACACCTCATGAATAATGAGGGGTTTTGAGCTCAAGATTGGACCGATAGGTCTTTTCAATTCTCGGGGTTTTTTTCTAAAGGCTTCGAATCTGTTCCTTTTCCCTTTGCACTACTATATATAAGTACTCTTGTAGGTGTTTCTTCCCACTAGGAGAGGGAGCGATGAAGAAGAAATCAAACAAAATAACCGAATGAATTCTAATTTTTCTTCCTTTGCTACTCTTTTGTCAAGAGTGATTCTCCATACGTATCTCATCCCTATTCCTTCTTCTCCAGCTCTTGCCTCTTACCACTTAGATATTAATGGTTCTAAAATTTTCCTTAAAATCTTGTACATAATCCCACTGTGTTTAAATTTCTCTTTATTCTTCTCCTTCCATCACTTTACATGTTATTAATCGCTTGTGTAACTAGGATCCAATTAAACTATCCTTGACAAGACGTAATTAATATGTGAATCAAAGTGGTCTTGCTTAACTAAACTACATAATGATCAAACTAAGAAGGAAGAAAAAAACAAACAAACAAACAAACAAAGAGTGAATTTGACCAACAAGATCATTGTTAATAGAATACAAAATAATTAAGCTTAGCTCTAGGGTATGATTGTTGTCATGATTCTCTTTGTTACTGTGATGTCCATATTGCCAAAAGTATTTTGCTAGCTCTGATAAAATGCAAAAAATAACATGCTACAAGCCGTAAAACAAAAAAATCTACATATCTAGCTAATCTCACAACACATGATCAAAGTCGTACAGGAACACACACACACACACACACACAGTAAGAGAACACATACAGATGCACCTCCTAGAGTGGAGTGCTACACCGGAACGATGAGAGAAAAGAGAGGAAAGGAGAGAAGAAGTACACAAACACTGGGTGCAATCTCCCACCGTGCAAGAGTGAGCATTTTCCTCGGCACAAATTTATTTATAGATTTTTTGAATGCTAAAAGTGAATACACATTGGCCAGTCGGAGATAAATGATCATAGCTCATAAAGAGCACTTGAAAAATTAAAATTACATAAATGTGATGTTCTTTCATATAATCCTTAGCTTTTTCCACTTGTCACCTACAATAAATAAATCATTAGTACCAATAAGGTGAAAAAAAATTAGCCCTTTTCTTGTACCGCCAAAACCTGCTTTCAGCCTTATGTGTAGGCAAGTCCCAAAAGATTCCATTATTAGGACCATAGATCCCAATGGTGTCAACACCCTGTACCCTGTAAATGGGCATATCAACCAAGATAATGAATCCCGCTTCCACTTACCCTATTGCAATGAGAAACTCCATACTTTCATAGATTACTCAAGGACCTCTCTTCTTAGGCAAGAAAAGAGAAACATCAACTCTAATATCAACATCAGAGAATTTAATTTTACTTTAAGATTCAGTAAAATTTAGCTAGGATAAAGTTTTTCTTAAGAGAAAGATAGAGAAGAGACTATAGGCTATGCCGGGTTGATTTCTTTGAACAATTACACATTAAAAACACTAGAATTGTGCACATAATTCAAAGAGAATACCCAATTAAGATTGACAACTTGATAAGGAGTGGATTTGCTTAGAGCCGGTTCCCCCTCCAAAAGGACTTGTATTATAATTCTCTCAAAAGAAATCTTTGTTACAATACATGAGTGTGCTCTTGTGGAGACTTTATTAAATCAAGAAGATAGTTTTATTCAAGATACCATGGTATGACTCTCCTTTCCAAACCCTAAACACCTCAGCAAGGAGAAAGGAATTGCGAGGAAAGAGGTAGATGAATGTGAAAAGAAGTATTTTTCAAGCAAAAGAATGGATACTCCATGTACATTTGCTTTGAGAAAACTCTTAGCATAGCTTAGTGTGATAGAATAGTAGAGATGAAGAAGGAGAAACTTGCATTGGCTTAAATTTTCATCCATAGCTAAGAGCTTGAGAATATAGCTTGCCGTATTTAGAGCTCGCATGAGAGAGAGAGAGAGAGAGAGAGAGAGAAGGGGGGGGGGGGGGGCTTGCTTTTCCAACTTGGGTACTTGAGAGAGTGCGTGAGAGGAGAAAGAGAGCCAAGAATCCAATGAGACCTCCCTTTTATGATTGTGCAAGTGTGCACTCATCTTCAGTTGGAATGCTCTCACTTGGCCAATGTGGTCTGAACACTCCATAATGCAGCTTAAGCATGCTCTTACACTTGTCCCCTCTTTCCATGCATGAAAAAAATCACCTCACCCCCCCCCCCCCCCCCCCCCCCTCCCCCCCTCTCCCCCCCCTCCCCTTTTGGACTCTTCTAGGTAAGTGAAGACACCACACACACTTGTTAAGTTCACACAAATCAAGCACATGCTACCTTGGACATGTGGCCTAGCCAAGCTTAGTAAATAAGAACTAGAGTAAAATTACTAGACGAGGAAGGATTAATCTAACCTTAATCTTTAGCTTTTCCCTTTTATTTATTTATTAAAAACCATAAACTTACCCTTTTTGTTAATTAGCTCAAGTGCAAGACCTTGGCACAAATCTTGGGGACTTATGAAGCTAACCTTGGGCTACAACCTATCTGCTAATTTAGGACCTCCTAATTTAGGATAAACTTGTAAAAATAAAACTCTATTAATTGAGCCACTTGAGTTAACACTCCAAACCCACTATTGCAAAGGTATACATGTACTTATTATAATATATTCTAACATACCTACCCGGGGTGTCCACTAGGAAATATATAAGATAGCATGTGCAAACAAAATAAGGGATTTATAATTAGGTACATTTACAAAAAAATGTACTTACAGAAAGGGTGTTTTAATTGAGAAAGTGAAAATTTTCATACATAAGGGCTAGTTTCTTTACAAAAATGCATGCATAAGGGGTACATATAATACTTGAAAATACACAAGGAAGTGATTATTTTAATACCTCTTGTTCGCACATGCTATATGCAATTTTTACATAGTGGAGTCCTCGGGCATACCTACCGGTCTCTCAATGTTTACGTTTGCAAGTTGTAGTTATTCTTGTTCTTTTAGAGTTGGTGTTCCCCAGTCCTCCCATATCTCTTTCATGACAATGACCACTCTAGCCCTTCTATCAAGTATAGCAATCATCTTGCCCCTTTTTGTTCCATTGGCAAGGTGGTAATTCCTTCTTTCCCTTCATATTAATCATCCACCTTGTTTATAGATACTAGTTTTGCCTTTGATTTGTTTGGTGTCGGTTTATCCATTTGGTCATCTAAGGGAATATCTTAAAGAGGAATTTTCAATCCCAAAACTTTAAGGTTTTGCCCACTTCTTCCCATATATATGGTCTAATCTATAACAGCTCTAAGAGAGTTATTGTGCATTGTATAGGAGTCGACATTAGTTCGTGAAGGATTTTGGTGTCCATCATCTTTGAAATTGGCTTCCATTGAGAGGGCACTACCTTGACCTTTGATTTCATTTCATGATATCCTATGAAAGACGACAAAGTCTTCAATTTTTCAGGATTACTCTCCATATATACTTCTATTCTTGATTTGAGAAGAAGTATTTGTGCTATATAGCACATAACTGTGAAGTGAGTAGCAAGAGGTTTGACGATAGGTGTTATATAGCACCAAGTATAGCACATACATGTGAAGTGGGAATCAGGGATTTTACTACATAGCACATACCTATAAAGTGTTAGGATTTGTGTTATATAGCACATACCCTCAAACTTCTTGGCAAGCTTTGTATGCAGTAGGAAATGTGATGTATATAGTATCTATCAATTGCTCAACAAGATGCCTAACATGCCTATTTAGGACATGCAAATATTTTTCTTGGTTTTCAGGGTATGAATCACGTATCCTCAATGTTCATTGCCTCTTTTTGTTTAGTACATATGCAACGCATGGAAAGTTTGTATGTGGAGGCACAAGAGCAGATCAAGTTTTATGCAAGTCTCTAGAAGTTAGCTAAGAGTACGATCAACTTACCATTAATGATTCCCCTTCCCTCATTTGTTCCTGTAAAGGAAGAACTCAAAACCTCTTTGGGATGTACAAAAGCTGCATTGGTTGTGGGTTTGACTTTGACTTTGGTGCCCTTGAATGCTTGTATATATCATGCCAACATGTATACCCTATGTTCTCTTTTCACATGTGCCAAAAGTACAGAGTCAGTGTGTTGAATGGTTGCCTGAAGCTTGTGCTTGAGAGGTCAAAATTGATGCTTAGCCTTATAAACACAAGCATCAAGATGGAACTGATTGATGATTATTGTCTTTGTTTCCTATCTATGACTTATGGAACTTTAAATAATACCATGCACATGATTTGTTAACCGTGATTATGGCTTATGCTTCCCACATAGAAACTTGCTTCTAACTTGAAGAGTTTGGGGGGGGGTGGGGGGGAGGGGGGTTTACTCATTTTGGAATTCCATTTGACGTCTTTCTTGATAGTAGCATTGCAAGTGACAATAGACTCTATAACACCCTTCTCACTAGTAATTGTTACCTAGTGTTGATGGGCATTAGCTTTCCATTTTATTTCATACTATGCCTATGATGTTTTGTAATATTGTCTTGCAAAACAATTCTCTAGGGTTGTAAGGGGAAATTTGTTGAGGAAACTATTGTTGAGGATGCAGAGAGACTAGTCTGCAATTGGTCCAGTGTGGTGATTTCATCAATGCTAGTAACCATGAAAGTTGTGAAAGAGCTACAACCAACATCATCACTAAGAAAAAGTTGGCAATGCCTTCCCCCATGCGCAATTGATCCATGTGTCAATGGTAAAGTTCGGTTAGAAATGAGTGTCTTCAATGATGATGTAATCCACACTTAGTTTCTTCTCCTTGAACGTGGGGTGGCCTTGGCAACCATGCAACATAGATCAAGTGTGGTAGACTCATCAACGACATAAGTGGTTGAGATAACACAAGAAGTTTTGAACAAATTCTCACAATAATTCCCACATTCTGACTTACCTCAACATCATGAGCTTCTGTGAGGGAGGCGTCACATACCTAGCTAGGTACGATTGGGTGCAGGGGACCGCCGGCCCAGTGGGGGGGGCGGTGCTGCCCCAATTGTACCTAGCTAGGTATGCGGTGCCTCTCGAGCAGAAGCTCATGATGTTATGCATTGTATGAAAAACACTGAAAAAGTCTCCAGTTTCTTACATGAGAAAATTTCCAAATCTTCTTGTGTAAGAGCCAGTGGATATTGATGACTCCGCGTTGCCAAAGAAAAAGCATTTTTTGAGGTAGACACGATTAACACCAAAAAGAAAACCAACGTGAAGAATATGTACCCTAGTGATAAGCCTAAGCACGATTAGTAATAGCCTTGATGCTTTGTTACCTTTTGTATTTTCATTAGTTTTTGTTTCGACTTCTATCTCAATGGCTAAGCTTCCCATTGGTTTCTTTGTACCACAAGAAGATTGCAATGACATTGAAAAAGTGCAAGCTTTATTTTGCAAGTCTTCTCTCTACTCTCTCTTGCTTTGATTTTAATGTTATCAAAATGGGCATGTTCTATATATGAGTAATTGGGTAAATTGTCATGTGTAGAAAAGAAAAAGAAAAAAATGCATGGATGTGTGGCTCATTGCAGCACTAAAGCAAGTGTTTTTAAGGTCGAGGAAGACTCCATTGAGTAGAAAGTCTCTAGCTATCCATAGTTTGGAGCAAAGCAAGTGAGCTTTGTCTAACCTTCTACACCCACTCCATTAAGTAGAAAGTCTCTAGCTATCCATAGTTTGGAGCAAAGAAAGTGAGCTTTGTCTTACCTTCTACACCCACGGGTGAGGAGGTTGTAGCAATTAATGAAAACTCTGGATATGGTTAATGATGCATGTGAAATTGGGGTTAAAAAGAGTGATGCACCTATTGATGCATGTATATTGTGGGTGTTGCAGCACCTCAAGGTGGTGAGGACAACGTGCGGGAGCTTGTAGATGTGACATGTATTGTAGAGGCTATGGGGGAGGAGGCTTGCAGAGGTGCATAACTTAAATGAGATTGAAGACAATGTGGGGGAGATTGTTGATGTGACAGGTATTTCAGAGGCTATTTCTATTGAGGTTACAAACTAAGGTGCGTAGCTTGGATAAGGTTGAGGATAATGTGGGAGACTTGATGTGATAGATGGTCCAGAGACTGTTGTTGTTTGGCCAATGCTAATTTTTGAAGGCTTCGACGCCCTTCGGAGGCACTTTTACCTTCCAGTGAAGGGCAAAAAAAAATTTACCCTTCAAAAGAAGGATAGAATATTGAAAAATCTTTAAGTATCCCTTCTAATTTTGTGTAAATATAGCTTAATGAAGGATATGTAAAAATTTACCCTTCAAATGAATGAATGATAAGAGTCACCCTTCAAAAATGAGCCTTGGGTTGTAGTAGAGATGCATAACTCGAATTATGCCAAGAATAACATGAGAGAGACTTTTGATGTGACAAGTAGGGCAGAGGCTATTGCTATTGAGCTTGTTGTAAAGGTGCATATCGTGGATGAGGCTGAGGACTCGAAGAATGATGCTAGTGAGCTCTGCTATTTATCATTGGGATAGCAAGATCATGGTCATGGCAGCTTCACATAAAATCAAGCCACTACAAGTTGTGTTTAATGTGAGTGACCTAATCATGTGCCATTATCATGTCACTTATCGTCAAGACCAAAGGTAAGGAGGTAAATGTGCAAGATACCAATTAGATGCTACAATATCAAGAGCCCATAGAAATATGGATGCTTTCCATGATATGAATCTATTGTAAGCCCTGATGCTAAAAGGTTTTTCAATACTATGGGCTAGTTGTTTGAACTTGTGCCCTAGATCTGTATAACAAGCAATGTTAGAAAAAAACCGGGGTCCAATGTATTTTAACCGGCTGAAATCCTAAAATCATGGTTAGATTTTGAGCTTGCCTTGAATAAAACCGATAAATTTTCACAAGTTTTAGTGCAATCACAGGCAAAGCTTTAAATTTTGACCTAAAAACGGGGAGAAATTCAAGCTTGCCCTTATTTTCTTCGATTAGGAAAAATGTATTTTTCTAGCCCTGATCACAAGGCCCAACCTTGCTAATTTATTGAATTCCGCCTTCAAGGCATTGCTTGATATGGCTTCAAAAAAAATTAAAAGGTGCTCCTTATTCAAAGATTTCACTCAAAAACAAGAAAAACGATGCGTTAACCTATAGCACGTAACGAGACAGGCAATGACGAAGCACATATATTTGCAACAATATTACCTAAGAAAGATGAACACAACATTGCGAGAGAGAAAAAGAGAGAGAGAGAGAGAGAGAGAGAGAGAGAAAGGAAAATGCTAAAGAGAACTTAGAAGAAAACGCTAAAGGAAAAATGAAAGAGCAGATTCTCATGTAGGGAAACGGAGTCGTTTTTATTGTTTTTGATACAATGCATAACATCATGAGCTTCTGCTTGAGAGGCACTGCATACCTAGCTAGGTACGATCGGGGCAAGGGACAGCCAACCCGAATCGTACCTAGCTAGGTATGCGGTGCCTCCCTCACAAAAGCTCATGATGTTGAGGTAAGTCACAATGTGGGAATTATTGTGAGAAATTGTCCAAAACTTCTTGTGGTAGAAGGTAGCTATTGAATGAAGGCGTATGCGTAACAGGATATGATAAGAGATTCTAACAATATGGAGGCACCACCTATTTATGGCCTATCATTCCTGGATTCATTGACGAGTATGAGCTAATAAATTTTTGAGATTCATAACCTATGCAATATTTAGGCTATACCTTGTAAATATTGATGCTCAAATACTTATACACAAATTGAATGTAAACGGATATAGTTGTTGCCTACATCTTGAATTTTTTTATGGAAATGAAATGTTAATTAATACACTTGGAAGATTTTGCAGTACTCACAATTTGTGAGTGTATAATATATTAAACACACAAAATTTGCAAAGTAAGCCATGCTCAACATGGGCCATGGCATCCAACCCAAAATTATCAGCCCGCTAGCTATAGTTGATAGTGAATGTATGATTTCAAGCCTTGAGTGATGGCTCAAATGAGTGTACGTGGGGGATGAAGCTCAAAGATTCTGAAGACATACCATGGATGTTTTGTATTGGAAACTTGTGTATATGTTGGACCTGTTCATGGATTGATGCTAGGTACCAAGGCCTAAAATTGACACATGTTTCTCCTATCAAGGGCTATTTTGCCTATCAAAACAGGTGCTTCAAAAATACCTCCTGTCATTTGACATGCTAAAATCTCAAAACTGTCGTTTGTACCCTTAAATTTAGTTATATATGGAAACTTATGTAAGTTGATCACATTACACAAAGCATATGAAAGGGGGCTTGGAAAATTGCATGTCAGAAGAAATTTCTACTATGCCTGTGAATTTTAGGCCTTGCTACGTACATGATGCACCCAAGAAATGGTGTGGATGTGTCGTTTATGGTGTGCCAAGAAGTATGATTCATACATCATTTGTCATCGTTTGATGTAGGATGGCCCATTTGTTTGCGAACCTTTCAAAGCCAGTCAATAGGCTGAAATTAAATCAACTGAAGCTTTGTCATTGCAAATATAATAGGATATCCAATATCTCAATAGTTAATTCAAGCATTTAAAAGCGAGTGGAAATTTTTATGAGAAGATTTGACATGTTCCCTGTTCTACAAAAAAACTGTTGCAATTGAATATGGAATAGCTTGAAAATCAACGACATAAGGAGCTTTGGACTCTCATATTTAAAAAGGAGCAAGTGAGACATCAATTTCTATCGAAGCACGCTTGACTGATGCTTACTCTTGAATCATAGAAGGGAAATCCATCTTTTATTGTGAATGGATCTTGAGTATTCCAATTGTTTGTCCCGTATATGACATCAGCAAAATTTGCATCAATGGCATATGCACCTAACATGGTGTTATTATTGTTGGTTTTCATCTTCTTCTTTGTTACTTGCTCTTGTTATTTTGATCTTTGGCTCACTTGTTTCCAAATTGGTATCATCCGTGGCTTGATGCTCTTGCCTTCTATTGTTGTTCTTCATTGGTTGACCGCGGCGGCTCCTTTGCTCTTCCAATCTACTTCATTTGCTCTTTGGACTAGCGGGCTGATAATTGTGGAAACTAAACTATGACATCACAACTGATAGTTTCCACGATCATAATTTAGTTTCCACAATTATCAGCCCGCTAGCTGTCCGGCTGCCATTTTCGCCAGCCCAAAATTACACACTTCATACAAATAACAAACACAGAAGTGCATGCCCTATTTCACTCAGAGACAGAGAGGGGCATAGTCACCACCTGCTCATACAAGGCTGCTCTTTCCTGCAAGGCATTCTGTTCATTAAAAGCAACTTTCACTTGAAGCGATCTGCGGAAGACCCTCAGTTCCAGATGAGTCTGACCCGCTCATCGACTTTTATCCAGGAACTCTATTGCCTTGACTCTCCACTCTGCAAGCGTGAAGCCGTGTACAAAGTGGATAATGCAGATCGTAGCATCTCATTGCCCAGGCCTCACACTCGCTACCCACAAGTCCAAAGTTGTGTATTCATTCAGCCATCACAGGAATAGAGAGCTCATATATTACGCCAAATTATAACAAATCGTATGATGTAGAGTACAACGGACACGTCGTATAGATATGTCTTTGCTCAACCGAACAATTCCATCACGAAATCTTTAGAAGTGGTGGCTCCAATTTTTTGAGACCCCTCAAAAGATGCCGACAAAGGGGTACTAATACAAAAGTTTGGCATACGAGCATATGCAAAGAAAGTGCACATGTCAATTCCACAACTGTCTCACAATCAACCATCGTGCCAGTAAAAATATCATTTCTTATAGATAGGTAACACATGATCAACTAAGAATGCACTACCTCAAAATTTGATCTTGAAAGTACTCAATACAGAATCTTCATTAGCCACTTCACTGGCATATAAGGTAACCAGATCATTAACAAAACAATGGCCTACTCTGCTGATAATGAGGTTTTCCAGCATGAAGTTATACTTTTGAGGAGAAAAAATAGAAAGTGCAAAATATGGTCTTTGGCTAATCAAGATTCTGCCCATACTCTTCACGAAGCAGCAACCCATGGGTAGACGACCACACACAATCTCCAATTTGACAATCCAGTGCTGGACAATTTCAACTGCATTTGTAAAATCGAAAGCTCGACCTTCTAGTGTGTCAAAACACCATGCACGAAACATGCATATTTACCTTGCAAACTATGGTACTGACTTCAGGGCCAACCTCTTGTATACAAAATTGAGAACAGCCTTCAACATCTTAGAGAAAAAGGATTGTGAAACAACTTTCATGGGAAGGATTCCGACATCTACAGCACATCTCCATTACAAAGCCATACCACCATCTCATTGGCTCTTCATCTTTCTTTTTTCAACACCTCTGTATCACCGTCCACAGTAGCAAAAGACTGTTCTCGAGCCTTCGGAAAATTTAAGCCATTCTCTGCAGGTTGCAATATTCTTTCATGTACAACAAGCTCTTTGGAGTCATTTCCACCTTCACTTTCTGGCAATTGTTGAGGTCCATTCAGAAAATTACAATGTGGACAATAGTATGTAATAAACGGGAACTCCTCCTTTCTAGAAAGCCCTGAGAAAGCAATAAGACTTTTCTGTGTTATGAAACCTGACATGCAACAAACAAGAAAGGAAAACTTCCAAAGCTACGTACCATTATGTGCTTGGCAGTTTCTACAAATCAGAGCATAGCATTGATTGGGGTCTTCACCAACCAGCATTGCTGCCAATCGAGCTACCCACCCACCACCACCAGATTTGCCTGCAGACTGATCACTTTGCGGCCAGGAATCATACCTCGTACCTTGTGAGCTTGTTGCGTGCTGGTTTGTGCTGTTGGATGCTCTCTGCCGAGAACTCCTCCTCCTCAGACCACTTGACTCGGCCTCTTCACCAGCTGCCATCGTCACTGCCTCTGCTAAAGCTGCATTGACAGCATCAGCTTGTGACGATTCTGATGCCAATTTAAGACCAGATTCTGCTCCAAGTTTTGCAGCAAGGACTCTTGCAGCTGCCTCTTTAGCTGTTGGATCAGAATCATATTTCTGCACCAGCAGATAAATGCTTAGTTGAGTAAAACCTCATGCATTTTCATGGGATTTGAATTATTTTGAAAGCTGGCAACATTCTAAGGGTGGCTTTAAAACGGGCACCGCCAGTCCCCCTATGGGTCCTACATGGGGGTTCAAAAAGTAGAGGAATCAAGGACAACTTTTTGGAATAAGAAGTCAATAGCCATGACTGATTTCAGTGGATAGATCAAGAATTTATTAACCCACTTATCCAAGTTCAAGCCATGTCAGTGGGGTTTTTTTCATGCAGGCGCCCATTGTTTGGGTGTGTCGGGCGGGGGGGGGGGGGGGGGGGGGGGGGGGGGGGGGGGGGGGGGGGGGGGCGGGGGCATCCGCTACTCTAAGTCTGGCCGTGATGAGAATGCTGTAGTGTCGCCACCTTATGCCCATGAGCTTTGTGTGTAAAGCCTTTCCAGACGTCCAAGCAAAGTTGCCATTTTTATATTGATGTTTCGTTTGTCCAGAGGTGGACATTTGTGAATCTAGCCTAATTTCGCTAACTTACATGCAGAAACATTTGAAATACAGCTGGGAATAATCCAAGAACACTTGCCTGGATGAGTTGTTGTGTAAGGTAGTAATTCGTTCTCTCCTTCAGCTCATTGATCTTAGCCTGCCTCTCTTCACGAAGCCTGTCCAGGGTCTTCTGGTCTTTCCGCTCCCCTGCAAAAGCTCTATCACTACATCTGAATTTCACAAACAAAACCTTCAGATGTTATGTCAATGAACCTTACGCATTCTGTAGTACTTCGCAGAAAGTGTGTACAATAAAATGGCCAAGACTGGAAACACAAATACTGGTAGAACTCGAATGGCCCTCATTTGCCATGATAATTCTGGTGCTCTAGTCGAAATCACTGCTAGACCCAGAATCAAAAGCTGCATCCAAGATTTGGGGCAAATTAGCTCTATGAGTTTTCGCTTGTGATACAATGGAGCTGCCAACAGAATCTACAGTGAAACTGCTATGAATGTTCTGTAAAGCAGGGCTATACATAACCTCCATGATCACAGAATAGACAATAACACCCTGCGCTAACTTTCTCCATGTTTGCGAACGTCTTTTCATACGTGTATGAACTGTTGCCTCCTCTTTAGAGAGACTTTGTAGCTTTCTCTCAAAATCCTCTCTGCTAGTTCGGTGAAACAAATGACCCAATATTGAAAAACTCCTTCGTAGAATGTTTTTTTTCAACTTGGGATCCAATTCCTTTGCAACCGCTCCATTCTTTCCGCGATCCTCATCAGGGGAGCTTTCAGCCATCTGTTTCAAAAGGTCTCTCTCTCTCTCTCATTTCATCTCTCTCTCTCTCTCTCTCTCTCTCTCTCTCTCTCTCTCTCACACACACACACATCGACCGAGCACTGGAGCTATGGAGATCCAGACGGCCACGATTGAGGAGAGGGGCTACACTGCATCGACGGAGACTACAGCAAAGGATTCGAGCCATACTCTCTCGACATCCAGAGTGCAGATGAGGACGGATTCTAGTAGTAGTATCTTTGTTCTAGTTCTTTTGTACCCAAACATGGTATTAGATTCACCATTTTGTAACAGATTGGTCTCATAGGTCATTTTGGCCTTTTGAAGACGTTAATATAACATTTCATTTCATTTCATCTCTCTCTCTCTCTCTCTCTCTCTCTCTCTCTCTCTCTCTCTCTCTCTCTCGGTGCCTCCCCTGCGCGCTGCTTGCTTCTCTCTCTCGCTCGGTGCCTCCCCTGCGCGCTGCTTCCCCTGCGCGCTGCTCCCTGCGCGTGGCTCCCTCCTGCACGCTGCCTCCCCTGCGCGCTGCCCCACCCCTGTGTGCTGCCCTCCCCCCTGCACGCTGCCCCCCCCCCCTGTGCGCTGCTCCCTGCACGCCAAGACGACCAGCCCATCCACTGAACACACACACCCATCCCCATCCCCTGCCCGCTGCCCGCTGCCCCCTGCATACACACGAGCTGAGTGTTCTCTTCCCCTTCTCCCCTCTTCTTCACAATATGAAGAGAGGGTAGCTACGAAGCCAACCATGTCTTCCCCCATCATCAAGACGCCGACACCGACAACGAAGACAACGTCCTTCATGCTCACGAATAAGAGGCTTGCACAATTGGAGAAGGACATGAAGGAATGGCGGATGGAGAGAGAAATATGGAAGGAGGAGAAAGCCAACTTCATCAAGCTATGGAACGAAGAGGAGGACATGAGAGTGGAAATCCAAAATCTCAAAGAGGAGAAGGAGAGAAGGGAACGGGAGAACGAGAAGGAGAGGGAGAGATGGAGGAAAGAGCAAGAAGAGATGAAGGCACAAATCGATCTCCTTCATGCTTCCCTCACATCCCTCACCCCCGAGGAAGGAGAGATTAAAGGGGAGGCTAAGGAAGCCCTCAAGGAGGAGATCACCAAAGCCCTCACCGCAAGCATTGAGGACAAATTAGAGGCCACCAAAGAAGGATGGGTCGAAGTGGTCAAAAAGAACATCAAGAAGGTAGCAAGAGAGGAAGCCCAAAAAGATGAGGTACTCATCGTACACACAACCATCGAAGAGGAGAAGATGCGACAAGCTCGCCGTCTCAATGTGCGAGTGACCGACATCAAAAAAGAAGAAGGGTCTACACCCGAAAGCGATGGGAAAGCTTTATGCAAGAAAGTGGGATACAAGGAAGAAGAGATCCCTTTCTCCAAAGTTTGGAGAGCCGGCAAAGATCCAAAGAAAAGAGCTCTCATCCTCCAATTCGCCTCCGAGGAGTCTCGAACTTCCTTCCTCCGAAAGAGGGTCATCTTGAGAGGGATAGACGGCCCCCCGATTTATCTTGATGATGACCTCACAAAGATGCAACAAGATCACCGTCGCGCGTGCATGCCTCGAGTCCACCAAGCCCGCAAAGAAGGGAAGAAGGCAGTATATTGGGATGGTAGGGTTATCATTGATGGCAAGACCATCGCATAGGGACTCGCGGCCTGTGGGACACACGAGGAGATTCATGTCACGGTTTGGAATTGCAATGGAGACCTATGGACACACCCAGAGAGACTTGAGGAGGTGATGAGAGGTCGAGACATCATTCTACTTACAGAGACACACGAGAGCCCGGAGAGAGGGTTACCACGGATACATGGATTCCAGTGGGAGTCTCTACATCGAGGATGTATGCGCCAGCACACCACTCGCGGCTCAGGAGGAGTGGCCATACTCTTTAGACAGGGGCTTCACAGCAGACTACAGATTGTTGCCCGGGACCCACAGGCCCGCTACATGTGGATTCGCCTCGAGCTCTCACGAGACAAGATCGTCTACATTGCCCTTTGCTACTTTGCTCCCACAGGCTCCAGATTCGCCCCTATTGAGCAGGAGTCACCGTACGCATGCCTCACGAAGGAGATTATGGAGTACTCCACACTGGGTGAAGTCTTCCTTATGGGAGACTTCAATGCTCGTACACGCAGTGAGCAGTGTGAGACATATGACCATGAGGACCCAGAGACACTACACACTCTAGATGAGGAGGCTACTATGAGAGACACAGCAGACAGAGCTCCAGTCACAGCTTACGGACGACATCTACTTCGACTTGGCTCCCAGCACCGTCTCGTTATTTATAACGGGATGGTCCAGTGGCCCACCTCAGGGGGCCTGACTTGTATGCCACATGGAGTTGCAGAAGGAGCGGGGAGTACAGTCGACTATATTCTGGGACCCAGGGAGGCTACACACCTTATCACATCCTTCACCATTCCACCCATACCCATCGGAGCCGACCACACATACCTCTCTTTCTCCATCACCGGAGATACCATCACACACAGCTCCACAACACACACTCCACACACCACCATCCATTTCACACATGAGCTAGCCTCTATTTACTCGGCCAAGGTCGAACATGGCCTATGTCTCCTCCACCCATCCACACCACTCCCAGTTCTCACATCACATATCTCTTCTGTTCTCCACACTTCAGCTATTAGCTCTTTTCCACACACCACTCACACAGGACGCACTCCCCCCCCCCGGGGCTATGCCTCAGAACCGCTGGTATGATGATGAGTGCAGAGAGCTATACCGACGCCTCCATGCACGGCGAGCCTTAGGAGAGATCACAGAGAGAGAGGCCAGACGGCATATGAAGACGCTGACACGCCAAAAGCGGCGAGCATTCGAAGAGGCACATGAGCTTGAGCTATACCGCCTATTCATGAGCATGGATAGCGCGACGGCATGGCGCACCCTGCGCGAGCCACGTCCGACTACAGCTATTGAGGATCCACAGATATGGCATGATTATGCAGAGCGACTTTATGAAGTGCCAGGGCAGCCTCCTATTCCACAACCACACGAGCCTCGCCCCACGTGCTCCTCCTTCTTTACAGCAGAGATGGTAGAGAGGGCCATACGCCGCATGCAGCACAAACGATCAACTGACCATACTGGATTACAGAGTGAGCACATCATTTATGCGGCCTCCACTATAGCCCCGTTGATTGCACATGTCTTCAACCGGGCTATAGGGGAGGGCTTCCCAGAGGAGTGGACACAGCACACCATAGTGCCTATCCACAAATCTGGCGACACCCTGGACCCAGGGAACTACAGGACTATCATGATTGGCCACACGATGGCCAAGCTATATGGAGCAGTACTTGAGGCACAGCTCAGCTACTACGCAGAGATCGAGGGTTTACGAGCTCCAGGCCAGGCAGGTTTCAGACGAGCTTTCTCCACCATTGACCACATCTTCGTTCTGCGCTGCCTCATTGATGGGGCAAAGGCGCGGAAGAAGAGGCTTTACTGCTGCTTTGTGGACTTCCGCAAGGCCTTTGACACAGTCCCACGCGAGAGACTCTTCCAGCGCCTTCACAGCATTGGGGTACCAACAGAGATGATTTGGGCCATATATGCTCTCTATGAGAGGGTGACGGGTCGGGTTCGTTGCCCAGGCGGTTTTTCAGAGACCATTGCTAGCACCATTGGTGTTAAGCAAGGATGCCCACTCTCCCCGACACTCTTTGGGCTATACATCGACGAGATCTCCGACTACATACTGCGAGCAGGGGGAGAGGGGAGCGACTTGGCAGGTACTCCGGTCCACATCATGTTATATGCTGATGATATTGTGTTGATTTCAGAGTCACCCGAGGGCTTGCAACGCCATCTTGAGGCCTTGGACGAATTCAGCACACACACGGGGTTGACTGTGAACCTTGGCAAAACCAAGGTTATGATCTTTCACACATCCAGTGCAGTGAGGAGCGCCGCCACCTTCACAGCAGCAGGAGGACAGGTTGATGTAGTCACCTCTTATGTCTACCTTGGCATCACATTCACCAGCCTACCAGGACCCTTCACTATGAGGCAGGCTGCTGTTGACAGGCTCACCCGAGGATATGCAGCTCTGGCCATGCTAGAGCGGAGGTGCCACCAGGCACACTTTCAGGAGCCCCGCACGAAGGGGTGGCTTTTCGACACCTTAGTCACCCCGGCCTTGATGTACTCGGCGGCAGTATGGGCACCAGGATTGACAGCTGACCAGTGGACACAACTTGAGAGACCACAGGTATATATGATCTCACGCTTGCTCCGCAGCAAGAAGACAGTGCCACACGACATTATTAGAGCCGAGCTCGCCACACCACCTATGGTTGTAGAGGCACTATTCTAGACAGTTTGCTTCATCCAGAGGATGAGAGAGCTACCTCCTGACAGACTTACCCGTAGAGCATTTGAGGCAGCTATACAACTATCAGAGAGTGGGCATGAGAGAGCATGGTACTCACAGGTCAGAGCATGGTTTGAGGGACACGGTCTTGACATGGAGAGCCTACCACCATTCCAGTACGACCCCCACTCACCATATGTTCACCTCTCTCGCAGTGAGAGGAACTTGGTATTGAGACAGGATCTGTGGCAGCTATACACTAGGAGAGTCTGGGAGGCACCTAGCTTGGGGACGAGGATGTCAGATTACAGAGACCAGTTTCTCACCATATTGTCTGGGGGGTTCATACAGAGACCACGCTACATGGACATATATATGCCACATAGCTCACGGGTGGCGATTGGTCAGCTGAGAGTGGCTTCACACAGGTTAGAGATTGAGATCGGGAGACATACTGGTGTTCCCAGGGGGGAGCGTATCTGCAGAGCCTGCACAGAGGAGGTGGAGAGTGAGGAGCACTTTGTATGTAGATGCAGAGCATACACTGAGATCAGAGGCAGGTATGAGGCCCTATTTAGAGGACAGCCCACTCTCCGAGAGATCATGGAATCTCGAGATCAGAGACAGCTCGGACGTTTCTTACTAGAGATACAGAGCCATCGGGACACACTACTACAGCCACACACAGCTACACAGACAGAGGGGAGACAATCGCAGCTCACAGACTTCTTTCAGAGGATTTCCGCCCCCCCCCTCACCAGACACTCAGAGGGGAGTGACACTCCCACAGGCGGAGGTGAACCGAGCTAGACGACGACCACGAGTCACAAGCTACAGGGGCGCGAGCTCCCACCACCGACAGATCGAGGAGATCCAAGCCCGGGAGCGCCGTGCCACTGAGGAGCGAGTGGCTCAGATGAGGGCTGACCCGACAGCTTTCATCCGGGTAGCCTTGACACCAGACCCACCCATGTACCACATCTTACATCCCCCCATTAGTACAGGATGGAGCTAGATAGCTTGATGCATTCTCATGATTGTACTACCTTGAGCATACAGACATGCATATACCCCTAGAGATAGAGCTCCATCCCTCCTCAGATACTCCACTACCTACATTCAGTTCAGTTTTGTATCAATTTTGTTTCATTTGTCTTTCCGATAGACGGATGACATACACACAATGTACATTTGATTTGTCTCATAGGCCGATTTCGGCCTGACATAGACGTTAAAAATCTTTCTTTCTTTCTTTCTTTCTTTCTCTCTCTCTCCCCCCCCCCCCCCCCCCCCCCCCCCCCCCCCCCCCCCCCCCCCCCCCCCCCCCCCCCCCCCCCCCCCCCTCCTCCAAAGAAAACAGAGAAAATCTTCTATTAAAATAAACATCTCAAGGGCACAGCCTCAAGAATCAAGAGAAAATGTACAAAAGCTGATTACCACACAGGTGTGATCCTAAAAATATCCATAAAGATATAATGAATGACCAAGACTATTTCTTGATTTTAAAGAGATTCTCTTAGATTCCCTAACATATACATTCTTTTGTGATCAAAAAGGATCCAAAAGGGGAGAATTCTCCTTATACTCTGTCATACTTATAGCAAGAGGAACATCATCACTCTCAAAACTGCATGAAGGCATTGTAAAATCCTCAAGTAACCTAACGGGATCCAAAGAAGCTGTTACACGCTTGAACACTCCAAGCGAGAAATCAATAGCAACACACGAATAGAAACTGCAAAATCATTGAGCTTGAATAGAGAGAGAGAGAGAGAGAGAGAGAGAGAGAGAGAGAGAAGACACGGTGGAGTTCCGAGCCAAGATGCACTGGCCCCAAAGACTAGCGTCCCTTTTAGTATTTCTTTATTATTGCTCTTCACAAAGTACAACTTGAAAGGGTCCAATTCTCTCCGAGACTCTGCGTCCCAAATGCTGTGCATAAGAGTGGCTCTCTGGGCTCTTTTAAACTTACAAGGGATGCCCAAAAGCAGAGCCCCAAAACTTAAAAGCATCAGATCAAAAGCACTATCACCCAAAAGCATCTGCTCTCAAAAGCTCCACGTAAACTGCCCAAAAAGCTGCCAGCGTTTTTGGGAAATCCGTACAGCCTCCCATGTCAGCATTGTCAACGCAAATCAAGAATTCCGTACAACCTACCACGTCAACATGCGAGCGTGAATTACGGAAGTGCAGCCCAAAGTTCGATCTTTTGACTTTTAGGGTTTTAGGCCCCTCGGCCAATGCTTCATAAGTTGGGTAAGGTTAGGTTTATTTAAACCCTTTTGATTTAGGCCCTTCACAAAAACTTTCTGGGTACAATTCTTCAAGTCTCAGTTCCTCTTGTCCACTTGGCAATTTCTCTTCCAGTTGGGCACACCACGTCATCATTTTGTGGCATTCCCCCCTCTTGAAAGAAATTGTAATCACCCTCAATTACGCCTGCAAAACAGCCAAAGGACACAAACTTTCTTCAAAAAAAACTGACTCTATGTACCCATGCATTAGACTCGTCACTCCACCAATCCAGCACTTCTACAAAGACATCAGTGACCAGTCACTAATCACTCACATTTCTGTCAAGAGTCTCAAATACAAATCATGATCATTGTAACCATTTAGCAATCACATCCAGACCGTGTTGTTCTTTTCACGGATGTTTTGATCTACTAAATCTTGTTACTATCAGATATTCACAATTCAACCATGCCCATCACCATCACCAAAAGACAGTACATCCAGTTCACAAATCACACACTTAGTTCACAATGAACACTGTTAGAGTTCAAGCATCTCTCTGGTTTCGTCCATTCGGTCCCAATTTCTCCCAGGGATAGGTGTTGGGGAGTGAGGGCTGTTGTGGCTATGTCCCGGCCAAGGTTAGGTTGTTTTCCCATGGGTTGTGTTTAGCCATGTTTAGCTTGGGTTTTGGCTCAGTTCCATAGCCATGTGCCACAGGGTACATTTCCCCCCCCCCCCCCGCAGTCTAAGTGGCTTCCCAGGGCCCTAGTGGCCAGTAGCCTCTTCCTCTTCCTTTTTTCCCATTTATGGAATAATGAATTTTTTATTATAGGTCGTAGGGGATGAGGGCTGGGTTGGGCGATCTAGTGTTTCCCCTATATAGGGAGTTTTTTTTTTTTCGGAAGGGAGGGGGGGGGGGGGGGGGGGGGGGGGGGGGGGGGGGGGTGTCACCTTGTAAGTATGCATACCAGCCCCAGTAGAGGGCACCCCCCCTTGTGTGCCCAAAGGGGGCAGCCACTAAGCAGAAGGGCTTGTGATCAGGCCAGCATTTTGCTGAGGTTCAGCCCACCGTTTTTGCTTAATGGCCACCGACAGACAGCGAGCATGTGGGGAGGTCAGCCTAGCATTTTTGGGTAGCCTCCCATGCTAGCATGTTTGGGCAGCCAGCCTTAAGCAGAGAACGCAGTAGGAGGGACAGCCATTTAGGTACGAGATTGTCTGTCAACACCCTCCCTGCAGTCTTTTCCCAAGCACACGGAGCGGCACTACTATACCATGATCCTCCTACCTTTGCCAGGAGGAGATTGTCACAAACTACTGACGTGTCAAGCCACTGAAGAACGGAGCCAACCTACAGATCCCGGCCGAGGAGCCTAAACCCTAGAAGCAACAGCAGAAGAAGAAGTTGTACCAACTTGCGAGACCCGTCCGATGGGGCCCAAGTGACCTAAAGGGGTTAAATAAAGCAGGACCACACACACACACTATTGCGTAGCAGTTGATGACGTGGCAAGTCAGTACAGATTCTTAGAGTTCGCATTGACATGCTGAAGTGGTAGTTGTACGAACGTCCGCAATTTACGTTGATGACGTGGCAGTTGTACGGATTTCCGTGAAATGCGCTCGCAACTTTTCACGCCAGTTCTTGGGATCACATGCTTTTGAGTTTGAAAGCTTTTCATGTAACTGCTTTTCATGGGCAAGGGCCTTTAAATATGAGCCAAGGGCTCATTCTCTCGCACGTCTCCGCGTGGGAGTGCAGAGGACACAGTACCAGCGTTGTACTGAGTTCAAGCAATATGGGGCGCCAACGTTTGGGGCCAGTGCGCTCTTGGGGTGAAACTCCGCCACTCCCCATACGTGTGTCGTGCACTCTCTATCTCTTTCAATTTTGTTATTTGAAGTGCTTAATTAGCTTTCTAGCATGTTACAGATAGCCCTAGCGTTCTTCATGGGCTTGTTCCCCGAGCCCGGTTCCTTTACTCTTCCTTTTGAGTATTGGTTTTATGTTGATGGTTAGGTATTGATTGCACAGTTCAATTGTGGGTATGTTCTCTTCAACACAAGCACAAAGGACAATTTTGGTGAAAATTTTAAGGAAGCAAGTAACAATAGTCGGAGTATATGTGCTCTTCCAAGTCTATATACAGTTTGGCATATTGTATTGGATTGTACCTACAAGTTTGATCTTCGCAGATGCAAAGGATGGGGGACATTTGGTTTGATCTCAGGGAGTTTGCTTGAGTAGCTAGGTTCTTTTTTCGACCCCGACGGCTTCTTTGGTAAACATGACCCTGAGGTGAAAACCTTTCATGACTTCCTATTCTTAGGAATCCGAGTTTACTGACGGTATAATTCTCTTTGAGTCTTGAGTATTATGAAATTAAGGTCTTGCTATTCAATTTTAGAGGAGGCAGTTTTACTTCACATTGTCTCATATTTCTTTCTGGTGGTACTTGTTCTCTTTTCCAAGAATTGAGCAGAAGGAGAGCTTCCTACCATTGGGGAGCTCTCAGCTTTAGCTCTGGAGCTTTCACTGTTCAGTGATAGTGTTTGCTCTGTTCCAATGTGGGGTTGAATCAGTTTGTTACCTCAGAGCGTACTTTTGAGGATACTTTACTTTCAAAGGGCCCAAGGGGGGTTCCATGTTATTATCTTCAATCGACTATTGGTGCTCCATTCAACGGAGTTCCATGCACGGTGTCTTCTAGTCCTTGCCCATTTCTTGCGGCTTTGGATGGTGTGCTTTATCCCACATTGCAGTTAGTATCTTAGCAGATGTTCTTCTTTAGCCATTTTGGTGGTTGCTTCATCTTTCGAATTTGTGTGTGATGGTTGCTCTTCTTAGTGCTTGCGAGTGGTAATTCCCGTGCCTTAGCTTCCAGATTGATTCCTAGAGATTGTAACATTCAGGACACACCTACTTCTCTTATCCTTACACTGGCATGTTGTTTCGTACAAGTGGATTGTGGTCCTTCTTGGACTAAGGACCAGTTACCATTAGCCATGGAAGTCTTTGCAGTTGGGGAGATGTTCTTCTTGGTTCTCCAAGATATGGTTCTAGGTTCCACAGGCATATTTTCCTTCGGATTCACCTACCTCGGGTGATCCAATTACACAGGTATAGATTGTTGAAGAGTTATGACAATTATTGTCACAAGACGAGCACCACATTCCAATAGAAAAGAACAGACTGAACACACTTTTAGCACTTCAATAACAACTGAATTGAAAGAGAGAGCACACACGACATGGAGTGGCGGAATTCCACCCCAAAGAGTATTGGCCCCAAACCTTGGTGCCCCTTTCGGTGTTTCTTTATATTACTTGAACTCAATACAATGCTGGTACTCGCACCCTTCTCACTAAAGCGTACCCGAGAATGAGCCCATGGCCTCATATTTAAAGGCCCTAGGCCCAAAAGCAGTTCACATGAAAAGCCTTAAACTCAAAAGCATCTGGTATAAAAGCATCTCGTCCAAAAGCTACGAGCGCAAATCACGAAAATCCGTACAGTTTACATGAAAAGCCTTAAACTCAAAAGCATCTCGTATAAAAGCATCTCGTCCAAAAGCTACCAGCGCAAATCACGAAAATCCGTACAGTTTGCCGCGTCAACGATCAACGTGAAACGCGAAATTCCGTACAGTCTACCACATCAGCAAGCCAATGCGAAATCCGGAGTTCCGTACAGTTTTCCACATCATCTTCTTCTATTGCTTCTGCTTCTTAGGGTTTAGGCCCCTCGGCCGGTGATCTGCACAGTGGCTCCGTTCTTTAGTGGCTTGACACGTCAGCAGTTTATGACATCCCCCCTTCTTGAAAGTGAAACAGATACATGAGGCATGTCCTGCTTAACAAAAACAAGAGAGTGATGTACATAGTCTATATACAATGAGTTGTTTTTCATAAAACCATGGAATTCCTAAAATATCTGCTTTTCCAAGCGCATGATGTGGAAATCCAGGTTCTCTTTGTAATCAGCTAGCTCGAGCGACAAATCTGGAACCATCCGATTCCATACATCCATATCCTCGCCACGAGCCATCTTCACGCGATACTCATTGTCACTGTCCCACGTCCGCACGCTCAGTTTCTGCACCAATTTTGCATCCACAAAATTGTGTGAGCTTCCATTATCAAGAAGTACGGTCACGTCGTGACCATTGATCTTCTCGGGGAAACGGAAAAGATCGTGCTTACCAAACACTTTGGTTGTAAAAGTACAGTTAGTGCATGAACCGTGCGCTAGATGATGGATTTCAACTTGAATGGCATCAGAGTTACCTGAGATCTCGTGAATCTGAACCGAAGGACGATCTTGCGGTTTCTGTGTCTTCTTCTTCTTGGGGCAGTCCTTGATTTGGTGACCTGTCTGGCCACATCCGAAGCAAGCCCCCTTCTTCATTGCATCAGCAACTGAAGCATTTTTGGCTTTCTTCTTCTCCTGAGAAGATCTCGGTGGTGATTTGGACTTGTGCTGGAATCGAGGTCGCTTCCTCGAAGCGACCTCGCCGGATTGATGGGTTGCAGTTCTTTTCTTCTCATAATTCGCTCCATTTATCAAATGGAACGTCCTGGCCTTTGCCACTGCATCCTTGATATCAATCGGGGCTTTGTCCTTGATTAAGGCCCAACGGTAATCTTCAAGTACATATGCACAACGTGCGTGGAATCCACCTTGTAGAAGGTGGGCGCTTCTTTGAAAGCCGTGGTCAACTTATCAAAAGGCAAAGCTTTCATCGAAAGACTCTGCAGTTTGGCGTAAGCTTTCTAAGGATCCATTTTGGCGAAATCCCTCTTGAATATCACACAGAAATCAGCCCATGTCGTAGGCTTCTCTGTCATGTCGCGCCACCAAGTAAGCGCCTTACTGCGCAGATAGAGAGGAATCGTCTGAATCCTCTGTTCATCATGCTTCCCATGGAGAACAAAGTACGTGGTCCACTGATGCAGCCAGTTATTTACGGCCAATTCCGTACATTCTTTCTCCTCCCCTGAGGAATTTGTAGTTTTGTACGGAATCGTGGTAGTCGGACCACCCTGTGAACGCCGAAAAGCAGCAATCTGCGTCCGCAATTGCTGGAGATGGATTTTGCTCTCGAAAAGACATGCAACCGTCGACTGAGCCGTATTTTCTAGAGCAGTAAGCCGGGAACTAAGCCCTTGCACGACCCCTTCGAGAGAGACCAAGTGAATGGTCGTCTGGACGTTCGCGTTTTCCACAGTGGTAAAACGCTGGTCGAAACTCTGGAAAGTACTTGTAATCCATGTGTAGAGAGCATGCGTGAATGGAATTTGAACATTGCCTGGCGCGTTGTCGCGCTGCACATCCAAGCTGAAGGAATCCATGGCAAAGTGCGTGAAAAACTGGAAGTTTCAGGCGAAGCTTGGCCTTTTCTGCACTTTTCGGTCGCGAAAAGTTAAACTTCGAGGAGCTCTACGCGTCGGCGTGAGTGTGAGGATTCTAGGTACTAATCCTTTATTAAGTACTTAAACTAATGATTAAGACTTAAGAAACTTGAACTGTACTCGAGACAAGACTTAGAAGACTCTATGTTTGATTTATTGAATGTGTGATACAAGGGCTCCTTATATAGGAGACGAAGAGACATAAATGAAAAGACACGTCTCTTGGTGAAGAGACATGACTTTAGACGTAAAGACATCCTTTCGGCGGAGAGTTGCAACCATTGGGCGAAGTCACACTCGTAGAGCGAAGGGGTGTGAGCAATCGTCGAAGGAGTGTGGCTTTTGGCGAAGAGACATGTCCTTTGGGCGAAGGGGTGTGTGACCATCCAAGCGCAGGGGTCCTCCTTGGCATGGCACTTCGCGAATCTGCAACTAGGAGTAGATGTGTTGCTGTTAACATAGTCACAATCGTGACATTCCTCCCATTTAAAACGAGAGCCCGTGTCAAAGAAATGACTTCTGATGTTGATAGAACTCTGGAAAAGTATTGAATCTTCGAAAATCTTCAATCTTTGAGTTATCGGAAACCTTTGTCTTGAACCTTTGCTTCTTGCGAAACCTTTTTGCTTTGACTGTTAAATCCCATGTCATTGCATTATTCAAAGACTTTTTAGAGGAATCTGGCATAATCAGGTTGACTGCAACAAGAGATTGATCTTCAAAATTCTTCATGCGATGTAAGATTTCTGGTTGAAAATCTTCTAGTAACTGCGAAATATTTGGGGAAGAGGAAATCTTCTCAAGGTGCTCTTCAGATGGGGTAATTTCAACTTTAGTAATCACTGGAGAGGACTTTGGCTTGAGACTGTAATCATCTTCCAAGAATGAGACCGAAAATTCTTCAGAATCATCTTCAGGAACGGTCACTTCATGACTTGCAATTGGCATATCATCATCCAGTAAAGAATCAAAGAAAGCATAGTCGTCTTCAGACTCGGAATCTGCAACTATCTCCTTATCTTTGGCTGGTAACGAAGTATCACTTGGAAAAACTTCTTGCTTGAAATCATTTGTGTCTTCGGCAATTGACTCAGGAGAAGTTAATGAATTCAAAAATTCATCAATAATAATATATGCATCTACATCAGAAATCACATTCACTTCATAATCCATTGTATCATGTCGCTTGACTAGTACACGTGAGGCTTGAATCACTCTTTCCGCATGAGAAAGCCCGTGTAAAATCAATTCACGTCCATCTTTGAACAAATTGATAGTATGTCTTCGAAAGCTAATTGTTGGATCATATTGGAATAACCAATGCTGACCAAGAATCATGTCGTAATAAAATAAAGGCATGACTTCAAAGTCCAATTGATCTGCATAAGTTTGAATCTCAAACTACAACTGTCGAACTGTCTGATCACAAGTCAAAATTGATCCATCTGCTAATTCCACATCATATAAGTGAGATGTCTTCTGAGTAAGTAAGCCAAGCTGTTGAACTATCTAAGTGCTGACGAAATTATTCGAGCATCCGCTGTCCACCAAGATATTGATGGAGCGACCATTGAGTGTTCCAAAAAGGCTCAAGACTTGCTTTGAGAGAGGCTCCAAAACTGAAGAATGGCGCTGAGCATGCTTCATAAGAATAGTCGTATCCTCTGAGACACGAATCGTATTGACCACAGATTTTCCTTTATCCTTAGCAGAATCTGGTTGTTCAAAATTCGATGATGTTTCCGCGTTGGAATTTCTTTCCAAATTAGACGGATTTGGTTTCTTTGAACATTGATACCATCTATGGTCACCACTGCAAATTGTACATAGTCCTTCCTTCTTTGAAGTCGAAGATGCATTTGACGAAGAGCCTTGCTGAGTATTGGAGGGTCGATCTTGAGAAAAATCACGTCCTTCACCACGATCAAGTGGAGGAACATGTGAAGAAGATCTGCTTCAAGATTGTCGATCTTGAGAATAGAACCTTGAAGTTGAATAAGGTTGTGTTACTTGCTGTCTGAACTGAGACTGAGGTTATTGACTTTGGCTATAATTGTCTCTGCGATCGCGCTGTGAGAAGCGAGCGCTGTTTGAAGATCCGTTACTAGGGAGAAAATTCTGCGTAGGGCGCCGATTATCGCCAAGACGCTCCACATAGGCAATTGCAGCATCCAAGGTGGTAGGGTTGTATTTGTGCACATCATCCTTCAGGTTGGGTTCGAGTCCGTCGATAAAGCTGTGAAGTTTATCACAGGGACTAAGGGTCTCTATCTCCAGAGTTAGCCTTTGGAACTCTGTGATGTACGCGGCAAAGGAACCTGTCTGGCTCAGGCGGCGAAGAGAGGACCGGGCATGAAAATCCGCATTGGCAGGTTCGAACGCCTTACGAATAGCACGCCAGAATTTATCCCAACAAGGTGTGTGTTTACCATCAGCAACCCATCGTTGCCACCAAAGAAATGCTGTCACCTGTGTCCTTGAGCAGAGAACTAGCAAGTGCAACTTTCTTACTCTCGACCAAGTCCGTGTTCGATAAGTAAATCTCCATTTTGAATAGCCATTGGTCCAGTACGCGCTTGTCGCGGCGACGAGTGTCCGGCAGTTTAACATCAAGCTTCTTCTTTTGTGCAGCATTAAAAATTTTATAAAGTAAGTGAAGTTCGCGATTGTCTACCTCTTCAGTTGGATTTGGTTCATTTGGTTCGTCCACTGAAGCTTCGGAAGAATGTGTTAAAGATGCTACATTAGTAGTCCGAGAAACAGCAAGTCGACTTCGAGAAGTGTTTTCTGTGTGCATCTCATCCAAGCGAGTGTGAAGTGATGCGAGGCTTATGGAAAGTGTGGCTATCTGCTCCTTGATAAGAGTAAGGGCATCGTCAGATTGACCACCTCCATCCTGAGAATTTGGCATGGTTACGCCTCAAAAGGAACTCGAACACGTGCAAGTTATGTGAACAAGTTCTGGGACGGTTTTTGGAACGGGTTCTCTGGTGCCCGGAGCGGGTGCGTCGGCAAAATTGCGTCAGGAATCTCGTCTATTTACGAGAGATAGGGGACTGGAACGTCGAAAGCATCGTCGGCCATGATGGCGAGGAATCCTACGTGCACACCAGGCGAAGGCCAGACTGTGTAGTGCGGAGAATTGGTAGAAGAGAGGGTGGCAGAAATTGCTCACGCTGGTTCTGAAATGTCATTGCGCTGGCTGTTTTCGCTGGCTGTTTTGGCTTTATTTTTAAAAAATATTTGGTACCCAATGGGTGCCCACTTAATTATTTGGGCGGCCGGCCAATGCCCTTTAAAATTTTAAAGGGTGGCCCTATTTAATAACTTCAACGCTGGGCTTTTAAAAAAACATAAGCTCACTGGGCAGAAATTTCTACGCAGGTTTGCTTATTGCCTTGTGTAGCGTTTTTTTGACGAAGGGTTGCCATCGTTGGCTGGCTGTGCTAGGTATGCCCCTTGAGACGGGTGCCCTTTGGGTGAGTTGTACCATGCAGAGGGTCACCAACGAAGAGACACCGGCAAAGGGGTGCAAAGCAGCCCGCATAAATTTCAGCCCGTCAGAGCAGGAAGTCCGCCAAGGGGTGCTCATGGGTACTCACAGGTACACCTTATCACTTGAAAAGACACACTTCCGCTCTTATCCATGCAGCAGCACGCGAATCACATATGCACAAAACCATGCTGCTGTTTCTGGTTGACTGTATTATATATTTTTATACGAGAACATAAGTAATTTATGTTACCTAATGTCAAGATGTGTGCGTAGGCCACCATTCTTCCGATTCCATACAACGCCGGGAAGGGGGGGTAGAGCGTAGCGCCAAGGGTGAGAGGCTCACAACCGTAGGGTCCCGGGAAAAAATTTTGCTCTGATACCACTGTGAGGATTCTAGGTACTAATCCTTTATTAAGTACTTAAACTCATGATTAAGACTTAAGAAACTTGAACTGTACTCGAGACAAGACTTAGAAGACTCTGTGTTTAATTTATTGAATGTGTGATACAAGGGCTACTTATATAGGAGACGAAGAGACATAAATGAAAAGACACGTCTCCTGGTGAGAGACATGACTTTAGACGTAAAGACATCCTTTCGACGAAGAGCTGCAACCATTGGGCAAAGAGTCGCACCAGTAAAGCGAAGGGGTGTGACCAGTCATCGAAGGAGTGTGTCTTTTGGCGAAGAGACACGTCCTTTGGGCGAAGGGGTGTGACCATCCAAGCGCAAGGATCCTCCTTGGCATGGCACTTCGCGAATCTGCAACTAGGAGTAGATGTGTTGCTGTTAACATAGTCACAATCGTGACAGTGTCCAAAGACGAGCAGGTGATGGCAGGAGCACGGGAGTGCGAGCAGGTGAGAGAGAGCAGTGGTGGGAGAGAAGCAGAACAGCCAAGAAGTCAATTTTCTACAAACTCGTTAGTCTTTGTAAGTGAGTTTTTAATAAACTCAGCTTTCATACTTCTTTAAAAAAACTCAAAGTGTCCAGGCCACTTAAAATAAAAGTCACTTAATAAAATGTAACGAAGAGAGAGGGTAGCGTAAAAAATCCAACGCTGGGAAAAAACAGTCGTAAGCTGTGGACGCGTGGAGAAGAATCGAGCCCACGTGCACCCACCGTGCGTGCGTGTGGCCACCACGCTCACGAGCGCAAGTTTGGAGCCGCGTTGGACAGCCAGCCTGTCACTCTTCTTTTGTACAGCCTCAGCGCTAACAGAAGAGGAGAGGACCACTCGCAGTCGAGGAGGTGACACTCTCTCTCTCTCTCTCTCTCTCTCTCTCTCTCTCTCTCTCTCTCTCTATGTGTGCACTTAGCACAAAGGAGCATTACAAAGAGAGAGATTTGAAAGAATATAGTATGCTGAATTTTAATGTAAAACCAGCAAGTGAATAATAAAGACACTGATCTTCATCGAAAACCAGTAAATTCAATAAAAATCCTCCGATTTTCAGCACTTCCACCTACTGAATTGCTGAATTTTATCAAAAATCAGCAAGAAGCACATTAAATTTCACTTGCAAACATGCTCATGAGAAGAAAATAATCGATTAAACAGTTAATCATCAAAAATTGCATGAAATGGTAATTATCCAACTCTAACCAGCCCGTAGGTGTGCCCACAGTCCTTCGTGCAGCCAAGCCGTCCTTCATGCAGCCAAGCCAGCTATGATACCATGAAACGAACTGTGGGAGTGGATCTCCCGGCTACACAAACCGCCTACAGACACGCATCCGATCATAGCCACCATCCCGCAGCTCCCTCGTGCTGGGGCCAACTGGGCGTGCACCTGTAAGACCGAGCGTCCCATACCACCTGGCCTCACCTCCTCGAGGTGACCTCGCGGGCTAACCACTGGCACTTTGCCGGTGGGGGTCGATAACTACAAATGAGGCCTTGGCCTCCCTTTTATAATAATGGCCGGCCACACTGGCCGTATTTACACTAAGTCCGCCCGGACACTGGACGCCCATCGCGACGCCGTCTGGGCTAGATCCCCTCTCCTGTGAGCGGGACATAACACCTTTCCTGCTGAGTCGCATGAAGTACTTAGGCTTGAGCCTCAACAAGCTCCGTACGCGGTGTAGGTTGCCTATTTTGTTGTTGTACTGGTGGCGCTTGCAAGAACTCCATAAACATTGGATTTTGCACCAATTGCGAAAAGACATTCACTGCGGCAACTAACTAAGTCCTGAACGCATCATCCTCAAGTTGCCGAGTCATAAAGCCCTGTAATACTGGAGGGACATTCACATCGAACGGGAGGTACAGATTGACGTGGCCGTGAGCTCTCGCCAATCTCGAACACCATAGCAATTTCCTGTCTGTCCTTTGAAGAGGAATCCTCTTCCATAATGCCCTTCCCTTTGTCAGCCATAGTGTAATCCCGCGTTCCTGTACTCTGTGTCTTTACCCAAAACAACCGAGACTCACCCTTTGAGGAAAAATTGATTGATGTCCCGGCAACGGAACCTTGAAACCTGTTAGGTGCAGCGGAATGAATGTTTGTGCTTTGCTCAAGGTGAGTGCTCCGAACTATGCTCAAGGTTCCTTTTGTTCTTATGGAAGGGAGAGCCTTCCATTAAAAATGAGAGAGTGCTATGATCACGAACAAAGTGAGTGGACACTGTGCGTGCAAGTGTATGAGACTGAGAGATAGCGAGAGAAGAGAGATACGACACGAGAGACGTTGTAAAACCCTCCTCTGAAGGCCCCACTCTCGACGGCGAGAGTGGTCTCTACTTATGATTGCACAATCTAGTACAAATGGTATGCATGAGACTGATGCAAGTCTAGGCTATGTCGACGATGACGACGGTGATGACGAAGTCGACCTAAGGGCTGAAATCTGCAATCTTTCTACTGCTGTCCAAAAACGCTATGGGCTAAAATCTACAATCTTTCTATTGCTGTCCAAAAACGCTATGGGCTGAAATCTGCTAATCTTCTATCTGCTGAATTCAGACTCTTATGTCGATGACGACGATGTGACGACGACGACGCGCTGAAAACGCAGATGCTGAAATCTGCGATTTCCAGGCTGAAACTGTAAACCTTGCGGAAACTAACCATGCGGCGAGGAACTGCTGCGGGAAGGTGAGATCTGCGAGGTTCGGGACTTGATCTGTTGGTACTAACTGCTGAAAACTAGAAGCGCTGATGTTCCTTGACTTTCCATCGCGGTGAATCTGCAAAACGCTAGGGTGTGTAGCAGATGCAAAAACGCTAGGGCTGAAAATCTGTGCTTCTGTCGCCGTGGCTCTGCAAATGCAAAAATGCTAGGCTGATCTGAGGTGCTGCTGTTGCCGGGATCTGCAAAGGCAAAATGATGGCTGATCTTATGATGAAAACGCTAGGTGATGCTGGATCTGCAAAACGCTAGGTCTCCTGGGGAGGGGGGGTCTGCTGAGAAGTTGCCTGTTGAGTGTGGAGCTCCTGCTGTCTCTTCTGCCAATTAGTGCTAGCCTAGGTTTGCTTATATACAAACTTACTCAATTTGCCCTACCTACTTTACAGCAAAAGTCACTTCAAAATAATAAGTGAAAAATGTCAAAAATAGGAAACATAGTCTAAATGCACTGGAAAATTCCCTTGAAGGATTCTGATGGATTCTTATGGGTTATGATCATGCTGTGTGCAACCAGAGGATATGCATCTACACTAAGTGTCTAGACATGCACGGTCTGCGAACAGACTCACAAAGGTGCCAGATCACTTCTAAATCTAGACTGACTGGACTGACGGAACCCTTGTCGTGTTGTAGCTTGTCCATGGACACATAGGGTTGGATGTGTCACGTGACATCCCCTCCTTTTCAAAGTGAGGTACTGGTACCGAACTGTATGGCGTCGAGGGAGATCGCCAATAGCATCCGGAATCCTGGAAGGGACTCTTCGCCGGCCCACTCTGATGCGTGGGTCGTGCGGTACTTGAACTTCATAAAGGTCTGCAACGCTTGCTTCTTTGGGCCGCGCCGAAAGCGACACAAAGGCTTATGTGGCTTCTTTAATGCTTCAACTTCGTCGAGAGTCATGCTTCTTTCTTCTTCAAGAATCTCCATGGCTAAAAATTCCTGAAACCATTTCCAACACAAAACCATGAACATACCTATCTCATGTAAAGTGAGTGGAAAAAATCTTGTCGTCCTACTAGACTGTGCATGCAATGTAGATGAAGAAGTAGACGGAGCGCCAAACCGTTCACCACATACAGGCAAACAATGAGATCGAATCTTTCTCTTTTGATCTAAAGCAATCAGCTGTGGCAATTCACAATGGAAATGCGCATGCTTGGTGCTCATACTTTCATGTGCTCTTTCTACGAATGTGTCATGCCAAGGAAGAGACATAGAATGTGACTTCCTTACATACATACTTTTCAGCTTTTCATAAAAAATCCGCATAGATTCGTGCTCATTCATGAGTGAAACGTGCTCAACGAACAATATTAGTAAAAGGGATCACATAAAGACGTTGACTAAACTACATGAAACGATCACGAATGAAACACTCAAACAATGCGTGCATATCAATCATGCGAACACATAATACTTCCTATGAGGGTTCTTTGGACTTAGGCTCGAGAGCCAAGATCGCTTCTTCTTGAATGATCGAATTGTTCTGTGGGGGTTCTTTGGACCTCAACTCGAAAGCCAAGATCGGTTCTTCGTGATTGATCGAATCTACAACGAGGTTAGCTTCGCTAGAAAAAGCATCCACTAACACGTCATCCTTGTGAACAATCACATCATCTTCATGCAACTCATCATACTTGTGAGAAATCACATCTTGATCATGCAAATCATCATGCTTAGCAATATCATTCAAATCATCATGCTTGTCTTTGTCATCCAAATCATCATGCTTGTCATTCAAATCATCATGCTTATCATCATCATTCAAATCATCATGCTTCTCACAATCGTGCAAATCCGGTGTGTCATGCTTTGGAGAAGAAGAGACTGAGAGAGTCTCCTTTTCCCGAATCTCTTGCAGTTGTGCCTGAGCTTGAGAAACGAGTTGCAAGAACTCTTTCATGTGTTGGTCGCTCATTCCTTTGACGGTGGCTGCAATTCTTTCTTGGTGTCTGCGCTCCATTTCTGCTTTTCTTTCTGCTCTTCTTTCTGCGTTTCTTGCTTCGCGTTCTAAATTCTTTTTCATAAACATCTGCTCCAACTCCTCCATAGGAGTTAGTGCAATCTTTGACGTAGATGGGTAAGGGTGAGGGTTGGAAAAACCTCCTGGTGGGGAAAATTCTTCTTCGCCTCTCTCATGCTCATCACCTCCAAGCGAAGTATCCATTCCGCTTCGAGTGATGACCATTCTGAAGTCGGGGGTTCTTGTGGGTTCTTGTGGTCTTGGTTTTTAAGTTCACGAGGAACTTGGGTTCTTGGGGGTCTTGGTTTCTTAAGTTCACGAGGAACTTGGGTTCTTGAGGTTCTTGAGGTTTTCTTTCGCGAAGGATATTCTCTTCACCCGAGTTCTACTCCTTTCTGCGGGCGCACCCATTGGCGGCCTTGCGCTCACACCAAGGTTGCTTTTTCCCACCTCACGTCGATTGGCCGGCCGCTAAGTGCACGGTTCGCTCTCAATGAGTGAAAAGAGACACAAGGGGAGGCTGGACAAGCCCTTCTTTCCTGGGAAATTTCCTGTCACTCTTCAAAAACACGATTAGGAATCGACATGCCCAAGCGAACTTGGGTTCGTGCGACTGCAACAAGCAAAAAAAATTATGTGGTTCTTTCCTTGAGTGATACAGAACACTGCCAAAGCTCTGATACCAATGTAAGGTGCAGCAGAATGAATGTTTGCGCTTTGCTCAAGGTGAGTGCTCCGAACTGTGCTCAAGGTTCCTTTTGTACTTATGGTAGGGAGAGCCTTCCGTTTTTAATGAGAGAGTGCTATGATCACGAACAAAGTGAGTGGACACTCTGCGTGCAAGTGTATGAGACTGAGAGATAGAGAGAGAAGAGAGATACGACACCAGAGACGTTGTAAAGCCCTCCTCGGAATGCCCCACTCTCGTCGGCGAGAGTGGTCTACTTATGATTGCACAATCTAGTACAAATGGTATGCATGAGACTGATGCAAGTGTAGGCTATGTCGACGATGACGACGGTGATGAACGAAGTCGACCTAAGGGCTGAAATCTGCAATCTTTCTACTCCTATCCAAAAACGCTATGGTCTGAAATCTGCTAATCTTCTATCTGCTGAATTCTGACTCTATGTCGGTGACGATGTCGATGATGACGATGCGATGACGACACGCTGAAAATGCAGATGCTGAAATCTGCGTTTTCCGGGCTGAAACTGTAAACCTTGCAAAAACTAACCGTGCGGCGAGAAAATGCTGCGGGAAGGTGAGATCTGCGAGGTTCGGGACTTGATCTGTGGGTACTAACTGCTGAATAATGAAAACGCTGATGTTCCTTGACATTCCATTGCGGTGAATCTACAAAACGCTAGGGTTTGTAGCAGATGCAAAAACGCTAGGGCTGAAAATCTATGCTTCTGTCGCCGTGGCTCTGCAAATGCAAAAACGCTAGGCTTATCTGAGGTGCTGCTGTTGTCGGGTTCTGCAAAGGCAAAACGCTAGCTGATGTTGTGATGAAAACGCTAGGTGATGCTGGATCTACAAAACGCTAGGTCTCCTTGGGGGGGGGGTCTGCTGAGAAGATGCCTGTTGAGCGTGGAGCTCCTGCTGCCTCTTCTGCCAATTAGTGCTAGCCTAGGTTTGCTTATATACAAACTTACTCAATTTGCCCTACCTACTTTCCAACAAAAGTCACTTAAAAATAATAAGTGAAAAATGTCAAAAATAGGGAAAATAGGCTAAATGCAAATTCCCTTGAAGGATTCTGATGGATTCTAATGGGTTATGATCATGCTGTGTGCAACCAAAGGATATGCATCTACACTAAGTGTCTAGACATGCACGATCTGCGAACAGACTCACAAAAAGTGCCAGATCACTTCTAAATCTAGACTGACTGGACTGACGGAACCCTTGTCGTGCTGTAGCTTGTCCACGGACACATAGGGTTGGATGTGTCACGTGACAAAACCGGCCCCTGGGGCGGTAGGCTTTGGCTTTCACCTGAAATTCTTTACTTAAGACACACACAGAGAGAACGTGCAAAGGAAACCTGCGACGGGAATTAACACTTAAGTACACACACGGCTCGGAAGCTAGAATGCTCCGAGCAGACGCTGACAACTTGTAGGCCCCAAAATTGGCGCCCCTTTTGGTATTTCTTTATACTTTGAGAGGGAAAATTACAAAAGAGTCTTGGGAATCCTTTACCTGTATCCCGCTAGATACTACCAGTTTTGGCCAAATTTCGGCTACATAACAATCCCAAAACTTGCGCGAAACCAATTCCCTTGCTAGAACTCACTTCCACTGACGTATACCCTTTGATTCCTGCCCAAAAACAGTAAATTCAGCACGCTGTATTTACTGGATTTTGCCCTTTTTTCAGCCCCAAACAGTCCCCTAGCTGTCCTCTGCCAGTGGGGCACGATTCCCAATGGTTCTGGCGTCCGTATGGCTAAAAAACAGTCAATTTACAACGCATACACAGCGCTGAAAACGCACCTGTACGGTGAGATTATGACCTTCACCGATGCCTGCTTTGGAGTAGCAGTTAGCTACCCCTATTCCTGCTCAAGGAGGCTCTTGCCTCGGCAAGAAAGCATGAACCCACACAGCTGTACATCAGTCAAATGAAGAGCCCTCTTGTGGGGCATCACATAACTGCACGTAGGGGAGAGAGCAGTGTGTAGTGTGCAGGGCATCACTCCTAGCACCACACTGTACATGAGAGGGAAAGAAAGCACTCCATAGCTCTTAACCTATGACAAAATGCAAAGTGAGGCCTCTTCCACCTTAAATTTCAGCGCCTATTTTTCTGAATGAGGCAAGTGCATGAACATTTGCCACTTGGCGCGATTTCAAGCTTTTGCCCGTTTCGGGGTTGCCGCCTAAAAATCTCCCGATTGCTTGCCCAGTTGACTTCGCGGCAAAGTTGTAGAATGTTCCCCTTATCATACCCAAGGTAATGATGCGAACACATTTCACGGTCCAAAATAGCAGTTTCCTAATTTTTAGGAGATGCTTCCGTTGGGCTCCCATTGGTCATCTGACCATCTATCCTCAATGGGACCGTATCAAAAAGTACAATGTGGCCCAACTGCCGGATACTTTCTGTTGGTAGTCCCACCTTGACTTTATGCCTTTATTGAGTTCACTTCCTAGTATCCACCAACTTGCTAAGTGCGACGGGGGGACCTACATGACCTTGCACTGAGCCTAGACATCCTCTTACTATACGAATTCCAGTGCCGACCAACTTCTCGTCTGCGGGTGAAACTACCATTCACATTGGCCATACAATGTCCGACCATTTGCAACTTCAAAAAGAGGGTCTCAAAAAGAAAACAAAAATCATTAGAAAGAAACCAACAACTAAGGTTAGCACTTACCACATCCTCGTGACATACTTAACAGCTGCCACGTCCTCGTGACAACACGCATGAAAGAGCACATGTCTTCAGTTCAATCAAGGAAATTTTCAATTCAATGTATATATATTTATGAGTCATTTCGAAAAATACAGTGAGCTCGTCAGTATCCCTAAAATCTCAAAGAGAAATTGGTAACTTTATTCAATCTAGGCAAGCAATCTGTGACAAAGAAGTGGGTGACAAAGGAGTGGAGTAGCTCCTCTCTTGTGCAGTCCACACCGCAACAAATTCAACCTGCTGATTCATCGGTAACTTTTGGCATAGACACTACTAATAATCCAAAAGCTAAGATACAGCTCTCTTTGAAGAGAATTTGCAATGTTCTCCTCCATCCACTTTTGCATCAAGGGCCAAAGCTCATGAGATGAGACAACTGTGAAAACTTAAAAGCCCCAAAGTTTCCTTTGCCATTAGAGGCACTTGTCCCCAAAGCTCCAAGGGGATAGTAGATGAAACTATGGCCACTGGAGAGAGAGGAAAGTGTGGTAGAGAGGAAATCTCCAACCCCAATAGCCCGCCAATAACAAGGAAAACAAAACTAAAAACAAGGGAACCAAAAACCACAACAAAAAAATGAAACAAGGAAACCACAAAGAAGACCAAAAACAAAAACCATACTGACCACAAGATTCACGTATTAGAGTTTTCACCTCTACTTCGTCGCCGTTTTTGGCATTCTTACAAGACTAGTGGTTGTCCCCGGCGGGCCACCCACTACATTGCATGGCCAGAACCTTTTGGCCGCCTTTGGCCGGTCATTTTAAGCAAGATGGTGGGCTCTCTCTCTCTCTCTCTCTCTCTCTCTCTCTCTCTCTCTCTCTCTCTCTCCTTCCTCAAATTACGTCCAAGATTGTCATCTAGCTCCATACAATAAACTGCCTAGGAGAGCTAAAAAGGTGGATCGGATGAAGAATGGGGCAGCAATTGGTGATGGCAACCCTCTTTGCAAACTGGACATTATTCCAGAATTCCTGGAGGCCCAACAAACACGAAATGCTCTTCCACCTTCACACTTGAGAAAAGCACACGTGCACTGGTGAGACTAAGGATTTCAAAGATTTCAATTGAGAACATCATTCCAGGGAATTTCCATCAGACATAATTTAATAGCATGCTTTTCTATGTTTTAGAGCCCCCTTCCACTGAGCGGCTGAGGGACTTGCAGCGCAAGGGAGTAAAATTCGATGCAAGTAGATGACCTGCATCTGGCCATTGCACATCATGTTCGCAGGTGGCAATTAGGAAACCTACTGCCGATTGCAAGTCAAAAGGCGCAGAGGCAGGCTGGACAAGTACCCTGCACTGCAAACACTGGTTTTTGGGGCACTTCCAGCACATAACGGTGGGGGTATAACGGTGACGGGCAGACAAGAGCTGCAAGTGCCGCAATCACCAAGTGGGACACAGCCGCAACCAAAAGCATTTAAGTCTCTGTGTTTTTAAAACTAACAAGCTGGGTGCCACCTCAAGGCCCTGAGTTTTTCCTAGAAGACTCTCAATTTCTACTGCTTGTGCCTTATTAAAGCCCGCTATCAGTGCGATAGATGCACGGATCTTCGTGTTTAGCAAGACAATTTATATGTTGATTTGCTCAACCGGTTTCCGCTTCAAAACTGAAAAGGATATATTTGCACTAAACAAGGACAGAATGGCAGAGCATTTCTACTTTAAGCACTGCAGCAAGCCGTGAAATGAGCCAGGAAAAAATAAAGACCCATAATCTCAAAAGATAAAGACACTGCAGCAAGCCGTGAAAGGAGCCAGGAAAAAAGAAGACTCATAATCTCATAGCCCACGTGCATTTCAAGCACACTCAGATCCATTCATAGCCCTCTCTCCCTCTCTCTCTCTCTCAAACGCCAGCTTTACCTTGTAATGTCCTCAGAGCTATGGCGGGAGAGCAGAACACGATCCGATCTCCATAGGCAAATGCCTTAAAAGCGACTCTCGTCCTTCACACTTGGGAGCGGCTTTGTCACTCCGCGTGGCACGATTGTGTGAACGCGCCTCTTCCAAAGTTCAAACGGAGTTTAGGTATCTTCTAAGTTCTGATTCATCATTCTTTTCGACCTTTCTGTTTTCCCAAGACACCAATTAACAATAGAAGCTAGAACGGTGGAAACTTGAAGAGATCCACACTGCACTGCCCCGTATGATTGCAGATCCTCACTTATATCTCACACTGGCATGGGAGGAGATGGGATCTACACTGGGATGATTGAGCACGACAGATCTTGAGCAAACTTGGACAAAGTAAAAGCTCGGGTACCCAAGCCTCCCCCCCCCCCTTCCTGCCCCGTGCGGAAGAGAGCCAAGAGCCTTAACCACATCACCCGCGCACGCCACTTGTAGAATGTAGGGTAGAGGCACCAATCAAAAGACGGCCCCCCCCCTTTAACAACAAAGCACCCCCATTTCTTTCAAGTTTGAGGCACCATTCCAAGTACACGCATGTCCATGGTGTGGTTAAGAAAATGCAAATGTATATTTTCCCCCATTCATGCAGGCATGCGTTTTAGCCTTGTTGTCTGCAATGTACCTAGTTACCCCCTCAACAATTTTGCCACTCCCCCCCCATTCTTATTACACGGGAAAACGGGTTTCTCTCTCGTGCTTCGTCTATAGTTTGCCATTCACGATGCAAGTTTTACGACAGAGACATGAAGGGGAGCCCTTCTATCTGTGCCCATTTGTACTCAAAATGGTGGAGGGTAGTGGAAGCTGGAGGCATTGCAATTTCACCACCTCTAAACTAGGTCCTCTATCCTAGACGTTTTCGTTGAGTTTTGATGTGCAAATGTATTGGGGTGGAAGAAATTAAACCCCGATATTTATGTAAAGTCGGGTACCAAAGTTTACAAAAAATACCTGAGTTCACTTTTGCGAAAAGATCGACGACGTCCACTTAATGTCGAAGCCTTAGATAGATGGGAGCCTTTGATCCCATCTCCCATGCCCATGTTAGATACAGACGAGGATTGCGGATGGCATTTATATCATCCCTTCTACTCTACAAGTGCATGGCTCGTCCTATGGTTTTTTTTTTTTTTTTTTTTTGGTTTTGGGGGGGGGGGGGGGGGGGGGGGGGGAGGGAAGAGAGAGAGAGAGAGAGAGAGAGCAAGCTCCCATTAATTTTTTGGTGGCATACCATCGTTTAGTCTATAGAGAGGTAATCTATACATTTGTAGAGTCTAGACACCAAGAATGCTATGGGGCTTGGAATCTCTCCTTAACGCTCATAGAAACTTTCTTTGAAAGGGCCACCCCTGTCATGCAAAATCGAAATTCACATAAGCCAAAGTGAATGGTTAGTACATGAAAAGAAATCCCTACAACATGCCACAATTCTCCCCTTAAATACACCGTTTTGGTATGGAGCAATAGGTCATTGTGGACAGCACACAAAATTGACTTCTTTTCATGGTCAATCTTAGATCTTCCAAGGCTTGACATAAGTCCATAAGAAAGGACTTTAGGTTTGGAAGGATATGTGGAACCCTCGCCACATAAGATGGTGCATATTAGAGGCGCTAACAATTAGCTACCAATTGGGTCCGGAGGAACATGCTCTTAATCACCTTGTGGATAAAGATTAGAAGATTGGTTGCAATGGCCCTCTAGATCTCAGATGCCACAAGGGCTAGAGAGGTTTATATCTCCTCAAATTCCAAGTCTTTGATGATTCTTTTTTTTTACTTTTTCTTTTTTTTTTGGCAAAACTCACAATTGTGAGTGATTGTATTAGAATGTCATCAAGAAATATACAAAACGGCATCAGTTTCATGCCGAGCCTTGAGGGGTATATGGTTACATCAAAATCCGAGTCCTTTACACAACAAGGCTCGACCGGATGGAGAGGGTCACCCAAAGCCAATCATCCGAGTTTTGCCTTTTACCTATCACAAATATTATCTCCTTACTTTCTTGTACAATCTTTGAAAAGCTAGCCACAGAGTGGTCGTTATCAAAGATACTGCAATTCATGGCCTTCCAGATATTACTAAAGACACAATATCTAACAATTTGAGTACAGATTAGCAGTGCACACTTCAAAATTGTTTCCCACCAAGGCATAGATCCTTCTTGAAAAACCCTAGCTTCCAGGTTCTTTGTATCCATTTGCACACCTTCCTTGCCAGGCCTCTAATTGTCGTGCATTCCATGAAAAGGTGGGCAAGGTCTTCACTAGCCAATCTACACCCTGAACACCTATCGGACCCGATACCATGTGCCTGAATCTTGATGCATGTCGGCAAAGCCCCCCACAACATCTTCTACAGAAATACCTTCATAAAATGAGGCCACTGTGGATTCTAGATGTTCTTCTCGTGACCTCGACCCATCAAGTTTTTCACCATTGTTTCTTTTATTGTTTGTTCAAAGGAGTGAGCCAATCAGCCTCGTGCATTAACGCTTGGTAAATGCCCTTGGTATGAGGTGAATTGGCTACTCATGGGTCGTATCCAAGCTTTCCACTCAAAAGTGGATTCCCTAATTGACATCAAAATGTTGTCCAGGCCTTTAGCAGCTCTATTGACAAGTAACTTCTCAGTGCCTTTGAGTTGAAGCTGGGCAGCCAACTAGGTAGAGGATTTCCAATGCTTATTGTTTCCATCCCGGAAGTGGATCAACGGTTGGAGTCCTTTACTGTTCATCCTTCTTGGGATTTCTCTCCAATAAGGGTTCATAATTACACTAGCAACTTTAGACAACCAAGAGGACCAGTACGAGATGGAGTTCTGGAAGTATCTGGTTAATAAACCCCATTCCAGTACTCATGTTGCTCTATTGCACTTTCGCACCATCTCTCCCATGATGCCACCCAGTCTCAAGCTAGCCTCGGGGCTAATAGTGTCATAAAATCTAATATCTACCTATCCCAAATGGTTTTCTCATATTGAAGTGATCATTTAATGTGGGAAAATAAATGGGAACAAGAGTTAGAATATAGATATGTTGTAACATTTAATGGCCTAAAAACTTGTGTGTAGCGGAAATTAGCATGAACATCGTGGGAATTTCATTAGAATAGATTCCTAATGAGACTTACAAGAGTGCTTGGGTGGAGAGAGCAACAAAAAGCATAACACCTAGTTAGATAGCATGAACAATACTTTCAAAAGAGAGAGAAATTAAGCTATTGACAACAGTTGAGGACCGGATTTGCATGGAGCCGGTCCCCCCTCCAAAGGCTTTGTATTATGGTTTCTCCCATCAAGAGAGACATTGTACAATACAATTCTTTGTGTTCCTTCAAGACTAGCTAGTGCAATGAAGATGAAAGCTTCATGCACTAAGCAAAACACTTAGCAAACACAACATCAATTATCCCCGGTCTCAGACCCAAGACCTCACACACCTTCGAAGATGGTGAGAGCTAGCAGGGTATGAGAGTAGATTGAGAGGAAGAAGGAGTATCTTACGAGAAAGATGTACATCTCCTCACATAATCACTCATATTAGCATAGATTAGCTTAGTAATTAGCATGATAGAGGAGATGAGCATGCATTGAAGCTTGGCTCTTGGTTGGATTTGCATCCACATGCCAAGAGTGTGTCGATGTAGGCTTCTATCTCACAAGCTTGGAGTAGATGATGAGCTCTCCATTAAAGCTTGGGAAGAGATAGTCTTTTTCTTGCTTCTCACAAGGACTGTGTGAGAGTGTGTGTGTGTGTGTGTGATAATGCCTTGCAAAAATCAGCCCCCTTTCTCTCTTGGGCGAGCCCTCTTGCTAATTGCTCTTGCTATCCTCCCATTGGACCTCCCCAGGGCTAGCCAATGACTATTAAGCAGCATAAGTGATAGCCTTCTGACATGTGTCCCCCTTTCCCCTTTTGTGAGAGCTTTAGGTAATTTAATAATTCAACTAAACTCTCATTGGACCCCTTTGCCTCCTGGCCAATAGGAATCGGGCAAGCCATTGGGCTGCTGAATGCTCATTGGATCCCTTGGGAGACTGTCCAATAGTCTTCTAGAGGACTTAATTCTCATTGGTTCTTTTATTAAGTGTTTTTAAATTAATTAAACTAGATTTACTCTAGCCTAATTCTCATTGGTCCACCTCCAAGGCCATCCAATAGGAATTGGGTGCACCTTGTGGGCATCTGGCCTAGGGAGCTGACATGTGTCCCTCATTCCCTCTGTGTAAAGGGAGCTTGTGTGTGTGTGTGTGTGGCTTTCTCTCTCATCCCCTACATGCAAGGCTCGCCCCCTCCCAAGTAGGGATTACAAAGACTTTTTTGTACACACACAAAGCATCCAATTCCCTTAAGGTTGACCTTTGGACACAACCTTTGAATTTTGGAAGTCTTAATGGGTTGAACCTTAGGGTCTTTTTAGCCCATTGTTGCACATCCCTCTTTTGCAGATGGCCCCCCCTTTGGATCCCTATTTTCCCTCCTTTGGATCCCTACTGTGGCCAGTCTGCTAGCTTAACCAATATTCTAGCTTTTTCTCCCCTGGCATTTCCCCATATTAAATGATCAATTTAACATGAGAAAATAATTTAGGAGAATTAGATATTGATTATTATGACATATGTGCTTTTAGACCTATCTCACCATGGGATCAAAGGAAGAGAAGGCTACATCTCATGAAGGATCCAAAAAGGGAGATAGTCTACCAAAGAGCAATGAGCAGATAATGGAGCTTAAAAGACCTTAGGGTTAGATTCATTAAAGACCTCCAAAGGTTAGTGTTAGAAGTCCTTAGACTTAGGACCTTTGGGCAAGCTAGGCATGTGCTTCAGGTGCTTGTTGTGCTTAATGACTAAGGTGCTTGCGGTGCTTGAGCTAGATAAGGTGCTTGTGGTGCTTAATGACTAAGGTGTTTGAGTTGCTTGTCATGCTTGATGACTAAGGGGCTTGAAGTGCTTGTCATGCTTGATGACTAAGGTGCTTAAGGTGTTCAAAGTCAAAAGGTGTCCTACAAAGGAGGGGGTGAGCCCTAAAGGTAGGAGCATGAGAGAGAACACACACACGCTCCAAGACGCGAGGCAATAAGGACACATGTCAAGCCCCTACTCATGCTGCGCTCATGATGTGCGTGAATCCTACTAGATGGCCTTTAGGGAGGTCCAATGAGAATTTAGATGCATTTAATTATTTAACTAAGCTCTCTCTCTCTCTCTCTCTCTCTCTCTCTCTCTCTCTCTCTCAAAAGGGGAAAGAAGGACACTTGTCCAAATGCTACCCCTATTGCTTGAAATGACCATAGCTTGTGATTGGCCAAGCCTGGCAAGAACCAATAGGGATCAAGCTAGAGTCAAGAGAGAGAAGGGTCAACCAAGGCAAAGCTAGGGCTCTCATTTTGGCATTCATTGACTCTCACACATTCACTTATTCATTTTGGCATTCACTCACTCTCACACATTCTCTCATTGTGTTGAGTTAGAACTCCATCTCTTTCTCCAAGCTTGAGAAGTAGAGAGCCTACACCAACACCTCTTGGCTATGGAATGCAAATCCAACCAAGAGTCAACCTTCAATGACATGCTTATCTTCTCTACCATCTATATTAGTATGCTAAGCTAAGCTCCAAGAGTAATCTATAGTGAGAAAAGTACTTCTTTCTCGTATGCTACTTCTTCTTCTTCTTCTTCTTCTTCTTCCCTTCCCTCACTCCCTGCTAGCTCTCTCCACCTTTGAAGGTGTTTGAGGTCTTGGGATTGAGGCCAGGGACAAGTTAATGCTTTTACAAGATTAATTACAGGCATAATATTGGTGCATGAAGCTTACCATCTTCATGGCATCAACAAGGTCTCAAGGAGCACAAAGTATGTATTGTACCAAGTCTCTCTTCAAGGGAGAATCTATAATACAAAAGACTTTTGGAGGGGAGACCGGCTCCAAGTAAATCCGGTTCTCAACTGTTGTCAATTTCTCTAATTCTCTCTCTCTCTCTTACAAGTATTGTTCATGCCAAATTAACTAGGTATAATGTTGTACTCTTACAAGTATTGTTCATGCCAAATTAACTAGGTATAATGTTGTACTCTCCTTATGCTCTTTAAATTATCTTAAGGAAATGCTCACTATTGTTACTTTAATTCCGCTACAATTAATGTTATATCCATATTCCGTTACATTGATATTAGACTTATTGGTTTCTCTTTTCTTGCTTAAGAAGAGAGGTCCTTAACTTGTCCATGAAAGGTTGGAATTGTTCATTGCAAGAGGGTAAGTGGGACAGGAATTTATTATCCCGGTTGAAAAGAACTTAGTTTGAGGTACACCATTGGGAACTGTAGACTTAATAATGGAGTCTTTTGGGGCTTGCCTTTGGCTTAACTATTATTAAGCTACCATAATCAAGTGAGCATTGTTAGACCCTCTCCACTACTCTTTGTAATCAAAAGTCTCTAAACCATGGGTGTGGCTGCTTGAGAGCTAATTTTCAAAAGTTAAGAAGAGTAGCAACTAAAGTTTTGAAGTTGCCAAAGCACAAAGTAGCATAGATATAAATATAGTTAGCATGGCTGACAATAATAAAGAGAGTAGAATGAATATTGACAACTTTGATTTTGCACATGAAGTTGCTACTAATGATGTCCCCCATGTTTGTGAACTATCTTGTTACTAGGTTGCAACAAGCGATGGACAACCCTACCTTGCAAGCCGAAACAACTTTGCACTCATGGGATTCTCCAAACTCCCCAAAAGGAGAGAGAGCTAGGAAGCCTTTTGTATAGACTTGCAAAATAAGACTCTCTCCGGTGAGAGAAGAGGATGAACACTATGAAAGAGAAAGAAGTGAATCTCCAAGTTTTTTGGAAGATGTGGCTCCATAAAGACAGCAGTCTCGTTGATCCCTAACTCCTCCCAAGAGGAAAAAATCAAAGGTATAGTTCTTTTCCTCGTAATTCTGAGAAGGAAGAGAGGAATCAAAAGAAGAAAAAGGCGATAAAGAGGTCACCCTCTTCTCCATCTTCCTCCTCTTTCGATGAAAGCAATGGTTTTTCTTCTAGAGAATACAAGAGGAGAGGACAACGCAAATCCTATGTTGCTTGGAAAAGGTCCTATAAGCTTAAGAAATTCAAGGAGGGACGAAAAAGCATCTCTTTTCTCACCTAGGATGGCACCTTTGGTGCTACCGAAAAAGTTTTGGCCTTCATCCCACAATTTGATGCGGCCTTTGGAGACGAGGGTTTCACGGAATCCTCTAAGCAAAGGTAAACATAAACTCTCTCCTGAAGAGTTAGAAGCTTTTTGCAAAGACCATAAATGTTTCAAGTGTGGGATCGAAGCAAGGACGTGGCTACCGTTCTTGCCCCAAAAGAAATGCACGCAATGAGACTCCGAAAGATTCCATGGTCGAAGCTCCAAAAGAGGATACTCATTGCAAAGGATCATCCCTTTCCTATGCTTGGGAAAAGGTGAGGGAGCATGATGCCTTTATCCTTTTTGACCTTGGCTCTACTCACAACTTCATATCAACGGAATTGGCCACTAAGCTGGGCATATAACAAGATTTTGAGAGATGGGAGATACTATGACTGTTGATGGAGCTTTCAAGGGACAACAAGCCTCCATTACTTCCTTGATTGGGAAATTGAGGCTTCATGTCCAAAGCTACGTTGACAAAGAGGACTTTTTCATATCCCCTCTCCAACATGAGGAGGTTATCCTAGGGGCACCATGGTTCAACCGCATGGATGCCAATATAAAATTCCTTTAAAGAAGAATTTATTTCACGTACAGGGAAAAGAACATGTACATAGATGCTAATGAGTTGGGTCGTACCATACCTCTTGTAAATTCACCTGCTTTTGATAAGTCAATTCCATAAATGATCCTATTGTTTTACCAAATCAAAGTGATAGAAATCAAGAGGAATTAGAGTTGTCTAATTTCCTAAATGGATTTCAAGATGTTTTTATTGATGACATCCCTGGAGAGTTACCACCAAAATGAGGGGATGATGACCATAAGATAGAGCTTCTACCTGAGAGCTCACCGCCTAATAAGCCTCCTTATAGAGTTTCTCAAGCTCAGCAAGAGGAGATTATGAGGCAAGTGCATGAATTGGAAGACAAGGGGATGGTGAGGCCTAGTTCCTCTCCATTTTGTTCACCCGTCCTATTAGTGCAAAAAAAAGACGTCACATACTGTATGTGTGTTGACTATAGAGAATCAAACTAGATTATAAGCTACACGGCCCTACCTACTTCAGTAGGGTTGACCTTAAAAGTGGCTATCATCAAATAAGGATAGTGATGAATGGAGATATTGCAAAGACCACTTTCCGCATGTCATTTGGTCTTTATGAATATCTTGTCATACCTTTTGGTTTGACAAATGCTTCGGCTACATTCAACCGCCTAATGGAGAAAAAATTTAGACCCCACCACAAGTTTACTGGAGTGTTCTTTGATGATATCATCATCTACTCCAATTCTCTTAAGGAACATAAGCAACATTTCTAGGTAATCTTTCAAGCCTTTGAGGGAGAATAAACTTTTCATTAATCAAAAGAAGAATGAATTTTCCTTCACTCGAGATGGTATCCCGTATGGATCCAGCAAAGTTAGAGGTAATAAAAGAATCTACATGAGCTACAAAGCTTTATTGGTGTGTGTGCATACTATAGACGCTTCATACAAAAATTCTCACAAATAGCAGGACCATTACATGACTTAACAAAGAAGAACGTTAAGTATACATGGACTGCAAACGAGCAAAATGCTTTTGACAAGCTCAAAGAAAAGCTTACCTCTCAACCTGTGCTTACACTGCTAGATCTCTCAAAACCATTTGAGGTCCAACGTGATGCTTGTGGAGATTGCCTTGGAGCAATTTTGCTTCAAGAAAGGCATGCCATAGCATACTAAAGTCAAAGACTCAATCTTTTGGGTACTCCATTCATCCTACAAACGGATCACCAAAGTCTTAAGTTATTCATGACGCAAACCAAGCTTTTCAACAAACAAATGAGGTGGGAAAATTTTTATTTTTGCAATTTAATTTTCATATTGCTCATATTGTTGGCAAGCGCAATCAAGTGGCCAATGTACTATCACAACGACCAAAAGTAAATGCAGTGTCTAAAGCAACTCACAATGACATATCTTCTATGATAGATGAGTATGACTGCCCCGATTTCAAGGATATAATGTGAGCCCTTGCCTTAGGGAAGAAAGAAGAATCGTTCACCTTGCAAGATGGTTATCTTCTCCATGGCAATAGCCTATGTGTTACTAACTCCCTTCGTGAGAAAGTTATGTATGAATCCCATGCTCCTCCCTATGCGGGACATAGAGGGATTCAACTACTCTTCGAGAAGAAGAGACATATTTCTATTGGCCTACCATGAAATTAGACATACAAGAGTATGTTTCAAAATGCGTGGTTTACCAAAAGACAAAGTATGATAGAGGGAAGAAACCTGAATTACTCTAGCCATTGCCAATTCCTAATTCGCCATGGGAGATTATATCCATGGATTTTATCTTTGGATTACCCAATCTATCCATGGGAATATAGGAATATGGACAATAGTCGACAGGTTTAGCAAACAAGCACATTTTATACGTGTCAAAAATACTATTAAGGCACATCAAATGGCAACCCTCTACATATCACAAATTTTCAAACACCATGGCTTGCCAACATCCATAGTGTCAGATAAAGATCCTTGAATGACCAATAATTTCTAGAAGGGTCTCTTTGAGAATCTAGGTACAAGGCTAAGTTCTCGGGGGGTGCATTGTGTAATCATGTTAATATATAATGTGAGGTTTAAAAGGAGGGGTTTTAAAATGCAAAAATTTTAGGCAATTTAACAGAGATACATTAAAATAATGGGTTTTTATATTCAATTTTGGAAAAAATTCTAAAATAAGGGATCATTTTATTCATTCAAACATGTTAAAAGAGGGGGTTTTTTAATACCCCGCGAATGCACATTATATAGGGGGTACTAAACGGTAAACCCTTTGAGGATAAATTTCTCTTCGACCTATCACCCACAAATGGATGGACAAAGTGAGATAGCTAACCTTACGATTCTAGATCTACTCAAGACCTATGTCACGGAAGTAGATCAACGCTCACAATGGGAGAAGTACCTACCTCTTGTAGAGTATGAGTACAATAACAATGTCCATACTACTGCAAGGAAGGCACCCTTTGAAATCATTGAGAAAAGACCTAAAAGTCCCTTGCTACTTAAGGTACATGGGAAGATCTTCGCTGCTGATGAGTATAGACGAGACCTACAAGAATCTTTTCAAAAGATTAAGGAGGATATATCCATCTCATAAAAAAGGAAAAAAAGCTATTGCTACAAGCACGGAAGGGCCTTAACTTTCAAGGAACTCAAGTTTCCCAAGGCTCAATTAAGGCAAACGATGGGCAAAAATCCTATTGGCCACCAGAAGTATTATGCTAAGCTAGAAAAAAGATACTATGGTCCTTTTCAAATCTTAAAACCAATCAACGAGATGGCCTATCAACTAAAGTTGCTCAATCATTGGCTCATACACACTACTTTTCATGTGAGCTGACTTAAGCCTTACAAAGGAGATCCACCAAGAGAACCAATAATTGAGGACCCGCTCGAGATCGAGGATTAGGAAGAGATTCTCCAGCCCGAATCCATCCTTTGACATGAGACAAGGTACTAAGACATGGTAAGATTATCCAATGATATCGCATTAAGTTCAGAAATTATCCTTTTGAAGATGCTAGATGGATGAAAGGAGCACAACTTAAGGATAGTATGAACCTTGTCAATGCTTACAATGCTACATTAGAGTAAGCAAATGTAAATGCTTTTTGAAATGAAGAATGTTTTTGTCTTATAAGACTAGTTCTCTTTTTATTGTGCACAAATTTGAGTAGTATGCATACTTAGAATCATGTTTGTGATGACGATCTCTCTTAAAGACCAAGTAGAATTTGTCACTCTACGTTAGAAAGTATGATATGGACTAAAGAGGAGACATGCTTGCGGCAACAGCTAAGCCTCCCAAGCACCAAATGGACTAGTCATCCATTCTGAAATGATGTCGTAGGGTAAAAAGGGATCCTCTACCTGCTAAGAAATTTAGACTAATGACTAAAGCTTTATCTTCTCTACCTCATAGTCAAGGACGACCATGATTTCAAGAGAGAGATAATGTCATAAAATCTAATATCTACCTATCCCGAATGGTTTTTCCATATTGGGTGATCATTTAATGTGGGAATATAAATGGGAATAAGAGTTAGAATATAGATATGTGCTTTTAGACCTATCTCAGCACGGCACCAAAGGGAGAAAAGGCTACATCTCATAAAGGGTCCAAAAAGGGAGATGGTCTGCCAAAGAGAAACGAGCAGGTAATGGAGATTAAAAGACCTTGAGGTTAGCTTCATTAAAGACCTCCAAAGTTTAGTGTTAAAAGTCCTTAGACCTAGGACCTTGGGCAAGCTAGGCCTGTCACGTACTTTTAGATCTTCCAAGGCTTGACATAAGTCCATAAGAAAGAACTTTAGGTCTGGAAGGATATGTGGAACCCTCACCACATAAGATGGTACATATTAGAGGCACTAAGATGGTACAATTAGCTACCGATTGGGTCCGGAGAAACATGCTCTTAATCACCTTGTGGGGATAAAGATTAGAAGATTGGTTGCAATGGCCCTCTAGATATTAGATGCCACAAGGACTAGAGAGGTTTAAATCTCCTCAAATTCCAAGCCTTTGATAATTCCAAGGCTTGACCGGATGGAGAGGATCGCCCACCAAAGCCAATCATCCCAATTTTGCCTTTTACCTATCACAAATATTATCTCCTTACTTTCTTGTACAATCTTTGAGAAGCTAGCCACAGAGAGGTCGTTATCAAAAACACGACAGTTCTTGGCCTTCCATATATTACTGAAGAAATGGTATCTAACAATTTGAGTACAGATTAGCAGTGCAAGACTTCAAAATTGTTTCCCACCAAGGCATAGATTCTTATTGAAAAGCCCTATCTTCCACGTTCTTTGTATTCATTTGCACACCTTCCCTGCCAGGCCTCTAATTGTCGACCATTCCATGAAAAGGTGGTCAAGGTCTTCACTAGCCAATCTGCACCTGAACACCTATCGGACCCAATTCACGTGCTTGAATCTTGACGCATGTTGGCAAAGCCCCCCACAACACCCTCCACAAAAATACCTTCATAAAATGAGGCCACTGTGGATTCTAGATGTTCTTCGTGACCTCAACCCATCGAGCTGCTAACCATTGTTTATTCTATTGTTTGTTCAAAGAGCCAAACCATCGTCAAGATTCAAGCAAAGCCCCCCACAACACCTTCCACATAAATACCTTCATAAAATGAGACCACTGTGGATTCCAAATTTTCTTCATGACCTTGACCCATCGAGCTTCCAACCATTGTTGCTTCTATTGTTTGTTCAAAGGGGAAAACCGATCAGCCTTGTTCATTAACACTTGGTAAAATCCCTTGGTATGAGGTTTAAATAGTTGGCTACTCATGGGTCATTTCCAAGCTTTCCACCCAAAAGTGGATTCCCAGATCGACATAAGAATGTTGTCCAGGCCTTTAACAACTTTGTTGACAAGTAGCTCTGCATTTTTGGTAGCGTTGCTTAGTTTTCCTCCCAAAGCTCCGAATGCATATAAGGATGTAGGTGATCAGGTCCTTACAGGTTTCTTGGGCAGAATTTCAGAGGTGCAGGTGAATCGGACTTTCAAGTCTGCAATTGGAACTACCAGCAGATATGCAAGAGAATAAGCAACAGATGTCTTCTTTTAGATTCTTGGTGCAAACTGGATACTCATAGGAGGAGGCTTTAAAAGCCGTGTAGAATTCGGAACTGGTTCATTCTATGCAGGATTTGGATATGCCCATTATGAGCTCTGATGTCAAAGTGCAGACATCAACCAAATTGGGAAAGCTGTTTACTTTGTCAAAGAAAAGGACAGTGAAGTGTTCAAGGCAGTTAGGCAGCTGGATTTTTTTGACCCTGTCACTGTTGAGAAAACTAAGGAACTGGTTGACATTGAGGATGTTGACATGGTTGTACACATGTTAGAACAGGTTAAGCAATTTGTCCAAAAACAGTAGCTGTAGCTAGATAATCACATGCATGCAATGTACAAAACAAGGGCAGATCAGTTGTTACTGTAGGAGCAGGTTGAAATGGTCAAGAATTTGCCAATGGAGATTGAGTATTTGAAGATCAAGGACAAGGATGAGATGCAGACTGTTTTGGGGCAACATAAATATGAATTGGCCAAGCTCAAACTCTCTTTAGGGCTGTTCAGAGAATGGACCATGACCTTGGAAGGGAAGGTCAGCAATGAGTTAGAGCAATTGGCTAAAAAAAATGTAGAACTACAGGTCTAGAATTTGATGTTTGATCAAAGACTCCAGCCGTTGCTGGATATGGAGAAACATGTGTTGTCTCAAGAGGAGTTGGATGTGATTGGGGTTTTAATGTCAGAAGGGGATGTGCAGGTCCTTAAGTAGCAGCTCAAGAATACAATGGAAGAGGTATGATAATCCATCAGAGCTAGATTGACTAATGTGTTGAAGCAACCATATGAAATAGTGAAAACTTGCCTTGTGAGTGCACATGAAGCTGATTTGCTGGTAGAGGTAGCTCAACTTAAGAAGGAAAGAGAATTTTGGATTAAGTAGGTACATGATATTAAAGCAAAGCACAAGGAGAAGCTAGTGATTGAAGAGCAAACACAGTGTGAAGAACAAGCTGAGTGTTCAGATAAACCGTTGCATAACATGGAAAATTCAAAATTGGAAAAGAAGCAAAGTGCTGAGCCAGAATTGGAGATTGATGACAATGTTCTAGCAGGGTTTGCAGTCCAAGCTGTGGAAACTTTTGATCCAATAGAAGTTTCTATTTCTGAAGCTAAGGCTGGTGTTGGTTCTGAGGCTATGCAGAAATGATGTAGTATTTTGCATTTTCAGACTGAGTAGCATATGTAGTTTTTTAGAACTTTTTTTGTGGTCATGTTCCTTTTTGATCAAGGGATATGTAAGTCCGAGTCGGATTTCTACAAAATCCACCATCGGGATGTGCCATGTGTTGAAAGGGTAATTACCTAGCTAAATTGATGCTCAGTCAGATTTATGTTGAATTGGATCCGATTATGCTCAGTCAGACTTCTATTTGGTTGGATATTGTAAGTTGGATTTTGGTTAGGTCGGATCTTCATGTCAAGAAGGTTTCAGTTGGAGCAGTTATAACTTGCTAGAGATAGAAGTAGTCGTGTGTACGAGAGAGGGGAGATGTACAAGCTCTCAGCAATGAAGTTTTTTGATGTCTGAACTTGCTTTGGTTCTATTTCTACTCAGTCTGAAGTTGATTATTCTATCTTATGCAGTATTCTGATTATGAATTGAGTGTTCATTTCTCTGTGTACAAGTATGTGTGTGAGTGGGATTCTTGTGTGTTAATAAAACCCAACAACCATTTTCCTTGCCATATAAGCTCAGCTCTCTTTTGAAATGGCAAGGGTGCAAAAAAATTTAGCACGTAAAGCCAAATCATGAGTGATAGGGTCAAGGACACCTAGTCCACCTTGAGCATTTGGTTTAGCAATAGATGCCATTTAGCCCATTGCCACGATCTACCTGCAGTTAGTTTATTTCTCCACAAAAACTCCTTGATTGGCTTCAAGAAGGAATTCCAAATTTTTCGGGATAATTGTAGGAATGGTGACGTGAAGGTTATATACGGGATGAAGAAGGTATTAATTATCATAGCTCTGCAGTGGAAAGGAGTTAGGATGAACTCCCAGCCCTTCATTTTCTTTTTAATTCTTTCTTGAACCCAATCAAAGGATGTCTCGTGAGCATTTTCTTCCCCAATGGGCACCCCTAAGTGTTGGAAGATGTTACCTCTCTTAACAACCTCGCCAGTCCAACCTGAAGAGTTAAAATTATCTTCTTCTAACAAAGAGATAAGTCTTGATTTTTCTATGTTACATTGAGACCTTGATGCTGTGGCAAACACTTGGACAATCTCTAAGGCTTGTCTAACATTATTCCCATCCGCTTGTAGGAAGAGTAATGACTCATCAACAAACATCTCGATAAGCAGTTGTTTACCATTCTGGACTTGAATCCCTTTAATCACTCCTCTTATCGCCACTTGCTCCAACATAGCAATTAGAGGGTGGGTGCGGCGACAAACCAAAGCAGCACGAAGGGGCACCCTAGACGAATGAACCTCTTGACATCAAAGCATCCAACTACTCTTGAATTGAAAAGCAATTTTGAGGAGCTCCCTTCCCCAAGAGTACTTACAACTTGACAGATTCATGGACCGAACCCCAAAGCTTGCAACGTTTCTTGCACAAATGACCAGGTTATTCTATCATATGCCTTATCGAGGAACAATTGCAGTAGGATACATTCCTATTACTTGAACTTGGCATATTCCATACCTATCATGGCTGTCAGGATGTTATCATATATTGATCTACCTTTAATAAATCCATGTTGGTGGGGAGAGATAACATCAGTTCGGGTCATTCTTTCAACAATAAGTTTAGCCAACACCTTGTACACCACTATCATCATTGTGATTGGTCTCTCGTGTTTGAGTTGAGAGCATGATGATTGCTTGGGGATGAGCTTAATTATTCCTTTCTTCACACCCAATTCAAGTGTACATTTATTAAAGGCTCTATTGACCATATGCAAGAAAGACGGGTCCAGGACTTCCCAGAACTCTCGACAAAACTTGACCGTGATCCCATCCCATCCTAAAGACTTTCTTTGCGTAGCTTTTTGAGTGTCATCCCAAGTTCATCCAGGGTAAATGGCCTTTGCAAGTATTTTGCTTGGTCTGAGTCCACTAATGTTGGGGTGGTTGTACTCTAGAGTGCCTTTTTTTTAATCTTACCCTATCAACGTATCACATATAATATTACCAATGTCTTTTTGAGAATGGAACACTCAAAATACATTGATTCAAGATGTTCTCATTGAAAAATCCTTCGACTTTGTTTACAGGGATTCTATTTTGCAAACTTTAGTACACCAAGGTTGTCCTTTGAGTGCACTATTGTATGCAATTAAATCCCATCGACTATGACTTTACATCGACTATTGGAGTACTATGAATAACATGGGTTGGTTTTATCTTCTGGCACTCATTTTGCGGGACAAGCTTATGTTGATGATTCTACGCTTTATTCTCATGAATTTATCTCCAAAAGCTTTGATTGTAGACAATTGCCAAAGAGGAAAGGAAAATCAACCTACCAATCCACATCAACTTGAGCCAATTTTGGGGATAACAGATTTTGGCATGCTCAATCCTGGCATGCTATGCACCACTTTGCAGATTAGATGGGAGAGTTGGATTTGTGGACTTCATGCAAAAAATTGCAATTTGCTTTGTAGGCCTAGTTCAAACGTTGGACTATTGAAGGAGGATGCTAATGTTTACATGCAACAAGAATGATCGCTAAAAGTGGAGCAACAAAGTATGGAGTTTGTATATGCATGAAAGGTGATACACTAATTCAAGTTACGTTATGCTATCCTTCCCCTCACTTTTTGAAGTTCTCACTTTGCTTATGCTATGCCTTGGACGCCCGAATTCTGTCTGAATGAAGAGTTCACGGACTATTGACTTGTGTGAGTCACGCTCAAGGGCTTTCCTCTATGGATTCTAGACCATGTTGGCTCCATATCTGCCATGGTGGGCAGGCTACTGCTCATTCCAAAATTGCAGCGAGTGAGGTTGGGTCAGGACATAAAGGTATGTATTTTGTGGAATATGAGCAAACCTATTCCCAAGTATATGGATTTGAATATGGGAAGTTTTGGTGCATTAATTTTGACAAGAATTAGCTTTCGCTTCATTCCCGAATGCCTGCTACAAGTGTTGCTACAAATGCGAGGGATTTCACCGAGGTGGAAACTGCCCCCATGAGGTTCATGACAACTTGGAGATAGGTCACTAAAGAAAGCAAGCCTTCAACATATGCCACTAAGATAGAAGTAAAGACTAGTGAACATGATGGGACATGTGGGGAGGTGGCTAAAAAGGTGGATTGCACTTCAATGGAGGTGCAACAATAATCATCTACGCCGACACGACCTTATGATGAGAAAAGCATAGACTACAAGACCGACTAAGGAGATGCGGGATAGAACTAAGCCGATTGATAACTCATCCGTTGTGACACAGACGTCTAACAAATCTTGCCAGCCTGAGGTGTTTGCTAGTGATGCTGAGGAGGTAAAATTAGATCTCATCAATCATATGGTTAAGGTAAAGTCTAATAAGAACAACACTAGTACTATTAGCTTGCTTAAGCAGAGAAAGAAAAAAGTTGACTCTGCTAGTTTCTTATGTCAGTGGTTTGCTCTTGGAGGCCTGGCTTGGTGGTCAAGGGGCTCATGTGACATGGCTTTCTCCTTGGTGGCAACCCCAAGACAATTCTCCTTGCTGTTAGCGGTCTCAAGGTGGCTTCCCTTTGTCAGCATATGTATAGGTCTTATGGATTGGGTGATATTGTGGGTTGGTTGTTGATAGATGTCATGGCTCGTTTGGAGCATGGCTTTCCTTCTAACTTTTTTGCTTTTGTAACATATATACACTCACTATTGTGAGTTTTGGGAAAACAAAGATATAGTGGCTTCTTTGTAACATTTTTCAGAATTTTACTTTTGTTGGCAATAGGGAGGACTTGAAATTGATACTATTTTAATAGGTTTATCTCCTTTTGGGGCCACTATCTTTATTGGTAATTTTGCTCTATATGTGATTTGTGCAGTCTAGCGAAGGCTACAATGAATATGTTCCCAGTAATCTCATTGTGTAACATGCAACATAGGCAAATTACTTAATGTTATATTATACCTATCATCTTTAGAAAATGCTCAAAAATTCATATGTAGACTTTGAGGGGTCAATTCCTCACAACATTCCCCCGCCTTTCTCTCTCTTCATTTGCCACTTCCCACCCACCTCGTGTTGCCTCCCTCCCCAATCATTTGCGCCTCCTCCCTCGCCATCATCTTTGCCATGATCGATGTTGCTAAGTCTAACCCAATTGAGAGCTTGCACTCAACAATTTGTAGGTGCAAAGATTTCAAGGCCATGCAAGGCCTCTAGGGGATGCACGCCTTCCTTGGCCCCATGATAATGGTGAGAGAGAGAGAGAGAGAGAGAGAGAGAGAGAGAGAGAGAGAGAGAGAGAGAGAGAGAGAATCCTTCGCATCCTACCCTTTGCAACTGTTGAAATAATGCAGACTGTCGAGCGCATGGGAGAGAGATATACATAGGGGTGGCAAAAAAGAGAGAGAAGAGAGATGGAGAGAGACACATACAATCTAGAAACGGGTGCACGCACACGCGTGCGTGTGTGTGTGTGTGTGTGTGAGAGAGAGAGAGAGAGAGAGAGAGAGAGAGAGAGAGTTGCAATCATTTTTTCCAACTTTTGCAATTAAAAAAGCTAATTAAAGAATCTTGTGACCTAATTAAAGAATTTTTATTTTTTAGTACCCTAATACCTCTTTATGGTTGTGTAAATCTTTGCATCCTAGTATCTCTCAAAACGTATGTACTCTTTAGCTTATGGAAAAACATGTTCTTTTGAATACACACGTGCTTTCTTGGAGAGGCTTTTGGTTTCACAAGGATGTGGTTTCTCACCATAAACTCAATTGTCCCTTCAATTCAAGAGTATCTCACATTTCTTTAAGTACCTTTTTACATTCCGCAAAGGATCTTTTTAGACATTACTTTAACGTATAAGGCAAGCATAAAGAACCTTTCATGGGGATTTGAAGGGCACTCTATGCCTTTTTCTTGGTATGCTCTTCATGAAAGCTTTATGCACTCACATTTGGCCACTGAGATCCACTCCTTATGAAAAAGACATCTCCTTTGTTATGTAAGATGTCATTGAAAGCCACCTTGTTGACGTTGCTCGAACTTCTCACAGCACTAGTCTCATCAAAATAAGAAGAAAAGAAGCCACAATTTTTATGTCTATCACTATATGGGTTGTAGGCTCCCTGTAAAAGCCAGAAGCTTTTAAGTATTTGTGTTCCCATGGCTAGTCCTCTCTGCATGGGCTAGCTTTGTATCTTTTTTGTTTTCGTTAATATAAATATCTCACATAATGTGGGAATTTCTATTTTCTTAAAAAGCCTTCATAAAAACTTTATCTACAACTCATGCCAAGTAAATATGATGTCATTTTTTATGCATCCACAATGTACAATGAAGAACTTGTTATAAGCACGTCTTATGTATAGGAGTGCGTGGCCCATCCTATAGACATGGGAAGGAAGGAAAAGCTCCTCTTGTGTGTGTGTGTGAGTGTGTGTGTGTGTGTGTGTGTGTGTGAGAGAGAGAGAGAGAGAGAGAGAGAGAGAGAGAATAAATATGCTCCACTCCCCAAGCCAAGCCTCCCTCTTTGCCTTGGCTTCCACTCCCTCCTCGAATCCCTCTCCTTATGCCACATGGTAGGGCCCTTCAAGTTGCATTAGATAATATAGAAAAGAATTGGTGTGATTGTTATATGGCTAGCAATGTTGGAAGTGTGTGTGTGTGTGTGTGTGTGTGTGTGAGTGAGTGAGAGAGAGAGAGAGAGAGAGAGAGAGAGAGAATTAAGATATTTGCAATAAGTTTTATGAGGAAAATGTATCTTCCTCTCCTTCATGTGCACACCCAACTCCCCCCCCCCCCCAAAAAAAAAAACAAACCCACCCAAAAGAAAACAAGTGAAAGGGTCACAGTGGCCATCTAAAATAATAAGAAAGTGATAAAGTCATTAGGTTGAGTTTAACTAGGATCAATGTTTGGGGAAGGATTGCCTCAGCTTAGCCTAAAGCCGGTTGAAAATCAAGACTACTAGCCGGTTGCAAATCATGGTAAAGGAAAGAAAAATGGAGAAATATGTGAGAAAATAGTTCAAAAATCTTGCAAATTTATGTTAGTGAAAGGGTCACGGTGGCTTTCTAAAATAATAAGAAAGTGATAAAGTCATTAGGTTGAGTTTAACTAGAATGAGTGTTCGGGGAAGGATTGCCTCAGCTTAGCCTAAAGCCGGTTGAAAATCGAGACTACTAGCCGGTTGCAAATCATGGTAAAGGAAAGAAAAATGGAGAAATATGTGAGAAAATAGTTCAAAAATCTTGCAAATTTATGTTAGTATTTCTAGTTTGCTTCTTTGTGAGGAGGGAATTCGATCGACGGCCGCTTAATAAAAGAGACTTTCTGAATATTGACTAGAATTAATTTATAGAATGCAAGAAAAGTCAAGCCATGTGAGGCTATGAAATAAAATGTGAAATAAAAAGAATTCATCAATATGTCTATGCGTGTGTTGTGTGTAGCTATAGAATTTACTAGAAGACCTCTGATTGCTTGAGATTCCATGAATAGGTGGGTGAGATCCTCACTAGCTATCATGCACCCCAAGCATCGACCCGACCCAATGACTCTCTCTTGGATCTTTATGTCCGTCGGTAGGGCACCCCACATCACCTTCCATAAAAAATCTTCATAAACTTCGGCCACTTTGGTTTCCAAATATTCTCCATGACTTTCTCCCACCGTTCTTCCGGCCATTGTCACTTCCATATTCTATTGAGGGGGCTAGACCAGTTATTCTCGTGTATGATTGCATGATATATGCCTTTAGACTGGGGTTTCTATAAAAGACTACTTCCGGGCCATCTCCAGGCATTCCACTCAAGCCCGGATTCATAGATTGGCATTACAACATTGTCAAGCTCTTTTATCACTTTGTTGAGTAGCGATATCTCATAGCCATTTAGTTGATATTAGGTTTCTAGAAGGTCAATGCTAGCTAATTCAGACCCTTATTATTCACTTTTCAGGTCGTTTCTAATTAATAGGGGCTTTGAGGTGTTCCTACAACTTTAGAGAGCCAAGGGACGAGTGCAAGGTAAATATAGTCATTTTAAAGCATGAGGTTTGACAAGAATTTGGAAGAGTAATCTACTTGATTATGAGTAGTTCTTTTTTATGCAAAACTCACAATGGTGACAGATTATATTAGCAAAATCATAGAATTCCAGATCCCTTTCCACTCCTATTTTTGGATTCTACTTTGGACAAAGTTGCTGATCAGCAAATGTACTCTTTCACGGATGGATACAATGATTACAATTTAGTCCAAATGGTAGTTGTAGATCAACCAAAGACTTCATTTATCACCACGTGGGGAATCTTTGCTTGCACGGTGATGTGGTTTGGCCACATGTTAAGGATCAATCTGGTTTCCCTACATTTTTAAAAACACAGTCTCAAATGATACAGATGCTTTGACTTTTCTCCAAAAATAGAGAAATCATCCAAAAAATCCACATGAAATTGGAGAGATATGGACCAAATATATGTTGCATATCCCTTTGGAAGGTACTAGGTGCATTTTGCAGGCCAAGGATTTCCCATGTTTGTTGATACCTTTGATATCGCAATTGGAAGTGTAATGATGGTGGAAACAATGAGTGGATGGTTCTGATGAGTCTATCATTCTAGTAGACACATTTTTGCATCACAAAAGAACTATTCAATGATGGAGAGAGAATGTTTGGGAATGGTATATTCGATGAGGAAGTTCAAATATTATTTTCTATAAAAAAAAATTTATTCTCATGTGGATCGCTCGGCATTGCTATTTATGGTACACCAATAGAATTTGATAGGCAAAATGGGTAGATGGACAATCTTACTACATGAATTTGAATTTGAAGTGGTAATCAACCCTAAGCACAACATGTGGTGGCATACTATTTTTCGCGATTGGATTCAATAGAGGCCCCATTGATATTGAAGATGAGTTATCGGATACACATTTGTTCAGATCAGAAGTGGAAGAGGAAGCTACACATTTGGAACCTCTCCCATGGTCGTGATATGAGGAGATGATGATCTTTTGTAGAAAGGCATCATACCAGTCCATTTGACAATCGATAAGAGAAAACTAGTAGCATTGAGAAGTAATAGGTTCAAAATTCTCTTGGATCAGCTTTACTTCAAAGATCTTAAGGATATATTAATGTGGTGTGTTCCAAGACTAGAATAACGAGCAATACTTGAGGAGGCTCACAAAGGTCTTGCTGATGGAAATTTTTCCAGACCTTTAATCGCAAAGAAGGTATTTCAAGCCAGGCTTTGGTGGCCTAAACGGATGGTTAATGCTTTTATAAAGTTTATGTTATATTCGTGATGCATGAAGCTTTCCATCTTCATTGCATCACCTAGGTCACAAGGAACACAAAGATTGTATTGTACCGAGTCTCTCTTGATGGGAGAATCTATAATACAAAAGCCTATCAGAGGGGGAGTGGCTCCAATACATAAATCTGGTCCTCAACTATTGTCAAGTTCTCTAAACTGCCTCTCTTGCAAAAGTATTATTCATGCCAAGTTAATTAAGTAATATAGTTATGTTGCTATTGCTAATTAAGTTCACCCTCTATGTTCTCAAAGTAGTCTCACAAAAATGCTCACTATGATTCTCTTTATTCCATTATTCTCAAAGTTTATAGGCCATTTCCAGAATATTGGTATCATAGCTATTGGTTTCTCTTTTCTTGCTTAAAAAGAGAGGTCCTTAAGTTTTCCAATGAAAGGTTGGACTTGTTCATTGCAATAGGGTAAGTGGGACGGGGTAAGTGGGACAAGGATCTATTATCTTGGTTAAGGACTTAGTTTGAGGTACACCGTTGGGAACTATAGGCTTAATAATGGAGTCTCTTGGGGCTTGCCTTTGGCTTAACCATTATTGAGCTACAAGCAAGCTCAATAGGAACCATAATCAACCGAGCAATGTTAGACCCTATCCACTAGACTTTGCAATCAACAATGTTTAAACCATGGGTGTGGCTACTTGAGAACTAATTTTCAAAGATAAAGAAGAGTAGCAACTAAGGTTTTTGAGGGTACCAAAGCACAAAGTAATTTTATACTAATGTTTAATTAGAATGGATGACAATAACAAGAGAGTAAAAATGTACATTGATAACTTTGATTTTGCACATGAAGGTGCTAATGATGATGCCCCCATGTTTGTTAATTATTTTGTTACTAGGTTGCAACAAGCTATGGGCAACCCTGCTTTGCAAGCCTAAGTTACTCAACAACTTCGTGCTTATGGGATTTCCCTTCCTCTCTAAGAGGGGAGAGAGCTTAGGAGGTCTCTTGATGAGACTCCCAAAAGAAGACTCTCTCCCATAAGAGAGGAGGATCCAAAAACAAGAAAGAAGCAAATCCCTAAGTTCCTTTGAAGATGTGGCTCCACAAAGAGGACGGTCTAGACAATCGCCAACTCCTCCCGAGAGGAAGCGGTTAACCCTTAGTCCTTCTCCTTATTACTCCGAAAGGGAAGAGATTAAACAAAAGAAGAAAAAAAGCAAGAAAGAGGTCACCCTCTTCTCCTTCTTTTTCACCTTCCTCCTCTTCCGATGAAAGCAACAACTATTCTCCTAGAGAATACAAGAGGAGAGGACATCACAAAACTTACCTTGCATGGTGAAGGACCCAACAACTCAAGAAATTCAAAGATGGAGGAAAGAGTATCTCTTTTCTCACCTATGATGGCATCTTTGGTGCCACCAACAAAGTATTGGCCTTCATCCAACAATTTGATGCGGCCTTTGGAGAAGAGGGCTTCACGGAGTCCTCCAAGCTACACCATGTAGCTACGCACTTCCAAAAATCTGCTCATCAATGGTGGGCTAGCGTTCGCGGCAACGACGAAGCCTCAAAGACATGGAAAACTCTACGAGTTTCCATGATGAAGCAATTCCTTGTTGCAAGCAAGGCAAAGGACAAAGTGATTACCGAATGGCGGAGTTTAAAGCTGCTCTCCATGAGTCTATCCACAAATATGTGGACAAGTTTTGGTATTTACATCTCAAGGCTACTGTCTTTCAAAAGATAGACTTTGTCAAGCAAAAGCAACAGGGATTACCTAAAGAAATGGCCGAGTATGTCAATGCTCAACGGCTTGGTTCTATCATTGCAGTAATCCAGCACACTATGGTTGCTTCATGCATCAATTTGCAACAAGGGGCTAGAAGAAATGCCAAGTCCATGAAAAGCAAAGACAAAAGTGATGCAAAGGGGAAAATCAATGCCCAAAACTTTTTCCAAAGGTAGTTTCAACAACAACAACAATCGGTCCAAGGAGAAGGGAGTTTACAAAGGTAAAAATAAACTCTTTCTTAAAGAATTAGAAGCTTTTTGTAAGGACCACAAATGCTTCAAGTGTGGGGAGCAAGGACATGGCTACCGTTCTTGCCCCAAAAGAAATACCCGCAATGAGACTCCTAGAGCTTCAACAATTGAATCCAAAAGAGGATGCTCATTGCAAAGGATCACCTCTCTTCTATGCTTGGGAAAAGGTAAGGAGCAAGATGCCTTCATCTTGTTTGAACCTGCCTGTTCTCACAACTTCATATCAATGAAGTTGGCCACTAAGTTGGGCATTCAAGCTTTTCAGATGGGAGATACTATAACTGCCGTTGGAGCTTTCAAGGGACAGCAAGCCTCCGTTACTCCCTTGATTGGGAAGTTGAGGATTCATGTCCAAATCTATATCGACAAAGAAGACTTTTTCATCTCTCCTCTCGAACATGAGGATGTTATCTTAGGGGCACCATGGTTCAATCGCATGGCTGCCAACATGAAGGTCCCTGAAAGGAGAATCTACTTCATCTACAGAGAAAAGAGCATGTATATAGATGCTAGTGAATCCGATTGTACTATACCACTTGTAAATTCACCTGCTTTTGATAAGTCAATGAAAAGCTCAATTTTTGCGTACATGATTTTTGTCAAAGAATCCACTAATGACGCTAATGTTTTATCAAATTAAAATGGTAGGAATCAAGAAGAGTTAGACTTGTTTACTTTTCTAAATGGATTCCAAGATGTTTTTATTGATGATATCCCTATGGACTTACCTCCGAAACGAGGGGATGATGACCATCGAATTGAGCTCCTACCAGAAAGCTCACCGCCTAACAAGCCTCCTTATAGAGTTTCTCAAGCCCAACATAGAAGATTATGAGGCAAGTGAATGAATTGGCAGACAAAGGGATGGTGAGGCCTACCTACTCTCCTTTTTGTTTTCTAGTCCTTTTAGTGCAAAAGAAAGATGGTACATACTGTATTTGTGTGGACTATCGAGCACTAAACCATCTCACTATCAAAAACAAATTTCTCGTACAGTGGGTCAAAGATATGTTTGATAAGCTACAAGGTTTGACTTACTTTAGTAGGATTGACCTTAAAAGTGGCTAGGATCGAATAATGATTGTGAATGAAGATATCCTCAAGACCGTGTTCCATAAAACATTTGGTCTTTATGAATATCTTGTCATGCCTTTTGGTTTGACAAATGCTCCAGCCACGTTAAACCGCCTTTAGATGGAGAAAATCTTTCGACCCATCCGTATGACTTCTGGAGTGTTCTTCGATGATATCATCATCTACTCCAAATCCATTGAGGAGCATAAGCAACACCTCTAGGTAATTTTCCAAGCTTTGAGGGAGAATAAGCTTTTCATTAATTCAAAGAAGAGTGAAATTTTCCTTCAAGAGATTTAATACTTAGGTCACATTTTCTCCCAAGATGGTATCCGTATGGATCCAACAAAGTTAGAGGTAATAAATGGATGGCCTAACCCAAGGAATCTACATGAGCTACAAAGCTTTATTGGTATGTGTGCATACTATAGACGCTTCATAGCTAAGTTCTCCCAAATAGTGGACCATTACATGAATTGACAAAGAAGAATGTTAAGTACGTATGGTCTGCCAAGGAGAAAAATATTTTTGATAAGCTTTAAGGAAAGCTTACATCTCCACGTGTGCTTAAACTTGCGGACCTCTCAAAACCATTTGAGGTCCAATGTGATTCTTGTGGAGATTTCCTTAGAGCAATCTTCCTTCAAGAAGAGCATGCCATAGCATATGAGAGTCGAAGAATCAATTCCGATGAGTGTGTCTTAGGCATCTACGAAAAGGAGCTACTGGCTGTCCTACATGCCCTTGATACATAGAAGCACTACCTTTTAGGGACTCCATTCACCCTACAAACGGATCACCAAAGTCTTAAGTACTTCATGATGCAAACCAACCTCTTCGACAAATAAATGAGGTGTAAAATTTATTTTTTTCATTTTTTTTTCATATTGCTCACATTGCTGGGGTAAGCACAATCAAGTGGTTGATGCACTTTCACGACAACCAAGAGTCAATGCATTGTCTATAGAAACTCACAACGGTCTATCTTCTATGATAGATGAGTATGCTAGTGACCATGACTTTAGAGACATAATGTCAACACTTGCTTTGGGAAGAAAGAAGAACCATTCACCTTGTAGGATGGTTATCTTCTCCATGGCAACAAGCTATGTGTTACTCACTCCCTCTGTGAGAAAGTTATGTGTGAATCCCATGCTCCTCCCTATGCGGGGAAAAGAGGCATCTAACCTACTCTTCGAGGAGTAGAGACCTACTTCTATTGGCCTACCATGAAAGTGGACATACAAGAATACGTTTCAAAATGTGTGGTATGCCAAAAGACCAATTATGATAGAGGTAAGCAACCTAGATTACTCCAGCCATTGCCAATCCCTAATTCACCATGGGAGAGTATATCCATGGAATTTATCTTTGGATTACCTAAGTCTATCCATGTGAATACAAGAATATGGACAATAGTTGACAGGTTTAACAAGCAAGCGTACTTTATTCCTGTCAAAAGACTATTAAGACACACCAAACGACAACTCTCTTCATATCTCAGATTTTTAAACACCACGGATTGCCAACATCCATCGTGTCAGATAGAGATCGTAGAATGACCAGTAATTTTTGGAAAGGTCTCTTTGAAAATCTAGGTACAAAATTGAATTTCTCTTTTGCCTATCACCCACAAACGGATGGCCAAAGTGAGAGCCAATATTACAATTCTCGATCTACTAAAGACATATGTTACAGAAGTAGATCAATGCTCACAATGGGAGAAGTATTTGCCACTTGTAGAGTATGCGTACAATAATATTGTCCATACTACTATGGAAAAGGCACCTTTTGAGATCATAGAGGGAAGACCTAAAAGTCCCTTGCTACTTAAAGAACATGGGAAGATCTTCGCTGGTGCTGATGAGTATAGCCATGACCTACAAGAATATTTTCAAAATATTAAGGAGGCTATATCCATCTCTCAACAAAGGCAAAAAGCTGCCACTGACAAGCACAGAGGGGCCTTAACATTCAACGAAAATGATCGAGTCTTACTTAAGTTTCCCAAGGCTCGATTGAGGAAAACTGTCATAAAATCTAATATCTAACCAACCCAAATGATTTTCTCATATTAAATTGATCACTTAATGTGGGAGAATAAACGGGAACAAGTGTTAAGATATAGATATGTGCTTATAGATCTATCTCAACACGGGGCCAATAGTAAAGGGGCCCAAATGGGAGATGGTCTATCAAGAGCAAGGCTAACCAATGGAGCATAAGACCTTAGGGTTAGCTTCATTGAAGACCTCCAATAATGTGTGTAAAAGTCCTTTGACCTTAGGTAAGCTAGGGCTGAGCTTGAGGTGGGAACCCAGCCCAAACTCAAGGTGCTTGTCGTGCTTGTCCTGCTTGAGGTGCTTGATTAAGATGCTTGAGGTGCTTGACTGGCTCCATGCTTGAGGTGCTTGACTTGGTGCATGATTAAGGTGCTTGAGGTGCCTTGAGAAGCTTGCCTGAGATGCTTGTGGGAACACCCCCTACTTCAAGTGCTTAGTCATGCTTGATGACTAAGGGGCTTGCTCATCCAAAGTCAAAAAGATCCCTACAAGGAGGGGGCGAGCCTACAAGGGGGGGGGGATGAGAGAGAACACACACACACACACACACACACACACACACACACACACACACACACACACACACACACACACACACACACACACACACACACACACACAAGGGAAGCCCCATCTTGAAGAGGCAGCAAGGACACTTGTCAAGTTCCTCCTCATGTTGCCCTCATGGTGTGCCTGAAACCTATTGGTTGGCCACCCAAGGGGTCCAATGATAATAAAGGATATTTAATTAATTGATTTTGCATTTATCAAGTCCTCTCTCTCAAAGGGGAAAGGGGGACACTTGTCCCAAGGCTATCCCTGTTGCTTGTAATGGCTCCTGCTTGTGATTGGCTAGGCCTGGAGGGGTCCAATGAGCTTCAAGCATGAGCTACAAGGGGGGGTCGACCCAAGCAAGATAGGGGGGTGCTTAGGGGGTATACTCACTCACACACACTCACAAACACTCTCATTGTGTACTATGCAAAGTGCAAGAGCTCCCTCTCTTTCTCCAAGCAAGTAGAGGTTGAGAGCCTACACCAACACTCTTGGCTATGGAGTGCAAATCCATCCAAGAGCCATGCTTCAATGCTTGAGCTTGCCATCTATTTCTTCTTCATTACTATGCTATTATGTATGCTAGCACAAGAGTTATGATAAGTGAGGAACTAGCTCTTTCTCGTATGAAATGTTTCTTCTTCCTCTTCCCTACCCTCATTCCCTGCTAGCTCTCTCCACCTTCGAAGGTGTTTGAGGTCTTGGGACTGAGGCTTGGTATAGTTAAATCTTTCTTCAAGTTTAGGTTATGCTATGATGGTGATGCATGAAGCTTTCCATCTTCATTGCTTCACCTAGGTCACAAGGAACACAAAGAATGTATTGTAACAAGTCTCTCTTTATGGGAGAAATCATAATACAAATGCCTATTGGAGGGGGGACCGGCTCCACATAAATCCGGTCCTCAACTGTTGTCATGTTCTCTAAATTCTCTCTCTTGAAAAAGTATTGTCTATACCAAGTTAATTAATTGCTATGATTATCTTGCTATCTTCAATTATGTCAACCCGCTATGCTCACAAAATAATTTCTAGAAAGTACTCTCATTAAATTCCGCTACTCTCAAATTGAATAGGCAAATTCCATTACAAAAACTACAGGAAAAAATCCTACGGGCCATCAAAAGTATTATGCTAAGGTAGAAAAAAGTACTATGGTCCTTTCCAAAGCTTAAAACCAATCAAGGAGATGGACTATCAACTCAAGTTTTCCAACCATTGGCTCATTCACAATGCTTTTCATGAGAGCCTACTCAAGCCTTATAAAGGCGAGCCACCAAAAGAACCAATAGTTGAGGACTCGCCAAAGATTAAAGATCAAGAAGAGGTGTTGCAGTCCAAATCGATTCTTCGACACGAAGAGAAGGTACTAAGACATGGTAAGATTATGCGACGGTATCTTATTAAATTTAAAACCTATCCTTTTGAAGATGCTAGATGGATGCAAAGAACACATCTTAAGGATAGTATGAACCTTGTCAATGCTTACAATGCTACACTAGAGTAAGCAAATATAAATGCTTTCTGAATGAACAATGTTTTTGTCTTATAAGACTAATCCTCTTTTGTGCACAAATTTCAGTAGTATGCATGCTTAGAATCATGTTTGTAATGACGAAGTCACTCAAACACCAAGTAGAATTTGTCACTCTACTTTGGGAGTATGATATGGACTAAAGAGCAGACATGCTTTTGGCAGCTAAGTCTCCCAAGCACCAAATGGACTAGTCATCCTTTTGGACGATGTCGTAGGGTGAAAAGGGATCCTCTACCCGCTAAGAAATGTGGACATATGACTAAGTCTTTTTCCCTTCTACCTCATAGTCGAGGACGACTATGGTTTCAAGAGAGAGGTAATGTAATAAAATCTAATATCTAACCAACTTAAATTATTTTCTCATATTAAAGTGATCATTTAATGTGGGAGAATAAACAAGAACAAGGGTTAGGATATAGACATGTGCTTATGAATCCATCTCAACATGGGGCCAAGGTATATCAGCATTGCTCCAAATGAGAGATGGTATGTCAAAGAGAAATGCTACCTAATGGAGCTTAAAGACCTTAGGGTTAGCTTCATTAAATACATCCAAAGTTTAGTGTTAAAAATTCCTTAGACCTAGGACCATAAGCAAGCTAGGACTGACCTTGAGGTGGGAACCCTACCTAAGCTTGAGATGCTTGTTGTGCTTGCTGACTTAAGGTGCTTAAGGTGTTTGTGGGAACCTTGCACAAGCTTGAGGTGCTTGTCATGCTTAAATGACTAAGGTGCTTGAAGTGTTCAATTTAAACATGATCTCTAAAGAGGCATAAAAGATTGTCATGCTTAAATGACTAAGGTGCTTGAAGTGTTCAATTCAAACATGATCTCTTAAGAAGCGTAAAAGACACATGTCAAGATCCTCCCCATTTTGCCTTCATGATGTGCTTGAATCATATTGGATAGGATTTAAAGAGGTCCAATGAGAATTTAGATGCATTTAAATAAATAATTAAGCTCTTTCTCTCAAGGAGGAAAAAGAGGACATTTGCCCAAATGATATAATTAAATAATACAAAAGAGAGAGAGAGGGAGAGAGGGGTGGACCAAGCATGAGAGGGGGGGCTGATTTGGGCATCCATATACCCCCCCCCCCCCCCCCCCCCCCCCCCCCCACACACACACACACTCTCTCTCATTGTGTAAAGTGCAAATTGCAAGAGCTCCATCTCCTTCTTCAAGCTTGTGAGAAGTTGAGAGCCTACACCAACACTCTTGGCTATGGAATGCAAATCCAACCACGAGCCATGATTCAATGCTTAAGCTTTCCATCTTCTTCATTTTCATTACTATGCTATTATGCTATGCTAAGTAAGAAGAGTGACGATAAGTGAGGAATTATTTCTTTTTCCTATTGAATGCTTCTTCTTGTTCTTCCCTACCCTCATTCCCCGCTAGCTGTCTCCACCTTTGAAGGTGTTTGAGGCCTTGGAACTAAGGTCGGGGATGGATAATGCTTTTACAAAGTTTATGTTATGCTCATGATGCATGAAGATTTTCATCTTCATTGAATTACCCAGGTCACAAGGAACACAAAGATTTTATTGTACCAAGTCTCTCTTGATGGGAGAATCTATTATACAAAAGGCTATTGGAGGGGGGACCGGCTCCACATAAATCTGGTCCTCAATTGTTGTCAAGTTGTCTAAACTCTCTCTCTTGCAAAAGTATTGTTCATGCCAAGTTATTTAAGTATTATGGTTATGGTTCTACCACTAATTAAATTCACCCTCTATGTTCTCCAAGTAGTCTCACAAAAATGTTCTCTAATTAAGTTCACCCTCTATGTTCTCCAAGTAGTCTCACAAACATGCTCACTCTAATTCTCTTAATTCCGCCATTCTCAAAGTTATAGGCCATTTCCATTACACATAACCGCCTCATCATCAAGGAAATAAATCCTATTAGGTTCACGTCCTTCCAAGGACCTTATACACTATCTTACTAAAGGAAGAAGTCATGGAGTACATGCACTAGAGATGAGAAAACGGATGATGAAGAATTCACACCTTTGCCTTTTTAGATTGACCAAATATTTTTCTCTAAGGATATCAATGTTGCCATGTACTATTGGTTGCGACTTAGGCTGGGTTCAAACAGGGTAGCAAAAGAGGAAGCCTTTTTCTTCTTCCACCAAGGTTACCATTCACATCAAGTAGAGAAAAAACATAAAAATATTGACTTTGTGGTTAGCACACATCCACATTAATTTTAATTGGATGTTGAAGGTTAAAGTCCTATGTCTATCAACCTTTTGGGTGGAAGTTCCTTTCTTCCTTCGAGGGGGTAGGTTGCCAATAGAATTGTGGGTCCGGAAACAAGATTCAAGCGTCCTTCCAATGATTTCTTGACATGTGAGCCACAAGGACCTTTGAATTTTTTATCCGCCCCTTTAAAACATTACGCACTCGTGGATCAATTTAGTGATGCAGAGTTTTCTCTTGTGGCTACCCTCACTCTTGTAGCAGAGACTTCTATAGCCGTTCATCTCAACCCCTTGCTATACAAAGGAACCCTTACATCTCAAGCGTCACAATAGCCCCTCAAACTTATAAACTGTTATGCTTAAACCAAACTCAAGGGGTTCACTATTCAGTACCCCCTTTATAACGTGTGTTAGTGAGATATTAAAAAAACCCCCTCTTTCAACATGTCTGAATGAATAAAACGACCTTTTACATTAGAAAGTTTAAAAATATTTGAATTTAAAATTTATTTTAATGTGTCTTTGTTAAATTATCTCCCCCCCCCCCCCCCCCGAGAAACCAAAAAACCAAGGCTACCTCCACTCCTACATCAAAGACTTCTACAACTCCTTGCTTGTTTTATGAACCCCCTTCTAAAATGAAATTCGCTCCTTTGGTCTACTCTGTGACCCAAAGAAAGAAAAGGAGGTATTAACCATGGAAGCCCAAAAGGACAACAACCATCACCATGCACACGTCAAAAAATCCCCCCAAAACCTCTTAGGAACCCTGAGAGAAACTAAGTAAAAACAAGAATTGAAGGGAGTCTATTGGGATGTCAAATGCTTGGTTGATCCAAAAAAGGCCAATCGTAAGCACCATCTCAAATACTTTAATGATTTGCAAGAGCTTAAGGTTGATTCAGACTATTTACTCTCTCTCGCAAAAGTAGCAACACAACCATTAAGGATAATGGTTGTGTTGCTACTGCTAATTAAGTTCATCCTCTATGTTCTCAAAGTAGCCTCATAAAAATTCTCACTATAATTCTCTTAATTCCACTATTCTTAATGTTCATAGGTCATTTTCATTATATTCGTATCAGAGCTATTGGTTTCTCTTTTCTTACTTAAGAACAGAGGTCCTTGAGTTGTCCATGAAAGGTTGGACCTGTTCATTGCAATAGGGTAAGTGGGATAGAGATCTATTATCTTGGTTGAGAAGGACTTAGTTCGAGGTAAACCATTGGGAACTATAGACTTAATAATGGAGTCTCTTGGGGCTTGCCTTTGGCTTAACCATAACTGAGCTACGAGGAAGCTCAACATGAACCATAATCAACTGAGCAATGTTAAACCCTCTCCACTAGTCTTTGCAATCAATAGACTCTAAAACACCGGTGCGGCTGCTTGAGAACTAATTTTCAAAGATAAAGAAGAGTAGCAACTAAGGTTTTTGAGGATACCAAAGCACAAAGTAATTTTATACAAATGTTTAATTAGAATGGATGACAATAGCCAAGGGAGTAGAATGAGCATTGATAACTTTGATTTTGCACATGAAGGTGCTAATGATAATGCCCCCATGTTTGTTAATTATCTTGTTACTAGGTTGCAACAAGCTATGGGCAACCTTGATTTGCAAGCCGAAGTAACTCAACAACTTTGTGCTTATGGGATTTTCCTTCCTCTCCAAGAGGAGAGAGAGCTTAGGAGGTCTCTTGATGAGACTCCCAAAAGAAGACTCTCCTGTAAGAGAGGAGATTCCAAAGAACAAGAAAGAAGAGAATCCTGAAGTTCCTCAGAAGATGTGGCTCCACGAAGACGATGGTCTAGACGGTCCCCAACTCCTCCCAAGAGGAAATAGTTAACCCATAGTCCTTCTCCTAGTTACTCCAAAATAAAAGAGAGGAAACAAAGGAGAAAAAAAAGCAAGAAAGAGGTCACCCTCTCCTCCTTCTTCTTCACCTTCCTCCTCTTCCGACCCAAGCAACAACTATTCTCCTAGAGAATATAAGAGGAGAGGACATTGCAAAACTTATCTTGTATGGCGAAGATCCTAAAAGCTCAAGAAATTTAGAGAGGGAGGAAAGAGTATCTCTTTTTTCACCTATGATGGCATCTTTGGTGCTATCAACAAAGTATTGTCCTTCATCCAAAAATTTGATGTGGCCTTTGGAGATGAGAGCTTGACGGAGTCCTCCAAGCTATGCCATGTAGTTATGCACTTCCAGAAATCTTCTCATCAATGGTGGGCTAGCCTTTGTGGCAACGGTGAAGCCCCAAAGACATGGAAAATTCTACAAGTTTCCATCATGAAGCAATTCCTTGCAAGCGATGCAAAGGACAAAGTGCTCACCAAATGGTGGAGTTTGAAGCTTCACTCCAACGAGTCTATCCAAAAATATGTGGAAAAGTTTTGGTATTTACATCTCAAGGCTACTATCTTTCCAAAGATAGACTTTGTCGAGAAAAAGAAACAATTTTATGTGGGATTACCTGAAGAAATAGCCGAGCATGTAAACTCTCAACGACCTGGTCCTATCACCAAAGTAACCCACCACACTATGGTTGCTTTGCGCATCAATTTCCAACAAGGGACTTGAAGGAAGGCCAAGCCCATGGAAAGCAAAGACAAAAGTGATGCAAAGGGAAAAAACAATGCCCAAAATTCTTTCCAAGGCAATTCCAACAACAACAACAATTTGTCCAAGGAGAAGTGAGTTTACAAAGGTAAAAATAAACTCTCTCGTGAAGAGCTAGAAACTTTTTGTAAGGACTATATATGCTTCAAGTGTGGGGAGCAAGGACATGGCTACCATTCCTGCCCCAAAAGAAATACCCGCAATGAGACTCCTAAAGCTTCAACGATCAAATCTCCAAAAGAGGATGCTCATTGCACAGGATGAATTCTCTCCTATGCTTGGGGAAAGGTAAGGGAGCGTGATGCCTTCATCTTGTTTGAACTTGGTCGTACTCACAACTTCATATCAACTAATTTGGCCATTCAAGCTTTTGAGATAGGAGATACTATAACTACTGATTGAGATTTCAAGGGGTAGCAAGCCTCCGTTATCCCTTGAATGGAAAGTTGAGGCTTCATGTCCAAATCTACGTCGACAAAGAAGACTTTTTTATCCCTCCTCTCAAACATGAGGATGTTATCCTAGGGGTGTTGGGATTAAAGCCCAAGTGGCCTCTTATGCGGATATGGCCGGCCGCCCGCCTAACTCACTTACCTCTAACTCTTTGTATATACTAACATATTCTTTGTGAATACTAAGGAATTGGGAGATAACCCTTCTAACAGTTCTCTGCGTACTGTACTGTGTAAGCTCACTGTGTGTGTGTGTGTGTGTGTGTGGGAGAGTCGACCCATGCTCCGCTCCGCGACTTCAATTGGTATCAGAGCCTTGGTTTAGTGCGGATTTGCGCAATCGCGCGCGCGCGCACTTTTCCGGCAGATTCTGGATCCGGAGTTCGAAAATTCACACTCGGCGTTCTGGGAGCGTTTCCATCAGGCGACCTGGGTTTTACCCCCCTTTTGAAGCCGTTTATGCCCTCAGAATTTCGTTCTGAGCACTACAGCAGAAGATAGATTTCAGCCGCAAAGAAATCCGTCTTGTGTAGATTGACAAGCAGGAGGTGGTCGACATCAATATCGACATCGACATACATCACTTATTCGTCTTCAGAGCATCATCTATAGACCAGGTACACATATATATCATCAGATATATATATTGCAGTCTGCATTGCTACTTCTTGTGCTTGCCAGGTTCCAGGGGAGGTGTGGCCATACGACGGCTTGACACCATTGGCATGTATTGCAGATTGATGTACTGTGATTGTGGGTCTGCTAGTTGTGAGTCACGCTAGCAGACAGACCGCCGCAGCGGTCATAGGACAATTATAGGATGTATGCTAGTTCTGGGCAGTTTGCTGAGCCATCTGAGAGGGTCGTGTGTGAGGTTTTTTGAAGCCAAGCACTGGGGGCTGGGTTACCCAGTGTGAGGTGGATTAGGTTGCTGGAGTTCCCCTCTACACGCATCCTCTTCGGCGACTTTTATCCCTTAGGATGTATGACTTTGTGTAGACACTGGATTGCATCTTATGCGTCAGGCCGTTGAGGCATTGATCAGGGTTCAGTCTTGAGACAGATACAGGTTCTGTCATCGCCCAGAGAGGAGATAGTGTATGCTTACAGGATTTGTCACTGGTCAGCTATTTATGATTGTTTTTTGAGCTATCTTTTGGTTCCCAGAGCTCAGTTTACAGGGGAGACTCTGTCAAAAATTTTCAAAAATACTGACAGTTCCTGAGGAGAGGTGTTCAGCTTGTTGATTACAGCTTGTTTACTGTGTACAGAGGCCAGTTTACAGGGGAAACTCTGCCGGATTTTTCTCAGGAGTAAACAGTTTGGCAGATATGGCATCTTCTCAAAGTGAGACTCTTTACAACATAAAGAAGTTGGATGGCACAAACTTTCCATTATGGAAGAAGCAGATTTGGCAGGTTTTGGTGCAGAAAAAACAAGTGAAGCCACTGAAGCTCAAAGGGGAGAGACCCGAATTTATGGCTGAAGATGAGTGGGAAGAGCTTGACGAGTTAGCTTGTTCCAAAATCATGCTGACACTGGCAGAAAATGTTTACTTCAACGTAGCAGAAGAGACTACAGCGTATGGCGTATGGCAAAAGCTATGTGGTATGTACGAGAAACAAAGTGCTGCTTCTCAGATTTACTGGCTCAAGAAATTGGTGGATTTGAAGATGAAGGAAGGGACAGCCATGTCAAATCATCTGAATGAATTTCACACAATTTTCAGCCAATTAACAGCACAGGAGATAGTCTTTCCAGATTCAGTGAAGGCTATGTTTCTCTTAATCACTTTGCCAGACAGTTGGGATACTTTTCGTACAGCGTTAAGTAATTCTGTCGCGCCAGAAGGTCTTACAAGTGCCAATGTAGAAGGCAGCTTGCTCACAGACGAAGTGAACAGGAAGAACATTGACAAAGGCAAAGGCAATAGTGCTTTGGTCGTTCGAGGGAGACAACAGTTTAAAGAGAAGAAGGGTAAGAAGGCACAAAACCGAAGTAAGTCTCGTGATTCGAAGTCAAAGGATGACATAGAATGCTACCATTGTGGCAAGAAGGGTCACATGAAGCGAGACTGTACGAAGTGGAAACAAGAAAAAGGCAAAACAAAGAGTTCTGAGCAAGATGAAAAGAAGAGTTCAGTGAAGATTGAAGAGGTGAATGTCACAGGATCTGGTTCAGACAGTGATTCTGGTATAGCAGTTGATGACATCTTCCTTACAAGCAATCTTGATTCTGTTTTCTTGACTGCAGAGGATGGACATGCTATGAGTGATTGGATTATCGACTCAGGGGCATCTTTACATGTTTCTCCGCACAAAGAGTGGTTTACATCATATGTGGCTACTAAAGATTATGTCAGACTTGGCAATGAGCAGGTTTGTGACATACTTGGAGTGGGAGATGTGCAGTTGAAGTTTCAGAATGGCTCTTATTTATGGCTCAAGAATTTCAAACATGTTCCAGCAATCCGAAAGAGCTTGATTAGTACAGGGAAGTTGGATGATGCGGGTTATGTGACAGTTTTTGGGAACAGCTCTTGGAAGATCTCCAAAGGTTCGATGACTGTATCACATGGCAGCAAGTCAGGAACTCTGTACACTTTACATGTTTCAGAGGTTAAAAACCATGTAATTAATGTGATTGAGCAGCCAAGTGTGTCACTGTGGCATCGTAGGTTGGGACATATGTCAAAAAGAGGAATGGAAATACTTTCTCATTATGGTTATTTGCCTGGCTTTTCATTTCAAGATTTCGAGTTTTGTGAGCATTGTGTTTATGGTAAGCAAACACAGGAACCGCACAGATCAAAGAGGAATCGTAGGGACGAACGGTTAGCTCTTGTACACAGTGATCTATGCGGACCAATGCCTAGTTTGTCACTAGGGGGAGCAACGTACTTTTGTACATTCATAGATGACTATTCTCGCAAATTATGGGCTTACTTCTTGAAGCACAAGGATGAGGTGCTCAAGGTCTTTAAGACATTCTTGCAGCTGGTGGAGAATCAGAGTGGTCAGAAGATGAAGTGCTTGAGAACTGACAATGGTGGAGAGTACGTTTCCAAAGCTTTTCAAGACTTTTGTGAAGCAAAAGGGATTAAGCGGGAACTTACTGCACCATATAATCCTTCACAGAATGGGGTTGCAGAACGTATGAATAGGACCATACAAGAGAAGGTCAGAAGCATGTTGTCAAATGCTGAGTTGCCTGATGGATTTTGGGCGGAAGCAGTGGCTACAGCAGTCCATTTGATCAACAGGTCTCCTAGTAGGGTTCTGGATAAGAGTGCAGTGGCCGAGATGCTATGGACAGGCAAGGCACCTTCGTATAAGCATCTCAGAGTCTTTGGTTGTGAAGCTTATAGCCATATTCCTAAGGAGTTCAGAAATAAGTTAGAACCAAAGAGCAAGAAGTGTATATTTCTTGGCTACGGAGAATCGGGCGAGATGGGTTACCGGCTTTGGGATCCTGAGTCCAGAAATCTTATTCGTAGCAATGATGTGCATTTCAATGAAGCCAAGTTTCACGCTAAGCCAGAGAAGACAGAGGAGATCAGAAGAGTTGTCTTCAGGGAAGATGGACCTAGTGCTAGCACATCAAGACAGCATGGTCAGGCTCAGGAACAGCCTATAATGGCTAGAGAGGCAGAATCAGTTGTGGTGAGACGTTCTGAGCGTGTCTCCAAACCACCTGATCGTTATGTGCCATCTCGAAATTATGTCATGCTCACAGATTGCGGAGAACCATCTTGTTACAAGGAAGCATTACAAGTGGTTGACTCGAAAAAATGGCAGTTGGCCATGCAGTCAGAGATGACAGCTCTGCATAAAAACCAGACATGGAAGTTGGTTAAATTACCACAGGGCAAAAAGGCTCTACCTTGTAAATGGGTTTACAGGTATAAGATCACCGCTCATGATAGTCAGCCAAAGTACAAAGCAAGGCTTGTTGCCAAGGGCTTTAAGCAAGAACAAGGCATTGACTTTGATGAAGTCTTCTCTCCAGTGGTCAAGATGACTACATTGAGATGCTTTCTTGCATTGGTTGCTATATTGGATTTGGTGTTGCACCAAATGGATGTCAAGACAGCGTTCTTGCATGGTGATTTAGATGTGGAAATTTACAATGCAGCATCCAGAAGGGTTTGTTGAGAAAGGCATGGAACATTTGGTATGCCAGTTGTTAAAGAGTCTTTATGGCTTAAAACAATCACCGAGGGCATGGTACCATAAGTTCCACCAGTTTATGCTTTCTCAAGGCTACAAACGTAGTGAGTTCGATCACTGTCTATATACAAAGAAGGCTAAGGATGGCAGTTGGTTGATCCTTATTTTGTATGTGGATGACATGTTGATTGCTGGCAAACACTTGGGAGAAATTTCAGCTTTGAAGTCAAAGATGGCAAAATCGTTTGACATGAAAGACATGGGTGAGGCAAGTCATATACTTGGTATGCGCATTGAGAGAGACAGATCAAAGAAGTTGATTTGGTTATCTCAAACAGAGTATATTGACAAGGTTTTGCAACGTTTCAATATGGAGAAGGGAAAGGCATTGAGTGTTCCATTGCCACCATATGTGAAACTTAGCAAACAAGATTGTCCTGTGTCTGAGGAAGAAAAGGCTGAAATGGATAAGATTCCATATGCATCTGCAGTGGGTAGTTTGATGTATGCAATGATTGCTACACGTCCGGATATTGCATTTGCAGTGGGAGTGGTTAGCAGATATATGTCAAATCCCGGCAAGAAACATTGGGAGGCAGTGAAAGGTATCATGAGATACTTAAAACATACAAAGAGTATGCGCATATGCTATGGTAGTCAGGATTTGAGTGTCAGAGGATACACTGACTCAGATTATGCAGGAGACTTGGATAAGAGGAGATCTACATCAGGCTATGTCTTTACATTGGCTGGAGGTGCCATATCATGGCGATCTCGAGTACAAGATTGTGTTACGCAGTCTACTACTGAAGCTGAATATGTTGCAACAAATGAGGCATGCAAAGAAGCTATTTGGCTTGGTAGATTGGTTGCAGACTTGGGAATCAATGTAGATATGCCAGAGTTATATTGTGATAGTCAAAGTGCTATACAATTGGCAAAGAATCCAGTGTTCCATTCGAAGACTAAGCATATTGATGTGAAATATCACTTCATTAGGGAAGTACTTGAAGACAAGCAGATACAACTGCTGAAGATCCACACCAAGGACAATCCTGCTGATCTACTCACAAAGAAACTTCCAGGAGAGGGCTTTGTGCATTGTCGTGAGTTATTGGGCATTGGATAGATGGCAGCCATGTAAATCTTTGTACATTTATGTTCATAGATTTACAGTTACTTAAAGTGCCACATTGGACTTTAAGTGGGAGGTTGTTGGGATTAAAGCCCAAGTGGCCTCTTATGCGGATATGGCCGGCCGCCCGCCTAACTCACTTACTTCTAACTCTTTGTATATACTAACATATTCTTTGTGAATACTAAGGAATTGGGAGATAACCCTTCTAACAGTTCTCTGCGTACTGTACTGTGTAAGCTCACTGTGTGTGTGTGTGTGTGTGTGTGTGTGTGTGAGAGAGAGTCGACCCACGCTCCGCTCCGCGACTTCAAGGGGCACCATGGTTCAACCCCATGGCTGCCAACATGAAGTTCCTTGAAAGGAGAATCTACTTCTCCTATAGGGAAAAGAGCATGTATATAGATGCTAGTGAATCCGATTTTACCATACCACTTGTAAATTCACCTGCTTTTGATAAGTCAATGAAAAGATTTATTTTTGTGACATGATTTTTGTCAAAGAATCCACTAATGACGCTAATGTTTTATAAAATGAAAATGGTAGGAATCAAGAAGAGTTAGATTTGTCTACTTTTCTAAATAGATTCCAAGATGTTTTTATCGATGATATCCCTATGGACTTACCTCCAAAACGAGGGGATGATGACCATTGAACTGGGCTTCGACCAGGAAGCTCACCGCCTAACAAGCCTCCTTATGCAGTTTCTCAAGCCCAACAAGAGGAGATTATGAGGAAAGTGTATGAACTGATAGACAAAGGGACGGTGAGACCTAGCTCCTCTCCTTTTTGTTCTCTAGTCCTTTTAGTGCAAAAGAAAATGGTACATACCGCATGTGTGTGGACTATCGAGTGGTAAACCATCTCACTATCAAAAACAGATTTCTTGTACCGTGGGTTAAAGATGTGTTTGATAAGCTACTTTAGTATTGGCCTTAAAAGTGGCTATCATCAAATAAGGATAGTGAATGAACATATCCTAAAGACCGTGTTCCGTAAAACATTCGGTCTTTATGAATATCTTGTCATGCCTTTTGGTTTGACAATTGCTCCAGCCACGTTAAACCGCCTTCAAATGGAGAAAAACTTTTGACCCATCCGTATGTTTACTGGAGTGTTCTTAGATGATATCATCATCCACTCCAAATCCATTGAGGAGCATAAGCAACACCTCCAGGTAATTTTCCAAGCTTTGAGGGAGAATAAACTTTTCATTAACTCAAAGAAGAGCGAATTTTTCCTTCAAGAGATTTAATACTTTGGTCACATTATCTCTCAAGATGGTATCCATATGGATCCAACAAAGTTAGAGGTAATAAACAGATGGCCTAACCCAAGGAATCTACATGAGCTATGAAGATTTATTGGTATGTGTGCATACTATAGATGCTTCATAGCTAAGTTCTCCCAAATAGTGGACCATTACATGAATTGACAAAGAAGAATGCTAAGTATGTATGGTCCGCCAAGGAGCAAAATATCTTTTAAAGGTTAAAGAAAAGCTTACATCTCAACATGTGCTTAAACTTGCGGACCTCTCAAAACCATTTAAGGTTCAATGTGATGCTTGTGGAGATTGCCTTGGAGTAGTCTTGCCTTTAAGAAGGGCATGCCATAGCATATGAGAGTCGAAGACTCAATTCACTGAGTGTGTCTTGGGCATCTACAAAAAGGAGCTAGTGGCTGTCCTACGTGCCCTTGATACATGGAAGCACTACCTTTTGGGGACTCCATTCATCCTACGAACGAATCACCAAAATCTTAGGTACTTCATGACGCAAACCAAGCTCTCCGACAAACAAATGAGGTAAGAAAATTTTCTTTCGCAATTTTATTTTCATACTGCTCACATTGCTTGTAGGCACAATCAAGTGGCTGATGCACTTTCACGACAACAAAGAGTCAATGCAGTGTCTATAGCAAGTCACAATGATCTACCTTCTATGATAGATGAGTATGCTACTGACCTTGACTTTAGAGACGTAATGTCAGCCCTGCTTTGCGGAAGAAAGAAGAACCATTCACCTTGCAGGATGGTTATCTTCTCCATGGCAACATGCTATGTGTTACTCACTCCCTTCATGAGAAAGTTATGTATGAATCCCATGCTCCTCCTATGCAGGGCATAGAGAAATTCAACCTCTCTTCAAGGAGTAGAGACATACTTCTATTGGCCTACAATGAAAGTGGACATACAAGAATATGTTTCAAAATATGTGGTATGTCAAATGACCAAGTATGATAGAGGGAAGCAACCTAGACCAAGTATGATAGAGGGAAGCAACCTAGATTACTCCAGCCATTGCCAATCCTTAATTCACCATGGGAGAGTATATCCATGGATTTTATCTTTGGAAAGAATATGGACAATAGTCGATAGGTTTAACAAGCAAGTGCACTTTATTCCTATCAAAAAGACTATTAAGGCACACCAAATGGCAACTCTCTTCATATCTCAGATTTTTAAACACCACCGATTGTCAACATCCATCGTGTCAGATAGAGATCCTAGAATGACCAGTAATTTTTGGAAAGCTCTCTTTGAAAATCTAGGTACAAGATTGAATTTCTCTTCGGCCTATCACCCACAAACGGATGGCCAAAGTGACATAGCCAATATTACAATTCTCGATCTACTAAAGACGTATGTTACAGAAGTAGATCAATGCTCACAATGGGAGAAGTATTTACCCCTTATAGAGTATGCATACAATTGTCCATAGTACTATGGGCAAGGCACCTTCTGAGACCATAGAGGGAAGACCTGAAAGTCCCTTGCTACTTAAATTACATGGGAAGATCTTCGTTGGTGCTGATGAATATAACCGTGACCTACAAGAATCTTTTCAAAATATTAAGGAGGATATATCCATCTCTCAACAAAGGCACAAAACTACTGCTGACAAGCACAAAAGGGCCTTAACGTTCAAAGAAAATGATTGGGTCTTATTGACGTTTCCTAAGGCTCGATTGAGGCAAACACGTGAGAAAATCCTACAGGCCACCAAAAGTATTATGCTAAGTTAGCAAAAAGATACTATGGTCCTTTCCAAATCTTAAAACCAATCAAGGAGATGGCCTATCAACTCAAGTTTACCAACCATTGGCTCATTCACAATGCTTTTCATGTGAGCCTACTCAAGCCTTATAAAAGTGAGCCACCAAAAGAACCAATAATTGAGGACTCGCCAGAGATCAAAGATCAAGAAGAGGTGTTGCAACCCAAATCGATTCTCTGACACAAAGACAAGGTACTAAGACATGGTAAGATTATCCGACGGTATCTTATTAAATTCAAAACCTATCCTTTTGAAGATGCTAGATGGATGCAAGGAACACAACTTAAGGATAGTATAAACCTTGTCAATGCTTACAATGCTACACTAGAGTAAGCAAATGTAAATGCTTTCTAAGTGAACAATGTTTTTGTCTTATAAGACTAATCCTTTTTTGTGCATAAATTTAAATTGTATGTATACTTAGAATCATGTTTGTGATGACGATGTCACTCAAACACAAAGTAGAATTTGTCACTCTACTACTTTGGGAGTATGATATGGACTAAAGAGCAGACATGCTTGCGTCAGCTAAGTCTCCCAAGCACCAAATGGACTAGTCATCCATTCTAGAATGAAGTCGTAGGGTGAAAAGGGATCCTCTACCCGCTAAGAAACGTAGAGATATGACTAAGGCTTTATCTCTTCAGCTACCTCATAGTCAAGGACGACTATGGTTTCAAGAGAGAGGTAATGAAATAAAATCTAATATCTAACAAATCCAAATGATTTTTAATATTAAATTGATGATTTAATGTGAGAGAATAATCGGGAACAAGGGTTAGAATATAGACATGTCCTTATGGATATATCTTCACACGGGCCAAAGTTAAAGGGGTCCAAATGAGAGATAGTCTGTCAAAGAGAAATGCTAGCTAATGAAGCTTAAATACCTTAGGATTAGGTTCATTAAAAGACCTCCAAAGGTAAGTGTTAAAAATTCCTTAGACCTAGGACCTTAAGCAAGTTGGGGCTGACCTTGAGTTGGGAACCCTACCCAAGCTTGAGGTGCTTGTCGTGCTTGCTAACTAAGGTGCTTAAGGTGTTTATGATAACCTTGTCCAAGCTTGAGGTGATTTTCATGCTTAAATGACTAGGGTGCTTGAAGTGTTCAATTCAAAAATGATCTCTCAAGAGGCATAAAAGATTGTCATGCTTAAATGACTAAGGTGCTTGAAGTGTTCAATTCAAACATGATCTCTTAAGAAGCATAAAAGACACATGTCAAGATCCTTCCCATTTTGCGCTCATGATGTGCTTGAATCCTATTGGATAGGCTTTAAAGGAGTCCAATGAGAATTTAGATGCATTTTAATAAATAATTAAGATCTCTCTTTGAAGGAGGGAAAAGAGGACACTTGTCCAAATGATATAATTAAATAATACGAGAGAGAGAGAGAGAGAGAGAGAGAGAGAGAGAGAGAGAGAGAGAGAGAGAGAGAGAGAGAGGTGTGGACCAAGCATGAGAAGGGGTATACTCTCCCACACACACACACATACACTCTCTCTCATTGTCTGAGGTGCAAAGTGAAAGAGCTCCATCTCCTTCTCCAAGCTTGTGGAGAAGTTTAGAGCCTACACCAACATTCTTGGCTATGGAATGCAAATCAAACCAAGATCCATGTTTCAATGCTTAAGCTTTCCATCTTCTTCATCATCATCATTATGCTATTATGATATGCTATGAAAGAAGAGTGATGATAAGTGAGGAACTATCTAGTTCTTGTATGTTACTTCTTCTTCCTTTTTCCTACCCTCATTCCCTGCTAGCTCTCTCCACCTTCAAAGGTGTTTGAGGCCTTGGGACTGAGGTCGGGGATGATTAATGATTTTACAAAGTTTATGCTATGCTCATGATGCATGAAGCTTTCCATATTCGTTCCATCACCTAGGTCACAAGGAACACAAAGATTGTATTGTACCAAGTCTCTCTTGATGGGAGAATCTATAATACAAAAGCCTTTTGGAGGGGGGACCGTCGGCTCTAAGTAAATCCGGTCCTCAAATGTTGTCATGTTATCTAATACTCTCTCTTGCAAAGTATTGTTCATGCCAAGTTAATTAAGTATAATGTTTGTGCTGCTACCGCTAATTAAGCTCACCGATCTATGTTCTCAAAGCAGTCTCATAAAAATGCTCACTATAATTCTCTTAATTCTGCTATTCTCAATGTCCATAGTCCATTTCCATTACAAGCAAACACTAATGCAAGCACCATGTGCTCCACTACCATATATACCTTCTCTGATGGAGTCATCATGTGACTAGAGAAGTAGATAGGATGCATGAAAGAAGTTTGAGGATCCTTTTGCATCAATACCGCCCCAAGTGTGTCATTGCCTACACTAAGGTTTATATAAAATGGCTCATCCCACTTTGGAGGTGCAATGGTGAGAAGTGAGGCTAGAATTTGTTTTACCTCATTGAAGTGTTGTTCATTTTCTTCATTCCAAGTGAAGATCTCTTGATGGGTAACTTGCTGTAAAGGGAGAACCACTTTAGAGAGCAGGTGAATGAACCTACTCAAATACCTCACCTTTTGAAGAAAAGAGACCAACCCATTTTTTGTTGTGGGAGAGGGCAAAGACGCCAAAGCTTCAACCTTGCTTGGGTCAAATTCAATGCCCTTGGAAGAGATCACATGGCCAAAAAGAGTAACCTTTCTTTCACCAATGTGCCATTCTCCATGTTGAGTTGGCCACCCAAAGCTTGCAGCCTAGCTAGACCATCATATAGTTTCTCCAAATGAAGAGAGTGGCAGCTATAGATACAAAAGTCATCAATAAAAACATGGATTGATTTTCCAAAGAATGGATGAAAAACAAATGTCATATAGCACTGAAAAGTGGCTGGAGTATTGGTAAGACCAAAAGGCATAACTCTATAAGCAAAACATCCCCATGGTGTGATGAAGATCGTTTTCTATTGATCTTCTTCACAATGATGCTAATTTGGAAGTATCTTGAATAGCCATCACATACCGTGTAGCGCTCATTTCTTGCTACCACATTGAGAATTTCATCTTGGAAAGGAAGAGGAAAATGGTCCCTCTTTGTGGCTGCATTAAAAGGCTTGTAATCAACACAAACCCTCCACTCACCATTCTTCTTTGGTGTGACTACCACTAGAGAAACCCACAGTGAGTCTTCAACAAGGTAGATGAAACGTGCTTCCAATAGTTTCCTTACCTCCTTGAGCAAGGCCTCTTGTTGAATTACTCCTCGCCGCCTGAGCTTTTGTACTATAGGTTTACTTCGCTCCTTGAGCTTAATGTGATGTTGAACTGCTCTGATGCCAGTTATTTTATCATATTCATCAATGAGCAATGTGGTAAAATTACTTAGCATCAAAATATAACCTTCATGCTCTTTATCACACACAGCTCACTAGAGTGCATTTGATGCAGTTTACTTTCTTCTAGCAAATATTGTATACCTGGTGGCTCCCCTTGGTTTGATGATGATGCATCAAGTTGCTCCATCTTCTTAGGGTCCCTGAGAATGACCCCCATCGCTTCAATGTTTCTATCACTTTCTTTGTTCATGTTAACTCCTCCTCTGAAGTGGTTCAAGAGTCACTACTAGAAAACTCATCCTTAGAGGTCTCTAGATCCATGTCGCATGGCCGACCTATCTTCATGTCATAGAGTATTGTCTTACCTTTGGCATCCTTCATCTAGATTATGTCTGTGTCCCAGTCCTACTTAGCTCTCATATCCGTAAGCCAAGGCCTCCCTAGAATGATAGGATAGCCCTCCCCTTATGTGGCATGACAAAGATATCCACATCCACCTCGGTGTTGTCCTCCTTTACCCTAACTGCATTCATAATGCCAACACATTGAACTTTTACATTATTTGTCATTTTGGCTTGGCATGGTGCCGGCCTACTTACCTCTAAACCCAAATGGTGCATCATTTTTTCACTCATGATGCATATTTGTGCACCACCATCGATGTAGATATTGGAGATGTGTTGCCCTTTGATGTGAGCATCCATCACTGGTAGTATGTCATCTAGATTCCTCCAGAGATAGCCCAAGTTATCTTTGGCTTTGGTCATCTTGTGCTAACCATCTTTGTCCATTGTATTTTCACCCTAGGTTCTAGGTGGAGTAACTGAGGCCGGGTGATTTTTGGGCCCTGTACAGAAATAACTTGAACCAAATCATATGGTTTAGAAGATTCACCCAGGGAAAAAATCTACAATGTCAATTTTACTTATTGAAGAGGTAGTGACATGGACAGCTTTTTGCAAAATGTGCCAGTGTGAAGGTATTTAACTATTAAAGTAAATTATAAGGTTATGTATGATGTTTAAATATGCTTGGGCATTATACAATAACCCAAAATATAGTGACTATCCAAGTATGAGTTGAGGGCACACAGAATGAACAAAATTTTAATAGTCCTCTTGCCTAGCATATCCCACATTAAAACCATAGAAGGGGCACAAAGAGTGTCCACAAATGGGAATATCTAAAAAGAAAATCTTCACCCAAAAATTTAGTACCTCATGGGGCTAGTAGCGCGATGTTACAATGTAGAGAATTGGAAAATATGCAGTACCCTATTTTCTTGTTGAATTGCAATTCTTAGGGAAATACTTAAATGCAAATAGTGGTGTATTGCATTAGGCACACGTTTTTGTAAATTGAGTTAGCATAGTAGCAGTAATAAATAAATTAGTGATACAAGTCTAGCAGCAACTGAATAACATGGCATTTTTCTTTTTCTTCAATAAGAGTTCAAACAATTGGAAATCGGATACTTATCTTGAGTTTATTGATTTGAAGGTTTAGAATGCTTGACTCATTTGCATTGGAGAGAGATTTCTTTTTGGGTTTTCTAACATTAAAATTAAAAGCTACCTTCTTGACTTGATTAGTAGTATGAAGATTGAAAACATATAACATGGAGTTATCAATATAAACCACAATTGTCACGTAATTATCCATAAATGATAACTAAAATGGTTATCACCATGATTGTCAATAATTTCTATTGTACGGAGAGATAAGGGAGAGAGACTTACAAATTCAAGCAATCATATTCACAAACACACACTCGACATGCCATGTGACCAAAATAGTCCTAATCTGGTAGCTTATCAAGCAGATAGCTTCCAAGGACGTAGGTAGAGAAATGGTATGGGTGATGGAAAGGAGATGCTTAGATTTTGGATACACTATTCAATTTATTTGATATGTAGACTCGTGCTAAGATTATCCTTGGCATGGCATGATCAAAGTTGGCAACCATGTTCAAAGAAGATCCACAGAGTTGTTGATTAGCTTCAATTGTCAGGGCATAATGTATACTACCTATCAAAAATAGCTCAAGACAAGACTTCTTGGTTGATCTTGATTTTAGTATCTATACAATTTTTTTAGTATTGGACCATAATCAATAGAGGGAAAATCTTAAATAGTATCTTAGCTATGATGGAAGAGTGCTCCATCTATATGAACCTTTGTTCCATAATTATGAAATTTTAGGATCAATTTATGCCAAAGTAAATTTCAAGGGTCTAGTAAGTGACCATGGCTGCTAGAAATAGAGTCACTATAGTATAATACAATAATGGGTATTATTGCCTAGAAGACATCTTGGAAGGAAACACATGATACAATAATATAACAACATAAAATATGAAATAATCTTGTTCGCAAGTGTTAGACAGAAAGTGAGAGATGTACCTGATTTAAAAATCATATGTAAAGACATACAATTAATATACCATGTAGTTAATATCTTTCCGATCTGGTGCCGTATGTTTTGGGATAATATCCTAAGGTGAAGGGAGAAGAGTAGAAAAAAATTCAATTTGTAGGCTCAAGTAATCTTTTACTGGTGCTGTTCTTGATCAAATTTAATCGATCACGTTCAGGCTAGATGAATCACTTGAAAATACTTCATGTGTAATATAAAGAAATGAAACTGAGTCTTGCCTAGTATATTAGTAAATATGTAAATGTTCAAGGTAATCCATACTATGGCATAGGCATTAATTTAAAATTACAGTCTGAGGTTGATGATACTTATCTGTAGTGTTTGGGGAAGTTTTTTTTTCACTTAACCTTTAGTCAGTTGAAAGTTTAGATTAGCTGATTGTTGCCCGCTTTTGTTCACAAGAAGTATAAGAATTTTGAAGCCAATTCCTTGTGAGAGTTGTTCGTGAATTAGGTCGTCTTTTGGTGAAGATATTTCAAAGTTGTAGAGATTTCTTGTGAGGTTTTTGGAAGATCCGAGTTCAAAGGAACCCAAAGCTATATCTATTCTCCTCCTGGATGGTAGTCATGCGGCTATTGCGAGCATGGCCTGGGCACAATGGGTGGTCGACTGATTGTCTTTGAGATTGGGCAGCCAAGGTATCAATAATTGAGGGTGGTTGATAAGGTTATGGCTAAGATGCGAGGGTTGTGGAGATTGGGTGGACAATAGTAGTAAGGGGAAACAAAAATAACAAAGGTTAGGCTGCCAAAAGAAGGCGTAAGTTGGGTGGTTGGAAGAAATTTAAGTGGGCAATTTGGTCGAGGCTAAGTTGAGCGGCCCAAAATTATGGGCAATGGGCAGCCAATGGAATTTATTTGTGGCTTTGGTGGGTGGTGGGAAAAGGATTTAAATTGGGTGAGCAAAGGGGTATTAAGGTTTGGCGGTTGATTGGCTTCGATCATTATTTGCAGGGGTTTTAATTAATTAAAGAAGATGGGGGTGATTTGGCTCTTAGCCATGGGAAAGTGGGTAGCCAATATTTTGTTTCTTAAATTGGGTGGCCAGCCAAGGTTAATTGAATTCTGTTACGATATTGGGTGGCCAATGATTTGTGGGCCCTTAAAATTAGGTGGTCAAAAGATCAAAGTTGGATGGCCAAATGTGGGGGTATGCAACCGAGCAGGATCGACTAAGATAGAGAGGCTTAATCAATTAAAGGAGATGTTGTGAATAGGTCCTTAAAGTATTGACCTTTGGGTACACTAGTGGGCAACCAACTAAGGAGCTTTAAAAGAATGAGGGGGGGTGAATTGCCCCTAGAAGTGAATGGTTTTGGGTTTTTTATTGGAGGGCCAAGGGAGGCATGTGTGGCCAATCAAAGACCATTTATAAGTGAAGATGCACTTTTTAACTACAAGTGTGTGGAAAAGGAGAGGCTGGCAGCGAGCTGAGAGAGAAAGAGACAGTGGGTTGGATTCTTGGAGAGATGACAGCTTGTAGGAGGCGATTCAGACCACGGGCATAAATGCAAAACTTCTCCCAAAGCCAGGGCACCCAATTTGATGCCAATTCTACAAGATTCTGCAGTAGTCGATGATGGTGATGTTCCCTTGTATGCAAGGGGCGACTCCCATGGAATCCTGTTGTCTGTTGGGTATTGGTAAAATTTCTTGCTTTTGGTGCAAAAAGGGTCACCAATTCGACCCAAGCTCATGCAAATTTTGGATTTGGAAATCCTAACGTAGCCCAAGCTGCTTCCCAGGTGTTTAAATGTCCACTAGCTTCACTTTTGATATCTCAAGGTTCAAATTGTCCTTTAAAGAAAGTTGTGAGGACTTTCAAAAGCCGTTTTCTAACTTACCCCTTTGTCCTTATCCCTTCTAAACCGATATTTGCATTCATAAACTCCTTCAAAATCTTCTTTTTCTTATTTTATTAACCTATGCTGGATTTGAAAGACTTCAAAACTTGCTAATCTTCAAAATTAATATTTGCTCTTACTCTCTCGGCTACCTTTTCTTAACTTAGCTTTAATTAGATTCTCTCAAACCACTTCTAAGACTTCAAAAATTGTCAACTCACTTCTTCTTAATTGATCTCTATTTCTTCTTGTTCACATTCTTATTGAGTTAGCAAAATAAACATGGAAAATAGCCATACCTTTCGTTTTCTCGATGGTCGTCAATCGAAATTGCAAAAGATTAGTTGAGAATAAATTTGATTAAAGCTAATTAAACTTTGAGTTTGAAACTTCAATTTTTCATAGTCAAAAAAACTCTTGTTGCCCATTACCTCAAGCAAGGCTCTTGCTTTTGTAGCCATTGATCTCGTTAGTAGCATTTTTATTAGCAAAATCCAATTTACCTTAGCCTTCTTAACATCAGCTTCTTGGTTGCCAAGATTGAGCCTTCATGTTCACATAATTACTCCTCATGAAACAAAAACTTCACTTTGATACCACTATTGAGAGCAAGGGTGAGCTTGCACCCTTGGCTATGTAATTCAACCATTGAGCTTGCCCCATGATGGAGAAGGGAAAAGAGAGGGATAAAAGGGTTGATGTTGACATAGAAAGAAGGGATGGAGATGTTGACATACCTACATATAATAGTACACAAAGAAGCGTAGGAGAAAAACTCTTCCATAATCTTACACAAGAAAGTGACACAGAGAAACTCCATAGCCCAAGACATACATTAGGAGAGGGGAAAGGGAAAATTGAGAGAATCTACACAAGAATGGCCTGAAGATTGTAGCCCCAAACTCCACGGCACCTCTTGTGGACTTTGGTATTTGATATTGCTTACTGGTGCCAAAAATTGGAGGCCCCTCCTTTACACATAGTTCCACTTTAGTTTATGAGTGGAGCATATCATTTATTGCATGACCCTCTTTGAGTGAGTTCTCACTATCCTATTTACAAAGCAACCATAGTGGCTTATTGATAAACCATTTAAAACGCTATGAAAATATAAAATGGTCGAGTATAATTTATTGTCAATGTCTTCTCCTAAACTCTCAAAATTCCAATCTACAAGTCATCAACTCACCATTAGGAAAAATAAAAAGACAGCATGATAATTAACCATTACGTTCTAGCTATCCCAGTTGTAGTTAACCACATACAACATGAGAGTCTCACTCCACAATGCCTCCACTAGCCAACTATTCATGTCAATAATCTACGACATAAACCACTCACATGTGTCACCCATATCACCGTTCTGAGTGTGCTTCTTCTATTTTGTGTATCATAAATTGTTTTCTCGTTGGCTTAGGTAGACACTGCATCATTTCTATTGTCTGGGCCGTTGTATTTGTGTCCTAGCTACATTCCAAACAAGGTGGTACCCTATTGTGGTGAGGCCACCGTATATAGTCTTGGTGTAGAGGAGAGCAAGTCAATTTTGCATACCCGCCTCTTATTGGTGCTCCCACGAAGGAGGGCTTTGCAAAGATCTTCAGTAAACAAAAAGTAGTGATGAATGCCATCAATCATGGGATGAGTGACTACATGAATCATGCCATCAATCATGGGATGATTGACTACATGAATTTTCAAATTGGAGGATTAAAGAAAAGGAGACTATGGAAGCATTGAAGGCCTTCATTGAAGTGTTATTTCCAGGCCTTAGCGCCATCAAAATCCAAGAGATAAGCCTCCCATCTTGCATTTCTTGTGCTAACCATAAATCAAGAGCATCAAGGGGGAGTGTGTTGGTGGACTAAATGAGTGCCCACTTATTCAGGCACCTAGCCACTGTGTTGTGTATGCTATTTCTAGCCTAATCTCACATTCTCATCTCATTTGAACATAAAAAACCAAGTCAAAACCCCATAACTGCCAAGTACTGTGACATAATACAAGAATTGACCTAATTGGTACCAAACCCAAAAAGGTTGATACCATAAAATCTACTAGTTATATTGATCCTGATGGTACCAAGAAAAGTCAATTTGGGCTCCAAACATGGATCTTGATCCATGTACCCATAGTGACAATTTGACCAAAACAATTTCAAAGTCGTAGTGTATATACAAGGAAATATATCCCCAAGTCTAATTTTGGAAACAAATCTACAAATTTGGATCAAAAGGCAACAAAACAAAAGACGGACTAAAAATCGCAGAACAGAACTAGGGTTGGACATTTGACCTATCAAAACAGCTCCAAATTAAAAAAGATTTGAAATATAGCTTGTGGGACATAGAGTGTAACAAGCTATCTAAAGATCAAGTTCAGATGTGGTGGAACATGGATCACGATCCATGTACTCTAACCTCAGAAATTGTTGAAAAATTATATAGAGCCTATGCATGACCTTATCCAACTACTGTGAAAATTTCAAGTCGAAATTCGAAAGAGGAACATGGATTGCGATCCATGTACCTCTTCATAGTGGGGGTATTTGATTTGATGAGCTTGTGGATATACTTAAGATGTAGATCCCAAATCTCAAGTTTGAGCTAAAAACACCTTTTGGAGACCAAGATACAAACAAAAGATCCTGTGTCCTAGTCCTGAGACTGTTTTGGATGTTGTTTCAAGTGTAGTTCACCAAAATTGCTCTAACTTTTGAAACACAACTCCAAATTGAGTCACGTATAGACAGAAAGAAAGCCAAAAATTTTCAAGTCTTCTAATTCCAAATTTTTAGGATACCCAAAACCAATTTCAAAATACCAAAGGGTGACAAAGAGCTGACCTTTGAGGGACCTAACCAAGGAGAAAAAGGGATAAGGTGCACTAAACCAAGGTGGCTTGTCCAAGACTATCTTGAGAGTTTTTAGTGAGCCTTAACCATGACAAATCTACCACCACCACGGTTTTTTGCTCAATTCAAAGACATGAAAACCGCAAGAAATCTTGCAACACCTTTGAGAGTGAGAATCGATGAAGACCTAGAGGAGAGGCATCCTTTGATCAATAAGCCCAACATGAGATTCATTAAAACCGATAAATCCATGAGAGTTCCAATGGATTATGCTCATGAGAGCTTGTATAGGTTCACAAACAAGGACCAATATATTTTTTACAAGTGTATAGAGAGAGTTGAAAGACCATAAGAACGTCTATGCATTCACGTATATAGATGTCCAAGGAGTGCAAGATTTGATGGCAAATAAGTATAGATGGGAGTACAAACTTGTCAATCCAATTGACCTAGGAAGATATACATACAAGGGCATTTTGATCTCTACTTACTTTCAGCCAGAAATGATGCCAAAGCATGTATTAAAGAGGATTTCACCCAGATTTTCTTTGAGATGAGACGTATTTGTAAGAGACCCCAAATTGGTTAGATTTGTGACTAAACAATGACAAATGAGACCACCTGAAAATGTAACAAGACAAAATATAATGGATTAGGGTATCCATATGCTCATGTTTCACTCTTCAAAAAAATTTTGAGAGTTAAACATGTGGCGGATTTCCACACTTAATATGAAGGATTTATATCAGCTTACCAACTTTCCATTTCATAACAAAAAACATCCTTGCTCACCCTCACTTTACTCGTGACACGATTATAGCACTTGTATCCTTTTTGCTCAAGGGAATAGCCAATGGACACATATTTTTTTGCTTTTGGATTAAGCTTACTTCTTAGCTAAGCTGGCACATGAACATAAGAAATACATTTGAACACTTTAAAATATAATACATCTGGTTTTTCACCCATTGAACTTCTCTTCAGGTGTCATATCATATTTTGCAATAGTAGGAGTCATGTTCATAATGTAAACGCCTGTAGAAACTGCCTCAACCCAATAGCAGTGAGGCATGTTCTTCTCATTCATCAACGCTCTAGCAGCTTTTGCAATGTGCATGTTCTTTCTCTTAGCAACACCATTTTTATGCGGAGTATACCTTCATGAAAATTGACTCTAAATTCCATGCATTTTCCAAAAACCATTGAATTCATTGGAGAAGTATTCTCCCCCTCCATCTACCCTCTGGCACTTTACATGTTTTCCCAATCTATTTTTCAACCATAACTTTGAAATTTTGAAAGTGCATAAACACCTCACTTTTTTGCTTCATGAAATAGACCCATACCTTCCTTGTATGATCATCATCAATGAAACTCACATAATATCTACATCCACCCATAGATGAAATCTTTTTTGGACCCCATACATCTATATGAATAAAATCCAATGCATTCCTACTTACATCCTTATCACGAGGAAAGGATGTTTTTGCATGCTTTCCAAATTGACAAGATTCATAAACTTTTGCATTTAAGCAACTTGAATGTTGGCATACCTCTAAGTTTGTAACCATCTCTTTAATTTGCATCATCTTTAGCCTCTGCAAATTGACATGACCAATAGTTTTTCCCCAAATCTCAAAATCTGGAATAACACATGTACCTCGTGCAAACATGGCAACATTCAACTTGGGCACATTTACATACAAAGTAAACATTATGCTCACTTTTCCTTGTGCAAACATCCTTTCATTCTTATGCTCTTTGACAAAGAGACCATCCTTGCTCAACCATTTTTCCAAGATATACCAAATTCTTTGTGACATTGGGAACATGCAGTACATCAACCAAGTCCTTTACTTTACTATCTTTCATAAACAATGGCACATATCATGTATGTGTAATGGGATGTGCAATATCATCCCCAATTTCTACATAAACAGGAGTTTGCAAAGTTTCCATTTCCTTAAACCATTCACCATGACTGGTCATGTGGTTTGAAGCACTGGAATCCACATATGAGACATTATCACTAGATTTTGTCACATTTAAAAAACATAATATCTAGCATGTGATGCACCACAAATAGCCTGTTAGGCTCGTCTACATTCCTATTGGTGGTTGCATAATTATTTTGTTGCCTCCTATCTAGACAATCATACTCAAAACTACCATGTATTCCACAATCCCAACATACTACATTTCCATGACCTCTTGGACTCCCCCCGCCTTGAAAGTTTCCTCAACCACCTCTGTTCTAACCCTGATTATTATTCTGCTATTGTGATTGGTGGTTGCCTCTTCCTTGGCCCCGTCCATGATCTGTACCATATCCTCTTCCTCTTCCTCTTCCTCTATTGTTGAAAAGGACCTGTTAAGAATTGTTTCCACCCTACGTAGAGGAGTCTTTATCAAGATCCTTCTTTTCCACAATAAATAAGGACACCAAACCTATAAATTAAGGAATGTTATCTTGAAGATGGATTCGAGTTCTAAACTGTTTGTATTTTGGACCCAAACCTCGTAGACAGACTTGCACTTTGTCATCGTCCTCATTGACTATAACACTAGTCAATGCAAGTGACTCATATATGTTTTGTATCTTTAGCAAATAGTCAATGATGGATAGGTTTTTCTTCTAAACAATATTTAGCTCAGTCTTCAACTGTAGCTTCCTTACCTTTGTGTTGGTCACATCCAATGACACTAAAGTGTCCCAAGCCTCCTTAGGGGTATGAGCCTCTTGTATATGCCCAAGCATAGTGTCCTGTACACTCACAAAAAGCCAACACATGACCTTCTGAGCTCCTTGGTTCCAATCTTTAAACGTATTTTTTGTGTTGCACCTACATCTTCCTCTGGTAACGGTGGTATTGTCTTGTGCTCTCCATCAATGTAGTCCCAATAGCCTTTACCCATAAGGAAATTGATCATTCTAAAATTCCAGGTATGGAAGTTGTTCTTGTTGAGCTTCTCATTGACAATCTGGTTAAGCCCATCATTGTTGGATGACATGTTTCCAACCTTTCACCAAGTCTGAAAGCAGCCTGCTAAATATAGTGACTTATCACATGTAGCCACAAGCTACGTACATGGGTGTAAGCATGTTAACATGTCGTTGAAAACGTTTTCCAAGACAATGCTAGGTAGTAGTGCTTGTTAGCATATGTTGAAAAGCCAAGACAATGTCCATAAACAACTATTATCTGTTCAAATGAGGCCTCTTTTTTATTACTGGAGTCGTGGGGTCGTCGACTCACATGCATGCTCAACTCTTGCTCTCTCTCTCTCTCTCTCTCTCACACTCACACACACACACACACACACACACACACACACACACACACACACACACACACACACACACACACACACACACACACACACACACACACACACAGAGGCTCTCTCTTGCAAGCATGTTGAGCTCTCTCTCTCTCTCTCTCTCTCTCTCTCTCTCTCTCTCTCTCTCTCTCTCTCTCTCTCCCCTAACCTGCCCTCCTATTTGTTTTTTTTCCCTTCTCCTCCCATCCCCATAATGTTGGTCTATGAATTGCCAATGTTAACCTATGATGCATGCATATATGAAATTTAAGTGATTTCAAGTAATTAATGTTTTATGTATGTTTGCAGTCCTCGAGAGAAACTTGCAAAAGGGAGCCATTACAAGTGATGAATTACAACTTCCAAGATTTAGCTCTTTTTGTGATCAGGAAATATGAGAGAGAAAGAAAGAGGAAACAGAGAGGAGCAGAAACAGATGCATGTTGAGCAAGTACATCATGCCCTCAATGATGAGGAGAAAAAGAAAATCTCCTCCGAGATTGTGATAGCTTTCAAGAGGAGGGCTGAAGGTTTTGGGATAGAAGTAAAACGAAAATTTGGAATCTAGTTGCTGAACATCCTATTCTTCAAGAAATCCAGGAACATTCCTCAGTGGAGGAGGCTATTGTATAGAGCTCAATCGTCTCCAATGTTCGTAACACATTGGCTACTTTCAAGCAGCCAATTTCTAATGAGGAGTTGTTTTTTGAAAAATGCAACTTTGCAGATGATGTTGAATTCAAAGGATAACACGCCTATTGCAAAAATCTCAAGGGTCCTAAAGTTTGGCCGTCACTCCTTGCACAAGGCAAAATCACGGATGAAGCTTGTTATCAATGGTGGATTGTTTTCATTAGCTGCATGTCACAAGCAACACCATCATAGCCTATCATGGAAAAAATCAAGGAATCGGTCCACACATTTTGGAAGAGAGGAGACTCGCGTATCCCCCAACAAGAAGGACGTTTGTCAAAAGAGAATGGGGAGGAAAAACTACATAAAACACCATGTGCACCTCCTGGATGAGCCTCAGGTGATCAAGCCAATTGATATGCCATAACATTCGTATTCTATGCATTACATATCTAGTGCATAATAACTTCTATCATCTGATAAGTATCATACTACTCTATAGTCTAATAATGGTATCCACATTGTGCATGCTGGTCAACAAACTATGTGAATAGGTCAGCACACAATCTATGCTAGTTAGTACATACCTAGTATGCTTGTTAGCGTACTAGTTAGCACATCGAGGATGCTTGTTAACACACTGTGTATGATATAACTTTACCATGTCAAGTATGCCACTTAGCATACTCACCATGCTAATTAATATACCTAGTTAGAACACATGCTATTTAGTTTAACATACCTCATATGCTAGTTGCCACTGATTATGATAGTTAGCATACATAGTATGCTAGTTAGCATACCTAGTATTCTAGTTAGCATACCTAGTATGCTAGTAAGCACAATATGTCTGCTAGTTAGCATTTCTAATATGCTAACTAGCAATTAACACAATGTGTATGCTACTTAGCATACTCACCAAGCTAATTAACACAATGTGTATGCTACTTAGCATACTCACCAAGCTAATTAACATACCTAGTTAGCACACGTGATATTCAAATTAGCATGCTAGCTAGCATTGAGTATGCTATTTTGCATACATAGTATGCTGGTTAGCATACCTAGTATGCTACTAAACACAATGTGTCTGCTAGTTAGCATTTCTAATATGCTAACTAGAAATTAACACGATGTGTATGCTACTTAGCATACTCACCATGCTAATTAACATACCTAGTTAGCACACATGCTATTCACTTTAGCATACCTCATATGCTAGTTGGCACTGAGTATGCTAGTTAGCATACATAGTATGCTAGTAAACACAATGTATCTCCATTTCTAATATGATAACTAGCAATTAACACAATGTGTCTACATTTCTAATATGCTAGTTAGAAATTAACAAAATATGTATGCTACTTAGCATACTCACCATGCTAATTAACATACCTAGTTAGAAAACATGATATTCAGTTTAGCATACATCATTTGCTAGTTAGCACTGAGTATGCTAGTTAGCATGCATAGTAAGCTAGCATACATAGTATGTTAGTTAGCATACCTAGTATGCTAGTAAACACGATGTGTCTGCTAGTTAGCATTTCTTAAATGCTAACTAGAAATTAACACAATGTGTATGCTACTTAGCATATAAGAAATGCTAACTAGCAATTAACACAATGTGTATGCTACTTAGCATACTCACCATGCTAATTAACATACCTAGTTAGCACACATGCTATTGAGTTTAGCATACCTCATATGCAAGACGACTCTAAGTATGCTAGTTAACATACATAGTATGCTAGTAAGCACAATTTTTTTGCTAGTTAGCATTTCTTATATGCTAACTAGCATAATGAGTGGGGATGGAGGCTAGCATCCTCTATGCTAGTTATCATACCTAATATACTAATTAGTATACTGGTATTCTGGCTAACAAGTTGTATCCTAGTGAGCATACTTAGTATGCTAATTAGCATACCCAATTTTCTCATTAGCATATTGGGTATGCAAGCTAACACACGTTGTATGCTAGTGATCATTCAAAGATTCTCACTAGGATACTGGGCGTGCTTGTTAACATACCTGGTATGCTAGTTAGCATTCTAGGTATACTGGTCAAAATACTGTATATTCTAATTAGTGTACACGATATGCTAGTTAGCATATCTAGTATGCTAGTTAGCATAGTGGGTATGCCAATAAATTTGCTTGTTAACACATTGTTAGCATATTGAGTGTGCTGGTTAACACACTGATTTGTTTTGAAGAGCATGCTCAATGTCCTGGTTGGAATCCTATATATCGTAGTTAGCATTCTGGGACACAAGTTGATCAAATTTTATGGATATTGCAGATTGAGTTGTTTTACAAGTTTAAAGAGAAGCATCCAGATCGCAAGATTGGAATGAGAATGTTTGAGATGTTGAAGCCATTCTTTTGTAGGAGGCTGAAGGATAGATACACATGTTGTTGTGAATACCATGTGCAAATGTTCTTTCTAAAGGACACATTGAATCACATGCGCTCTCGTTCTTTTGGTCTGCATGAAGCAAATTGCAACTGTGTATGCAGTATTTGTGCTACATGTAACAACATTAGCATGGGTTGTGAGGCTTCACGTCACACGTTCAAAGGTGTCACACAATTGTGGGAGTCAATTATCTATCTAGAGAAACCAAATGCATGTTTCCATAGAAGGGAATTTTTGATGGGAGATTATAAGATGTGTGGAGTGAAGAGGATGGAGTTATGCTTCTTGGAGATAGCAAAGCCAGGTAAGAGTATTACTATGCAAGTATTGGCATATTGTTGACCCACGGGTCAATAGTACGACATAACTCAACAAAGCGTAATTTTTTGAGAGTTATAAAATTTTGAAAATTGTGGTTATAAACATCATTTGTAAAGAGTAGCTATTCTAGTTGCAGAAGCCAAGGTGCAATGGCACTTCTAGATTGTAGATACAAAGCCGTTTTACCCCTTGAACTCTATTTTAGGTTGAACATATGGTAGCCTTAGTATATAAGGTACCTAGGTCATTTTGTAAAGAGAACTTTTATCATAGTCAAAGTTCAGAGCTGTCGTTGTGTGTGTGTGTGTGTGTGTGTGTGTGTGTGTGTGAGAGAGAGAGAGAGAGAGAGAGAGAGAGAGAGAGAGAGAGAGAGAGAGAGAGAGAGAGAGAGAGAGAGAGAGAGAGAGAGAGAGAGAGAGAGATTCATCCTGGAATTACTCCTTGCTCACTCATCGCATTGGAGAACCAAATGCACCATCACGAGAGGCTCAAAGAGAGCTACCCATCAATGCCAAGCATTCCACGTGAGACAGAGCACGCATGTCAATGCATCTACAAGCTGTTTGTGGCCGTAAATGTATCAAATGATGTCTGTTTTCTACGTGAAAATAGTCATTAGAATTGTGGTGACATAAGCTACGCATAGGTACTCATAGGTTTCAAAATAGAGCACTTTCAAAATGTTGCTTTGGCTTCATATACGTTTTTTTCCAGATGGGTCTAGAGTGAGGGTTTTGAGTGTAGAGGCTTTCGGACACATGTATCGTAGTGAGGGGATTCTGTTATGGTTTGGTGAGTTTCCTTTCATTTGTGTGTATGTGGGTTGGGTGGTGTAGTTGAGAGCAGTGAGACTCTTGAATGTGGTCTAGTTAGCATTCCAGAGTGTTGTATGTGTGGGATGGTCTCAGACAGCTGACAAGCTAAAGAGATTTCCTACGTGTGCCTATCGTGTCATCTGTGTCTTTGATTGACATTATGTTGATCTAGGTAGTGTTGCATACACTTTATAGGTGGTGTGATTTGCTCCTGTAACATTTGTAGGGGACATAAGGACTTGATTAAGTAATCCTACTAACACTTGTGTGATGGTTGATTATTTTAGTTTCGACTAAAGCAAGTATTTTTCTTAAGTGGATCCGGAAGAGGGTATTTCATGATCAAGTGGACAGCCACAAAGCGTGTGTCTTGCCGAGGATCTACGATTAGAGAGAGTTAGTTAGGATTTGTAGTATTAGTTATAGATTAGAGTAGTTGTTGGTGGTCGAGTGATGAAGTGTTTGCTAGTCCGTGTGTGGCAATGAAGTGTTTTCCTACTCATAAATGCAAAACCCCATATGATGTGTAGGAGTAGCTTTAGGTAAGTGATTTGATTCTGATTTAGAGCTATTCATCATTGATTTAATTGCTGAAGTGCTTGTTTGCATTCACAATCTCTAAAAAGTTGATTTTGAGGGTAAAAACGCAATAAACAAGTTTTTGTTGACATATTTTTATGATTGATTGGTGTTGTGCATATAAGAGAGCATGTGCAAGGGTTATGTGAAGAAAAGCTGCAATTATATAAAGTTGGACATCATATGCGTATGATGTCTCAAGAGGCATTTGGAGACCAATTTGACAAATCTGACTACACCAGAGTATTCAAAAGGGGGGTTTTTACCCTAAGTGCATATTGAGACTAGAGTTTTGACCAATTGTCATAAAATCTAATATCTAAATAACCCAAATGATTTTCTCATATTAAATTGATCACTTAATGTGGGAGAATAAACGAGAACAAGTGTTAAGATATAGGTATGTGCTTTTAGATCTATCTCAACACGGGGCCAATGTAAAGGGGCCCAAAAGGGAGATGGTCTATCAAAGAGCAAGGCTAACCAATGGAGCATAAGACCTTAGGGTTAGCTTCATTGAAGACCTCCAATAAATGTGTGTAAAAGTCCTTTTGACCTTAAGTAAGCTAGGGCTGAGCTTGAGGTGGGAACCCGGCCCAAGCTCGAGGTGCTTGTCCTGCTTGAGGTGCTTGTCATGCTTGAGGTGTTTTTCATGCTTGAGGTGCTTGATTAAGATGCTTGAGGTGCTTGGCTGGCTCCATGCTTGAGGTGCTTGACTTGCTGCATGATTAAAGTACTTGAGGTGCCTTGAGAAGCTTGCCTGAGATGCTTGTGGGAACCCCCCCTAGTTCAAGTGCTTTGTCATGCTTGGTGAGTAAGGTGCTTGATCACCTAAAAGTCAAAAGAATTCCTACAAGAGGGGGGGCGAGCCCTTTTCCTAGGGCCTAGAGAGAGAACACCCACTCACACACACAAGGGAAGCCCATCTTGAAGAGGCAGCAAGGACACATGTCAGGCCCCTACCCATGTTACCTTCATGTGTTGCTTGAAGCCTATTGGCTAGGCTTCAAAGGGGTCCAATGATAAATTACATGAATTATCTAATTGTTTTAGCATTTATCAAGTCCTCTCTCTCAAAGGGGAAAGGGGGACACTTGTCCCAAGGCTACCCATGTTGCTTATAATGGCTCTTGCTTGTGATTGGCTAGGCCTGGAGGGGTCCAATGAGTTTCAGGCATGAGCTACAAGGGGGGGTCGACCCAAGCAAGCTAGGGGGGTGCCTAGGGGGTATACTCACCCACACACACTCACAAGCACTCTCATTGTGTGATATGCAAAGTGCAAGAGCTCCCTCTCCAAGCAAGTAGAGGTTGAGAGCCTACACCAACACTCTTGGCTATGGAGTGCAAATCCAACCAAGAGCCATGCTTCAATGCTTAAGCTTGCCATCTCCTTCTTCTTCATTACTATGCTATTATGTATGCTAGCAACAAGAGTATGATAAGTGAGGAACTAATTCTTTCTCCTACGAAATGTTTCTTCTTCCTCTTCCCTACCCTCATTCCCTGCTAGCTCTCTCCACCTTCGAAGGTGTTTGAGGTCTTGGGACTGAGGCTTGGGATAGTTAAAGCTTTCTTCAAGTTTATGTTATGTTTGTGGTGCATGAAGCCTTCCATCTTCATGACATCACCTAGGTCACAAGGAACACAAAGACTGTATTGTAACAAGTCTCTCTTTATGGGAGAAATCATAATACAAATGCCTATTGGAGGGGGGACCGGCTCCACATAAATCCGGTCCTCAATTGTTGTCATGTTCTCTAAACTCTCTCTCTTGCAAAAGTATTGTCTATGCCAAGTTAACTAATTGCTATGATTATGTTGCTATCTTCAATTATGTATACCCGCTATGCTCACAAAATCATTTCTTGAAAGTACTCTCATTAAATTCCGCTATTCTCAAATTGAATAGGCAAATTCCATTACATTGGTATCAGAGCATTTGGTTTCTCTTTTCTTGCTTAAGAAGAGAGGTCCTTAAGTAGCCTATAAATGGTTGATTTTGTTAATTATAATAGAGTAAGTGGAACTGGGATCTAATACCGGTTTTGTTAAGCCCACTATGTGGGGGATGGTGCACACCTCGGGAGCTTTGGACTTAATAATGGAGTCTTTTTAGACTTGCCTACGGCTTTACCATTATTGAGCCATAAGAAGTCCGAAAGGAGCTAGCCCTTGGCAACTCTGCTATGTTAGACCTACTCCTCTACTCTCTATAATTAACCACTTTGAGCCGTGGGTGTAGATACTTAAGAGCCGATTTTCAAAGGCTAAGAGGAGTGGCAACTAAGGTTTTGAATTGCCAAAGCATACACTAAGTACATACATAAAATTTTGTTAACATGGCTGACAATAATCTAGAGAGTAGAATGAACATTGATAGCTTTGATTTTGCACATGAAGGTGCTAATGATGATGCTCCCATGTTTGTGAATTATCTTGTGACTAGGTTGCAACAAGCTATGGGCAACCCTACCTTGCAAGCCGAAGTTACTCAACAACTTCGTGCCTATGGAATTTCCCTTCCTCTCCAAGAGGAGAGAGAGCTTAGGAGGCCTCTTGAAGAGACCCCCAAAAGAAGACTCTCTCCCATTCGAGAGGAGGAATCCAAAGAGAAAGAAAGCAATGAAAGTCTAAGTTCTTCTGAAGATGTGGCTCCACGAAGAAGGCGGTCTAGACAATCGCCTACTCCTCCCAAGAGGAAAAGAGCAACCCATAGTCCTTCTCCTCATCACTCTCAAAGGCAAGAGAGGAAACAAAGGAAGAAAAGGGCTAGGAAGAGGTCACCCTCTTCTCCTTCTTCTTCACCTTCCTTCTCTTCCGATGAAAGTTATGGCTATTCTCCTAGAGAATACAAGAGGGGAGGGCATCGCAAATCATTTCCTGCATGGCGAAGGTCACAAAAGCTAAAGAAGTTCAAGGAGGGAGGAAAGAGTATCTCTTTTCTCACCTACGATGGCACCTTTGGTGCTACCGACAAAGTGTTGGCCTTCATCCAGCAATTTGATGCGGCCTTTGGGGATGAGGGCTTCACAGAGTCCTCCAAGCTACGCCATGTAGCTATGCACTTCCAAAAATCAGCTCGTCAATGGTGGGCTAGCCTTCGTGGCAATGGAGAAGCCCCAAAGACATGGAAAACTCTACGAGTTTCCATCATGAAGCAATTTCTTCCAAGCGATACTAAAGATAAAGTTCTTACCGAATGGCGCGGCTTGAAGCTCCTCTCTCATGAGTCTATCAACAAGTATGTAGATAAGTTTTGGGATTTACATCTCAAAGCTACGGTCTTTCGAAAGATAGACTTTGCCGAGCAAAGACAACAATTCTGTGCGGGATTACCTGAAGAGATGGCCGAATATATCAACTCTCAACGGCCCGGTACTATTACCGAAGTAATCCACCACACCATGGTTGCTTCACGCATCAATTTCCATCAAGGGGCTAGACGTAATGTCAAGCCCATGGAAAACAAAGATAAAAATGATGCAAAGGGGAAATCCAATGCTCAAAATAATTCCCAAGGCACTTCCAACAACAACAACAACAATCGGTCCAAGGAGAAGGGAGTTTACAAAGGTAAAAACAAACTCTCTCCTGAAGAGCTTGAAGCTTTTCGCAAGGACCATAAGTGTTTCAAGTGTGGGGAGCAAGGACATGGCTATCGTTCTTGCCCCAAGAAGAATACTCGCAATGAGACTCCTAGGGCTTCCACCATCGAAGCTCCAAAAGAGGATGCTCATTGCAAAGGATCATCACTCTCCTATGCTTGGGGAAAGGTAAGAGAGCATGATGCCTTCATCTTGTTTGACCCTGGCTCTACTCTCAACTTCATATCAATAGAGTTGGCCACCAAGTTGGGCATTCAAGCTTTTGAGATGGGAGATATAGTAACAGCTGATGCAGCTTTCAAGGGACAACAAGCCTCCGTTACTCCCTTGATTGGGAAGTTGAGGCTTCATGTCCAAAGCTATGTCGACAAAGAAGACTTCTTCATCTCTCCCCTCCAACATCAGGATGTTATCCTAGGGGCACCATGGTTTGATCGCATGGCTGCCAACATGAAGTTCCCTGAAAGGAGAATTTACTTCACCTACAGGGGAAAGAACATGTATATAGATGCTAGTGAGCGTGGTCGCACTATTCCACTTGTAAATCCTCTTTCTTTTGATAAATCAATGAAGAGCTCAGTTTCTGCGTACATGATTTATGTCAAAGAGTCTCTAAAAGCTAATAATGTTTCATCAAATGAAAATGATAGGAATCAAGAAGAGTTAGACTTGTCTACTTTTCTAAAAGGATTCCAAGATGTGTTCATCGATGATATCCCTATGGACCTACCTCCAAAACGAGGGGATGATGACCATCGTATTGAGCTCCTTCCAGGAAGCTCACCGCCTAACAAACCTCCTTATCGAGTCTCACAAGCTCAACAAGAGGAGATCATGAGGCAAGTACAAGAGCTGGTAGACAAAGGAATGGTGAGGCCTAGTTCCTCTCCCTTTTGTTCTCCAGTCCTTTTAGTGCAAAAGAAAGATGGTACATACCGTATGTGTGTGGACTATCGAGCACTAAACCATATCACTATCAAAAACAGATTTCCCGTACCTCGGGTAGAAGATCTGTTTGATAAGCTACAAGGCTCTACCTACTTCAGTAGGATTGACCTTAAGAGTGGCTATCATCAAATAAGGATAGTGGATGAGGATATCTTAAAGACCGCGTTTCGCACAACATTTGGTCTTTATGAATATCTAGTCATGCCTTTTGGCTTGACTAATGCACCAGCTACGTTCAATCGTTTGATGGAGAAAATTTTTGGACCATATCGAAAATTCACTGGAGTGTTCTTCGATGATATCATCATCTACTCCAAGTCTTTGGAGGAACATAAGCAACATCTCCAAGTGATTTTTCAAGCTTTGAGGGAGAACAAACTTTTTCTCAACCAAAAGAAAAGTGAATTCTTCCTTCAAGAGATTCAATATCTAGGCCATATTATCTCTCACGATGGTATTCGTATGGATCCATCAAAGTTAGAGGTAATAAAATCATGGCCTAACCCAAGGAATCTACATGAGCTAAGAAGCTTTATTGGTATGTGTGCATACTATAGACGCTTCATAGCAAAATTCTCTCAAGTAGCAGGACCACTACACGACTTAACCAAGAAGAACGTTAAGTTTGTATGGACTGCTAAGGAGCAAAATGCTTTTGAAAAACTCAAAGAGAAGCTTACTTCCCAACCAGTCCTCGTGCTTCCGGATCTCTCAAAGCCATTTGAGGTCCAATGTGATGCTTGTGGTGATTGCCTTGGAGCGGTTTTGTTTCAAGAAGGGCATGCCATAGCATATGAGAGCCGAAGGCTCAATGGTGATGAACGAGTCTTGGGCATTTATGAGAAAGAGCTTTTAGCTGTTCTACATGCCCTAGACACATGGAAGCACTACCTATTGGGGACTCCATTTATCCTACGAACCGACCACCAAAGTCTCAAGTATTTCATGACGCAAACCAAGCTTTCCGACAAACAAATGAGGTGGGAAAATTTTCTTTCGCAATTTAATTTCCATATTGCTCACATAGCTGGTAAGCACAATCAAGTTGCCGATGCACTTTCACGATGACCAAAAGTTAATGCGGTGTCTATAGCTACTCACAATGATCTATCCTCTATGATAGATGAGTATGCTACTGACCCTGACTTTAGAGACATAATGTCAGCCCTTGCTTTGGGGAAGAAAGAGGAACCATTCACCTTGCAGGATGGTTATCTTCTCCACGGCAATAGGCTATGTGTTACCCATTCCCTTCATGAGAAGGTTATGTATGAATCCCATGCTCCTCCATATGCAGGGCATAGAGGTATTCAACCTACTCTCCGAGGAGTAGAGACGTATTTCTATTGGCCTACCATGAAAGTGGACATACAAGAGTATGTTTCAAAATGTGTAGTATGCCAAAAGACCAAGTATGATAGAGGGAAGCAACCTGGATTACTCCAGCCATTGCCTATTCCAAATTCACCATGGGAGAGTATATCCATGGATTTCATCTTTGGATTACCCAAGTCTATCCATGGGAATACAGGAATATGGACAATAGTCGACAGGTTTAGCAAGCAAGCACATTTTATTCCTGTCAAAAAGACTATTAAGGCACATCAAATGGCAACTCTCTTCATATCTCAGATTTTCAAACACCATGGATTACCCACATCCATCGTGTCAGATAGAGATCCTAGAATGACCAGTAATTTCTAGAAAGGTCTCTTTGAAAATCTAGGAACAAGATTGAATTTCTCTTCGGCCTATCACCCACAAACGGATGGCCAAAGTGAGATAGCCAATCTTACGATACTCGATCTACTCAAGACTTATGTTACCGAAGTAGATCAACGGTCACAATGGGAAAATTATTTACCGCTAGTAGAGTATGCCTACAATAATACTGTACATACTTCTACGGGCAAAGCACCTTTCGAGATCATAGAAGGAAGACCTAAAAGTCCCTTGCTACTGAAAGTACATGGGAAGATCTTCGCCGCCGATGAGTATAGCCGTGACCTACAAGAATCTTTTCAAAAGATTAGGGAGGCTATAGCCATCTCTCAACAAAGGCAAAAAGCTGCTGCTGATAAGCTGTTAACCCTCACGGCACACGGACACCCCATTACCTACGACGGACGTGTATTATGTATTTGGTAGAGTCAGGTACCGGGCTTGTCGGTCCAATAGGGAAAGGTAGAGTGATCGTCGATGAGAGGCGCACTTTAACTTGGACATTCAAGGGATTAGTTGGTTAAGCATGGGCGCCCAAGTGTGAATGGGGTGAGCTCCTATAAAAGCCAACTAAACCTAATTTTTACTCATTCTCTCATTTGTGCAATTGAAGAGTGCTCTTGCTCCATCTCCATCTTCTTCTTCTTCACCTCCTTGTGTGTGTGTGTGAGAGAGAGAGAGAGAGAGAGAGGGAGAGTGTGTGTGCGATCGAGCATTACGAAGGCACGACGGCGGCGAAGCGGTTGAGCGCGGCACGACTGCAGCTTCTTCTTCATCGCGGCGAGGAATCCACCACGAAGGCAAGCGTAGAGCGGTGAGTGACACACCCTTTGTTTTCTTGAGCTTGCTAGTTTAGGCTTGTTGTGTGCTTGGAGCCGTTTGTGGCTCGCACACGGTGTATTGACAAATCCCTTGCTTCGACAGTGCGGCAAGGAGCACACATTTTTGGCGCCGCTGCCGGGGATATGCCCTACACTAAGCTCGGTTAGCACTTTACGCTTTCTTCTGGTGCAATTTCTATCATAGGAAAGGCAGGGAAGGAGTGTGTGGAGATTTCTATTTTTTGCGTTTTCTGCATTTGCTGTCAAGTTTCAATTTCTGCTATTGTCTGCGTTTTTTCAATTTCTGCAATGTCTGCATTTTCAAGTTCGGCGTTTTCAATTTCTGCAATTTTTTGCATTTCTGCGTTTTTTTAATTTTCTGCACCAAAAAGAAAAAGAAAAAAGAAATTCTGGAAAAAAAAAATTTCAAAAAAAATTAAAAAAATCGGAAATTAAAAACGCGAGATTTTTCGAAAATAAAAAACGCGACTCTTAAAACGGACGGGTTGGTTTGTATAAAAGATAGATCGGGATCGGGATCATTTGCCCAAGCCCAAGCCCAGGCCCAGGCCTCAGTCCTCAGTCTTATGATATATACTAGACTCACTCTTATATATATACCCTACTCCCTCAAGAGAGAATGAGAGCATGTGGGACAAGTCCTCCACTCTCCTCCTTTCTCTTCCCACTTGCACCCTTAGACTTTCTAGTTTGGGCCTAGTTCCCTACTGGAAATTGACAGTTTTAGGGATTCCGAGGACATAGAGTGACGAAACGGAGGGCTGTAAAGCACGGCACGACCCTCTGACCGATACGCTCGTTTCGAGCTATCACACGGCCCATTCCACGACACGCTCTAAAAAATCTAGCAAAAAAACAAACAAAAAACACGCTAAAAACTAGTCACAAGGCCTCCTAGAGCAGCTTTTTGACACCTTAGGGTATCAAAAGCACATGCACTTACGCTCTGGGCGGGTGCTAGAACACGAGCATATTGAGGGTGCCTCTGTTCATACGGACACCCATTACCCATCCACGATAAGCTCTAGACCCTCAGCGGGGACACAAGGTAGCACCACCCAAGACCCTAAAATAGCCGCTAGTGATTCCTCCTCCGACTCAGAAATCATGGAAGCATACCCTACCCAAAACACTGAGAGAGAAGGCCATGCACCTCCCGAAGCTCCACAGCCTAGTACTAGTATGTTTAGCCGTTTCATGGAAACATTAGGTAGAGCTACTCGCTCGGAACCCGATGCAAATGAAGCACACGAAGGGGGTGGGGAAGTGGACTCTCCTTTCACATCGCACGTGGACCCCACACCCCCAAAGAGTGTCCATGTGGATATCCTGCCAACTTCTTACCAAGAAGGCCCTGTTGAGCTGCCTCCTTTAGAAGTTCCCTCTAGAGTACCGTTGGTGACAAGTAAAACCACGGGGAGCAACATTGCTTCTACCTCACAAGAAACCATTAACACGTCGACTCTAGAAGGATTGTTCATTAATGATCATTGGACATACGACCTCCACACTGAGGTGTTGACGGATCTACACTCTGGCCACGCCTACCATGTAGGATGGATAGAGATTGTACAATCCACTTCTAGTGCCACGAGCATCGAAGATCAACAGAAAATGATCTGTAATGTTATCCATGGCATTATTCAATCTGAAAGGAAAAACCGAGGGGTAAATATACTCTCAACTGGCCCCATGAGATTTCTGGATACGAGCAAGGCTCAACAGCCTACTCTATCACAAATGGAGACTCCTCTAATGAGCCCCATGGACCCATCTTACGTCATTTCACCTGGGGTCTCTATGCAATCTGAGCCTCCGAGTGACAACTTTAGCTTCCCTAACTTGGCTCAACCCTCTATCAAGGAAAACAGAGTGCTCACTCCAGGGATAAGCCTGACAGAGAATGTACCGATGACATCTACGGTTAGCGCAGTGCCACTACCTAGTGTCGTAGTACCTAATATGGGGCCTCGACCATATGTGCCTCTAGCCCCTTATGCACACATGGCCCCCACACCTCCAATTGTACCACTTGCTTATGCTCCTCGAGTGCCGCTCCCTAGCCCTTATCCGAGTGGACCTATGCCCGGTTATGTTCCATATCCTGCATCATCCACACATATGCCAAGACCGGCACCCATCCCTCTCCCACATATGATTCCAAGAGTACCTCCACCGGCCCTACCTCCTCACATAGGTGACTTGGCAGCGTTTGCTCAAACCATAGGTCGATCTATCGCGGAAAATATGCGTCATGCATCTGATAGAGAGCCTAGAAGTAAGGCAGTACAAATTGCCAAACTCACGCAAAAATTCAATGGGGACGAAGATGCTAGGAAACACATTGAAGTGTTTGAACAAGTATGTGATTCCTTAGGGGAACGCAACGAACTACATAAGTGCAATGCCTTAAGCTTGACATTAAGTGGGAAGGCTGGAGATTGGTATAGGACCCTAAGGGTGGACGAGAAAACAATCTACCCTACCCTTCGAAGGTTGTTTCTAAAGGAGTACATACGAGAAGGTGTGCTTTGGGGTGTGGCATCTCAGCTACAGAAGGCCGAACGTAAGGAAGGAGAGTCAGTAAGGGACTTCATTAGTCGTCTAAAGCACTTAAACTCTCGCTGCCCTGTAAATGAGCGCTTCAACAATAACCAACTGCTTGATCGATTCATTCGAGGGTTGAGGAATGAAGGAATCTATAATGGACTAGTGATTAGAGGTATCACAACCTGGGAAGATGTCACTGCCAATGCAATCCAACTAGAGGACAACTTGATGATAGCAGGCATGAGGGTGTCTACTGACACGAGATCCGCTAGCTCACAAGCCATTGAGTATGAACCCATGACTGCAAAGCCCATTGCCAATGAGCCAAAGGTATTTGAGACATTCTTGACAGACCTCACCAAGGCAATCCAAGAGTCTCTTAAGGATAATCGACCCCCTCAAAATAGTCACATGTATCCAAGAAGGGAGCAACAATGGTGTTCCATTTGCTTAGGTCCACATAGCACTAGTGAGTGCCCTACGTTTAGAGTAAAATTTAATGGAACTTGCAACGCATGTGGTAGGTATGGTCACAAAGCTAAGGATTGTTTAATGATCAAACGTATGATGGCAAATAGACCACCTGTAGCCTGGACGGATGCGCCTCGAGCTCCTGTATTGATGCCTACTCCACCTGTTGAGCAACTACCGCAACACATGGTCCCTAGATCTCAAAATGTTGTACAAGCTACACCGCTACCACCTCCTGTGCTAGGACCGCAGCCCCCGCATCCAAGAGTCGCCCCTATGAACCAAGTGGGTTGCGAGCCATCAAATGCTTATGCAGATGGCTGTGAGGAGGAAATAGACACTAGTATTGCCTACGGACTTGATACATTGGAAGAGTGTCCTATATACTACATGGAAGATTGTTGGGGGCAAGTCAAGCCGGTTTATCAAGCTGCTGCTCTCGCATCCAGAGGTCAAAATATCAACACCCAGGCTAGGAGGCCACCTCTTCAATGCTACGAGTGTGGTGGACCACATCGAGTAGTGGAGTGCCCTATAAGGCTGCAAAAGAATGCTGCACAGATGCAAGTGAATCAAGGGAGCACGTCTGCAATGCCAATACTCACATGTAATCGTTGTGGCATAGATCACTTGATTGCCCAATGCCCCTATAACCCAAATGCGCCTAAAATCACACCCCTGAATTTGGTCGAAATTGCTAGTGTGACATCGCCAAGACCACCTGTTGCACCCGCTTATGCGATTACATGGTCCATGCTTCAAGGGCCATGACATATCCTCGAAGAGAGAGATACCACGTCAGTTATCCAAGCAAAGAAAAAGAAGACACGAAGGAAGAAGTCGCAGAATACGAAAAATTCAAAGCCAAGTTCCAAAACAAACATAGGAACAGGAGATGACCCCGTGTATATGAATGACCTCGAGGATGATTCAGATTCAGTCGAGACAATGGAGACTAGAACCAATACCACAAAGGGAAAGACCGACAAGGAAAACCGTAACATGGGACCAAATGAAAACCGAATGAGAGAAAACCATAAAGAGCCTCTGAAAACACCACAAGTGTTTCCAAATCCAATCCAAGACCCCCAAGATAAACCGCAGGGGCAAAAAGGGAAGAATCGTAAAAAGAAGATTGGGACGTACCCAAACCCTGTAGACGAGATTAAGCAGGTGAAACATCTAAGAGGTTTAGTGGAGGAGACTCAAAGGAAACTAGAACCACAACCCATGCATATCAAAATTCATGACACAGTGTTTCCCACGCAAGTTCATCCACCCCACATGAACCATAGACCGTTAGCCATATCTAGTATCATCCAAGAAGGGAGTGAGGACAGGACATCAGAAAGTGAGCATACACCCTTCTTGTTGGAAAGGATGTTTAACGAAGGAATACCTGATCCCATTGAGGAATATGAGATTCCATCCTCACCAGTTCCTAGTCAAGGACCTACACCCTGCAAAACGCCAATGAATGTTGCCAAACTACTGGACTTCATGTCTTCTGAGGTCCGAACCACGATCATAGCAAAGCTGTATGGAGATCCTGAGTTATTCCTTACACTTCGAGCATTCCTTAACGGAGAGCTACGAACGGGATTACCGCAGTTTGCGCAACCAAATAGGCCTGACTCGATTATGATTGATGAGGAAAATCATGTGCAATCACTTGACTTAGATGGACACGAGTCTGTGATCGAGGTACCCATTAACGAATTAGGGCAGTATTTTGAAGGCGACGAGTCTAATGCGACCCTACCCATCACTACCAAGGGATTAACTATAAAGGGAATTCTTGATGGTGGTGCGGGAGTTAGCATCGTTACAAAAGATTGTTGGGAATCCATGGGAAAACCCCGCCTCAGTGTTACTAACATTGTGGTAAAGATGGCAAATGGTACCATAGCCAAACCTATGGGGATGCTCAAGGATCTTAAGATCAAAGTTCTAGGACACAAGGTACGACATACGTTCATTGTAATGGATTTCTCTAAACACCTTATGTCATATGAAATGATTTTAGGACGACCATTCATGAGGGAAGCACAAATGGTTCACGATTGGTCTAAAAATCATGTCTATTTGCAATTCCAAGACTCTGTCCTTAGAGTGGATTTGGTGACTGGTAAGGTACACCCCTTAGGGAGTAAAACCATTATTGATCATCGCTCTGACACCACAGTTCACTCGGCCCCACTACAATATTGTTACACTTGTAAGAAGGATACAGACATTGGCCAAGATTCTCCTTATATGGATATCCTACCTGGGATGACTGAGTCGGACAATGTGGATTGGGTACACCTAGCTGCAACCATAGATACCTGGGGAAATAGAGGAACCACTTGGGTCACACCAGAGGGGGAAGAGGTACCACAAATTGCACCTCTGAACATGATAAGTGCCATACATGCATCTTCTAAGGGCAAGGCAATTGTGGACCAATCTGACAGTGACACCGATAGCTCAATAGAAGACTTTGACCAACACGACTTGGACACTGACTCCCAGAGTGAAACGGATTCTGAATCTCATGAATTAGAGAGTGGAGCAAGTTCACAGTCAAAACATTCGGAAGGACCGAGCACATCAACCGATGATAGCTCCTCCGAGAGTGAAGAGGACACCAACGAGGACTCCTTTAGTGAGCCAGATCTAAATGCAAATCAAAAGCAGGTCTCAAATAAGAAAAAGAAAAACCTTAAGAGGCGTCGATATCGAGCCAATGTACGTGCTAGGATAAACAAGAAGAGATCCTCAGCAGAATGGCTCAGTTATATAGGAGCATGTGATGCTCATCGAAAATTGGTAGACAATTGGGGTGAATATCTCCAAAATGTTATGTGGTGTAGACCACGACCCCATGACATAGCCCAATTAGAGATCATAGACAAGCCAAAGTTGAGCCGCACTGCAAGGAGGCGTCAAAACCAAGAGTTAGCTCGACAACACAAGAAAGCAGAAATGGAAGCACAAACCAACGCACAACCAGAATCCACAGACTTGCATCCTGCACCAGAACATTTCAAATCTTACACCACAGGGGAAGCAAAGGTTGTGTACACAAAAGCCCAAAGAATACCTATCGATGGGAATAATGGAATCTATGATGGTCCGGCAATAGTTAAAGAAATAGAATTAGCTGACCCCGGTGAAGAATCAAAACCTGTTTTTATTTCCCAAGACCTCACAGAAGTTGAAGAGGCGGTCCTCAAAGAGCTTCTCAAGGAATTCAAGGACGTATTCGCTTGGACATACCATGATATGAAAGGTGTTCCGCCTTCTGTGGTCCAACATACAATCCCTATGATTAGCACTGCGAAGCCCGTACAACAAAGACCCTACCCGATGAATCCTAAGTACGCAAAGATCATTCAAGAAGAACTAGAAAAGCTTATCAAATGTGGGTTCATATATCCTATTGAACACTCTGAATGGGTGTCGCCAATAGTTATCGTGCCAAAAAAGAATGGGAAACTCAGGGTGTGCGTGGACCTCAAAAAAGTTAATGCAGCTACTAGAAGAGACCATTACCCCCTACCATATTCCGAACATGTACTCGAAAGAGTTGCAGGCAAGGAAGCTTATAGCTTTCTAGATGGGTACTCAGGCTACAACCAAATCACGATAGCGCTAGGGGACCAAGCTAAAACTGCCTTCATCACAGAATTTGGCGTGTTTGCATTTCGTGTGATGGCTTTTGGCTTAACAAATGCCCCTGCTACATTCCAACGATTAATAAACACTGCTTTTAAAGAATATTTGAGAGAGTTTTGTGAAGCTTTCTTAGACGACCTTTGTGTTTACTCTTCTTGGAAAGAACATCTATCATGTTTGCGGAAGGTGTTTGAAAAATGTAGGTTATATCGTATCTCATTGAACCCGTTCAAATGCCAATTTTGGGTCAAGCATGGAGTCATTTTAGGGCATATAGTATCCAAGAATGGTATCTCAACCGATGAGAGCAAAATTAAAGTGATTCTAGAGTTACCACCACCAACCAATTACAAGGGAGTTCAAAGGTTCATGGGACACGTGGGTTATTATCGACGGTTTATTTTATTTTTCGCTGAGATAGCACGTCCTTTGTACAAGCTTCTCATTGAATTTAAATGGACTGAAGAGTGTGACCAGGCCTATGAACAATTGAAGAAAACACTAGCAAGTGCTCCGATTTTAAGGACACCTAACTGGGATGTCATTTTCCATGTGCATATTGATGCATCAAACTTTGCTATTGGGTGTGTTCTCACTCAACCAGGAGAACATAAATTGGACTATCCCATTAGCTTTGCAAGCCGTCAATTGAACGATGCTGAAAGGAACTACACCACTACAGAGCGAGAAGGTTTGGCAATGGTTTATGCAGTAAAGAAATTTCGCTACTACCTTTTGGCAAACAAGTTTGTATTTTATGTGGATCATCAAGCGTTGCTGTATCTGGTAAACAAGCCATGCTCCACAGGAAGAATCACACGATGGTTGTTAATTCTTCTGGAGTTTGATTTCACGATTGTAGTGAGAACCGGTAAAAGGCACGTCATGGCTGATCATTTGTCTCGCATACCCAATGGTGAAGCCCCTACAGGAGTTGATGATGAATTACCCGATACTTCCCTATTCATAGTTGAGACTATGCCTGAATGGAGTGAGAACATTGTTAACTTTTTAGTTAATGGTTTTCCACCCAAGGAACTTCGTAAGGATATCGCTCGAAGGCTAGTAAAAGAATGTGAACCCTATTGTTTGATTGCCGGAACCCTGTATAGATTAGGCAAGGACGATATTCTTAGGCGTTGTGCCCGCGAGGATGAATATTTGTATATCTTGCAAGAAGCACATATGGGCATAGCAGGAGGACATTTTTCAGGGGACCTGACTGCTAGAAAGGTGCTGCAATCAGGCTATTGGTGGCCAACTTTATTTAAGGATGCATCACTTTTTACAAAAGGGTGTGATGAGTGCCAACGTTACAAGACCACACAGCGCAAGGACAGAATGCCCTTACATCCTATTAAAGTAACCCAACCATTTGAAAAATGGGGCTTAGACTTTGTAGGTCCAATTAGTCCCGCAGCTCGCAACACTCAATCTCGATATATTCTAGTTGCTACGGACTATGTAACAAAGTGGGCTGAAGCTAAGGCTTCACAAAAAGCTGACGCGAGGACAACGGCTAAGTTTCTTTTTGAGAACATTATCACAAGATTTGGTTGCCCTTTTGAAATTGTTAGTGATAATGGTACCCATTTTATAAATGAGGTAATAAGAGAGCTTACCACGAACTTTATGATATCCCACCATAAGTCTACACCTTATTACCCGCAAGCTAATGGACAAGCCGAGAGCACCAACAAGACTCTAATCTCTATTTTAACCAAGACGGTAGAAGCTCATCGCACTGATTGGGATTTGAAGTTGACATCTGCTCTATGGGCTTATCGTACTGCTTATAAAGTGGCTATTAATTGTACGCCATTCAAAATGGTATACGGCCAAGAAGCGGTTATGCCTTGGGAGTTTGTCATTCCTAGTCTTAGGGTAGCTTCGCAAGAAGGATGGAATGGTAACCCCTTAACCGAGCGTTTGTTTATCTTAGAAAAACTAGACGAAGAGAGACAGTTGGCTGTGCAAAATGCTCTTGTGGAAAAGGATAGGAGAAAGAAGTGGTTTGATCGCCATGTGAAGGACAAGGATATCAAAGTTGGTGATAAAGTCCTTATGTATGGAGTACGTAAAGAGAAGAAAAAGTTGAAATATGCTGGTAAAGGACCATATAGAGGATGTGAAATTACCCCACAAGGTACCCTTCGTGTGGAAACTCTTGATGGAGTTGAAACCATTGGATTCCTCAATGGGAGTAAATTCAAAAGATATTATGATCCTTTAAGCCAAGAAGAACTACGGGCCATTCATCAAATGAAGGCCGCCAAAGCACAAACCGAGTTAAACAAGATACAAGCTCAAGCTGAGGCTAAGGAGCGACAACAACGTATAAGACAAAAACGAGAGGCTAACCTTGGGGTCACAAATGCATTCCACGTGGAAATCCAAGAGGATGGGTTGGACTCTGACACACCTCTACGATACCCCATTGAGTTAAATAGTGCCTATGGAAAAGTGCTATATAACGCCTTATTGGACACGGGTGCTAAATACAATCTGCTATCCTATGGGGTGTGGTGTCAGTTAGGGAAGCCACCTCTATCTGAGAGTATTATCCAAGTCAAGGATGTCAACAAGAAAAAAACTACGGTTTTTGGAATCTGGCACACTTCTGTCAGTTATGACAATGGGGTGGTAGCTCAAGACTTTTTGGTCATGCCTACTGGAACCTAGGCCGCACGTGGATGATAGCCACCAAATGCACTATTGATTGGGGGACTGGGGGTGTTACAACGCAAAAACCAACTCTTAGCCCTACCACTCAAGCCATAGTCCCTGAGATATTGCCCAAGGAAATAAAACCCAAGACATTGCATTTCCAGGAGGTTGAACCATACGTCCCCATAGCCCAACTCTCTAGAGCTTCAACTGATGTAGTTGAAAGAAAGCTTGAGACACACAAGAACCATCCTAATATAACAGAGAAAACATACAAGTGGGTCCCTAAAACCTCTGTAGTGAGCATGGTTGATGCAAAAAAACGGAAACCTAGTAAGAACCGTACCACTCACTCCAAGAAATGTAAAGAAACGCTGCGTTGGATTCCTAAACGACTATTGGAAGCCCAAGGCTACTATCAAGGAAATGATCAAATCTGGGTGCGAAAACGTAGATTGTACTCTTACCTATCACCTGACCCAAGTGAGCCCAATCCCGTATCTCCAAAACGAATCAATGATCGTGCAAAGAAAAAGATCACAGAATGCTACACACCCGCTCCCGAGCTAGTTTGGGTACCAAAGAAAGAACGATTTGTTCCACCTAGCTCAGGAACAGGGAAATCAAATGAAGCTTCTTGCTCTTCATGTAGTTCCTATACGCAAATAGAAGCTTCGACACAACCTCCACCTACCACTGTACATATCCATCCAAGCACGAAAGAGTTTGCACCTTCCGGGGTAAGTTCACCACCTACAACAACGTTGCAAATAAAATCATGGGAGAGTACCTTACCACCCTTGCAACTTGACGAGGCACCTAGGGTAATAGAAAACTACTGGCAAAAATCCTCACCTATTACCAACTGGAACAATTGGTTTCAAAGGGTGACAAGCTCATTTCAAACGGTATGATCTACCCAAGGAAGGGGGGAGTGTTTGTGGACATCCATCATTCACTTGCTTCCCTCTCAACCTTTTTCCCTGACCTCTTAATCTCCGATCTTAGGGAATGTATATATATAGCCTTATACTCACAAAAAAACAAAAATAGTAAAGAGCAAGAGCGCCTAGCAATGAGAGAGCACCCTATCAGATCTTACATATAAGTCCAAATTCACCGTGTCAATTCAAGCAACACACAAAAACAACTCTTATGTTTTAAAGGCCTAACCAAATCTATCTGTCTTGTCAGAAATGGCTACTTCACCAGAGGCATGCACTTCTATTTTTGATGAAAGGTACCCCTTGTCTTTTCAACAAGTGTTCTACGTATGCTACCCTATACTTTCTTGCGAATGGGATTTGATAGAGAGCCTTGCATGTGAGAGAAATTTTGAGGAGTTAGAATGGCTGATACGTCTATGGCTAACTAGTGATCCCTACCCAGTAGCGAATGTGTCTCCAATGGCACATGCTTATTCTTTTGCACAAGATGAGTATCCACGCATCACGAGGTTCTTGATTAGCATGCTTGCACAAGAGGATGATGAAGAGTAACTAATAGAGACCGAGGAAGACTATGGCCTCACGGACAACGATTTTATTTATCTAGATGATGAGGATAGAGGCCTAGCCTTAGGGTGGCCACCCGGTTTATATAATATCCTCTTTCCTTGATTCTAAAAGGGGTGACAGATAGGTAGGTTAGGGGTCTAGATTGTGTTTTGAGTTTGTTTTTTAGGAGTTTTAATTTTTCCCACTGATGTGCCTCCTGGAGGTATTCCTTTTTTTTCCTAGTGTGTACAGGAGCGTGTTGCTATTGATAGGATTTGGACCTTCATGGAATCTTTATCTCGACTCACTCTTCAAATCAAGCGCGACCATCGACACAAACAGGTGTTTCTTGTCCATTAGCATTGCCGTTATCTTTTTGCATCTATGATTGTCTGCTTTGATTGTGATTGGTAGCATAATATTCAGCGCATTTGCTTAGTATCAAACATTTAATTCAATGTAATGTTTGTCATAATCACTTGTTTAGGTGTAAAAATCAAGCAGTCCGACTAAGCTAGTTTGACCAAGCTAGGTATTAGAAATCTTCTCTTAATACCATGGGGAATGCCTTCCTAATAAGCAATGGTTACTTAGGTTCTTAATCCGATTTAGGCAGCATTGTATGAAATGTACTAGGGCTTTCTAGTGGGCTTGACCCTATTGACCTTTAGCTTAAGTATTATAAAGGGAGTTTATTAATGTGATGAGCCTGGGGAGGGTAACAGTGTTATATGACCCCCCAAAGTTACAAAATTTAAATGCTGAAAATGAACAAGCAAAAATCAAAGTGCCACAATGTAAAATTTTAAGCTGGAAGAGAAATCTCAGCTTGATTTGGTACTTCACTCACATGTATCGCCTATGGTACTAGAGCCCTAGAGGTTCCCAGTGTGGGCGCTTTTCCTTGAAAAGCAAAAAACCCAAGGCATACAAAATAAGCACACACATCATAATTGAATCAATGTGAAAAGACCTTGGGGGGTCAAAGAAAAAGTAATCAGCCAGGCGATGATTTCATGAGAAATTCCTTTTATGGTAGCTTAACTACAAGGTTTTCTAGATATAGCCTCTAATCAGCCCTCGAACATGAATACTTGGCTCTCGCGATTAAACAACTTAATTGACCACTGAAAATTAAGAAGCTTACCCATGGTATTAATATTCGATCTCTAGTGCTTTTCGACCGTCAAATTAGCGACCCCAGACTTGTTTAATTTTCTACCTTTACATCTGTTTATGCATTTGATTACATTGCAATTTAATGTTCATTGCTGACAAATTGTTTGAAATTCTTTTTCCAATCAATGTGTCTACCTAAAATTGCATATGCTTTTTATGAGAATGCAATTACTGTGCCAATGTTGTTTGATTTTGCAGTGACTGAAGAAGGCTAAGGACATTCATCTCAAATGCTCTTCCACCTCGACGAACCAGCTTCAACTCAATAGCTTCCGAGGACGGAATCTACATCAGGAAGGGGGGCATGTTAACCCTCACGGCACACGGACACCCCATTACCTACGACGGACGTGTATTATGTATTTGGTAGAGTCAGGTACCGGGCTTGTCGGTCCAATAGGGAAAGGTAGAGTGATCGTCGATGAGAGGCGCACTTTAACTTGGACATTCAAGGGATTAGTTGGTTAAGCATGGGCGCCCAAGTGTGAATGGGGTGAGCTCCTATAAAAGCCAACTAAACTTAATTTTTACTCATTCTCTCATTTGTGCAATTGAAGAGTGCTCTTGCTCCATCTCCATCTTCTTCTTCTTCACCTCCTTGTGTGTGTGTGTGTGTGAGAGAGAGAGAGGGAGAGTGTGTGTGCGATCGAGCATTACGAAGGCACGACGGCGGTGAAGCGGTTGAGTGCGGCACGACTGCAGCTTCTTCTTCATCGTAGCGAGGAATCCACCACGAAGGCGAGCGTAGAGCGGTGAGTGACACACCCTTTGTTTTCTTGAGCTTGCTAGTTTAGGCTTGTTGTGTGCTTGGAGCCGTTTGTGGCTCGCACACGGTGTATTGGAAAATCCCTTGCTTCGACAGTGCGGCAAGGAGCGCACATAAGCACAGAAGAGCCTTAATGTTCAAAGAAAATGATTGGGTCTTACTCAAGTTTCCTAAGGCTCGATTAAGGCAAACGACGGGCAAAAATCCTATGGGCCATCAAAAGTATTATGCTAAACTAGCAAAAAGATACTATGGTCCTTTCCAAATCTTGAAGCCTATCAATGAGACGGCTTATCAACTCAAGTTGCCCAACCATTGGCTTATACACAATGCCTTTCATGTAAGCTTACTTAAGCCCTACAAAGGAGAGCCACCAATTGAACCAATTATTGAAGACCCTCCCGAAGTTGAAGACCAAGAAGAGGTGCTACAACCCGAAGCTATCCTTCGGCATGAAGACAAGGTACTACGACATGGTAAGATTATCCGACGGTATCTTATTAAGTTCAAAAATTATCCTTTTGAAGATGCTAAATGGATGCAAGGAGTAAAACTTAAGGATAGTATGAACCTTGTCAATGCTTACAATGCTACATTAGAGTAAGCAAATGTACAAATTTCTTTTAAATAACTCATGTTTTTGTCTTATCTGACTAGTCCTCTTTTTAATTGTGCACAAATTTAACTAGTATGCATGCTTAGAATCATGTTTGTGATGACGACGTCTCTCAAACACCAAGTAGAATTTGTCACTCTACTTTGGGAGAATGAAATGGACTAAAGAGCAGACATGCTTGCGGCAGCTATGTCTCCCAAGCACCAAATGGATTAGTCATCCATCTTGGAAAGATGTCGTAGGGTAAAAAGGGATCCTTTAACCGCTAAGTACGATTGACTAATGACTAAGACTTTATCTCTTCTACCTCATAGTCAAGGACGACTATGATTTCAAGAGAGAGGTAATGTCATAAAATCTAATATCTAACTAACCCAAATGATTTTCTCATATTAAATTGATCACTTAATGTGGGAGAATAAACGGGAACAAGTGTTAAGATATAGGTATGTGCTTTTAGATCTATCTCAACACGGGGCCAATGTAAAGGGGCCCAAAAGGGAGATGGTCTATCAAAGAGCAAGGCTAACCAATGGAGCATAAGACCTTAGGGTTAGCTTCATTGAAGACCTCCAATAAATGTGTGTAAAAGTCCTTTTGACCTTAAGTAAGCTAGGGCTGAGCTTGAGGTGGGAACCCGGCCCAAGCTCGAGGTGCTTGTCCTGCTTGAGGTGCCTGTCATGCTTGAGGTGTTTTTCATGCTTGAGGTGCTTGATTAAGATGCTTGAGGTGCTTGACTGGCTCCATGCTTGAGGTGCTTGACTTGCTGCATGATTAAAGTACTTGAGGTGCCTTGAGAAGCTTGCCTGAGATGCTTGTGGGAACCCCCCCTAGTTCAAGTGCTTTGTCATGCTTGGTGAGTAAGGTGCTTGATCACCTAAAAGTCAAAAGCATTCCTACAAGAGGGGGGGCGAGCCCTTTTCCTAGGGCCTAGAGAGAGAACACCCACTCACACACACACACACAAGGGAAGCCCATCTTGAAGAGGCAGCAAGGACACATGTCAGGCCCCTACCCATGTTACCTTCATGTGTTGCTTGAAGCCTATTGGCTAGGCTTCAAAGGGGTCCAATGATAAATTACATGAATTATCTAATTGTTTTAGCATTTATCAAGTCCTCTCTCTCAAAGGGGAAAGGGGGACACTTGTCCCAAGGCTACCCATGTTGCTTGTAATGGCTCTTGCTTGTGATTGGCTAGGCCTGGAGGGGTCCAATGAGCTTCAGGCATGAGCTACAAGGGGGGGTCGACCCAAGCAAGCTAGGGGGGTGCCTAGGGGGTATACTCACCCACACACACTCACAAGCACTCTCATTGTGTGATATGCAAAGTGCAAGAGCTCCCTCTCCAAGCAAGTAGAGGTTGAGAGCCTACACCAACACTCTTGGCTATGGAGTGCAAATCCAACCAGGAGCCATGCTTCAATGCTTAAGCTTGCCATCTCCTTCTTCTTCATTACTATGCTATTATGTATGCTAGCAACAAGAGTATGATAAGTGAGGAACTAATTCTTTCTCCTACGAAATGTTTCTTCTTCCTCTTCCCTACCCTCATTCCCTGCTAGCTCTCTCCACCTTCGAAGGTGTTTGAGGTCTTGGGACTGAGGCTTGGGATAGTTAAAGCTTTCTTCAAGTTTATGTTATGTTTGTGGTGCATGAAGCCTTCCATCTTCATGACATCACCTAGGTCACAAGGAACACAAAGACTGTATTGTAACAAGTCTCTCTTTATGGGAGAAATCATAATACAAATGCCTATTGGAGGGGGGACCGGCTCCACATAAATCCGGTCCTCAATTGTTGTCATGTTCTCTAAACTCTCTCTCTTGCAAAAGTATTGTCTATGCCAAGTTAACTAATTGCTATGATTATGTTGCTATCTTCAATTATGTATACCCGCTATGCTCACAAAATCATTTCTTGAAAGTACTCTCATTAAATTCCGCTATTCTCAAATTGAATAGGCAAATTCCATTACACCAATTCTTGACACCCACAAGACAAAAGACGGAGTGTCAAAAACAAAAAAAAGAGAAACTTGTGATTTTGAACATATTTTTGCATGAAAATTGGTAAAAGTGCTTGAAAACTAGTGCTAGCGACTTGCAGATGCTTGTGGTTAAATTCTAACCAAAAATTCATCAGCAGACATCATACGTGTATGATGTCTTAAGGGTAATTCTGGCAGCAAAATTGAACTTTTGACATTACACCCTTATTTTGCATGTTGTGTTGAGCACATGCACCAAATTTCATTTCTATTGGGCATATAGATTGAGAATTGAGCGGATTTTACTCCTTTGGGGAATTTCCTTGTCAAAAAGTGGTGATTTTGTGCAATTTTGATGTCCAAAATTTGATACGAGTACATAATTAGGTTCTATATACGAGGGAGCACTTGGCATAGAAACACAACTTCATTCTAACCACCTAGACATCATACACGTATGATGTCCTAGAGGCCAGATTTCTACACCCTTGTGATCTAGAACATTTAGGAAGCAAGGAGGCCAACTTTCATTGAATTTGAAGCAATTTTGGGCTTGTAAAGGCCAGAAGACAGATTAGACAAAGTGATTGCTTAAATTGATCATATCTAGCACAAAAGCGTTGGATTTGAATTTTGAAAATTGTTGCGAGTTACCAATGTAGTGAGGAACCTCTGGAGTGAGTTTCACCTCATTCTGACCACTTAGACATCATACACGTTGTGAGTGGGATGGAAACACACAGAACGCCTCTATAACAACCCGACACACACTCTTGGGAAGATACAAATACACACACACACACACACACACACACACACACACACACACACACACACACACACACACACACACACACACACACTAGGGGGCACCACTCGGCTTACACAACACACCCGGCCGAGACCGGACACACACCGATAGAGTGAGAGGAGAGAGACTATCCACTTGCCCACTCCACACACACACACACACACACACACACACACACACACACACACACACACACACACACATACACAAAACTCAGCTCAAAAGAGGAGAACTTCTGATGTTTAGATACAAATGAGCTTGGGCCAACACCAATGGGGCAAATAGCTCACACAATATGGGTAAAATAAGGCAGATACAATCACAAACTGGAGCAGAAGCTTCGCTCATAGGAGAAACTTACATAGCCAAAACAGCAGAAAAAGAGGGAGGAATTTGGAAAAATGGACAGCTCCATCGTGTCCGGAACGGCCCAAAACCCCAGTCTACAATGTCAAAGTGCTCAAATCCGACCTCGGATGAGCAGTTTACGGCCAAAACAAGCTCCAAAACCCCTAAAAACACAGTTCCGGCTATTCCTCCTCTTCTCTCCACGTTTTCTAGTCTTCTCTCTGTTTTCTCAGTTTCTACACTTAGCTTTTTTAGTTGGGCACCCTTGGCCTTTTAGATGACCTCAAACGGACCCCGAACAGGCCAAAAACTGACCTCGCAGTGCATAGTTGTCACCCTGCTGCATCCATACGCACACCTGGCACTCGACTTTTTTCAGTAATGCATCCCGCCACCACGTGAAGTGGCCCCAAAAAGATGGTCCTCGTGATGACCTTTCTGCATAATTATCACAAGAAAACACCCACGTTGTGTCCGTACGTATCCACGTGCAAGTATTGACCCCATTCGGCCTCCTGACGCCACTAGATGCCATCTGATGCACCTGCTTACCTCATGTCGTCGGCCTGCGGATAGATTTCTCAAGAAGTTTTACGTGCTACCAACTCCTCATTATTATAGAAAAAACACACTGGTATTGATAATAGTGAAAATCGATGCACTATGTACATGTTGTCCTAGCTGTACACATGTGGGTCCCACGTAACCACTAGGCTCTGTCACTTTCGAAAGAATTTGCACCAACTCACCATTGAATCTTTCATTTAATCCATTACACTGTGGGTAATAAGGAGTGGTATGCTGGTGCCTAATCTTCATCTTTGCACATAAAAAATCTAGCAGTTTAGCAGGCCCCTTATCTGAAAGTAGCTCCAATGGCACCCCAAACTTTCAACATATTTCATCGTACACAAATTTTGTCACATCCTTTGCAGTGATCTGTTTTACTGCTATAGCCTGTGCCCATCTAGAGAGATAGTCCACTGCAGTCAAAATATAGCTTTTTCCCCTGCTTGTGATAGGTAATGGGCCTATTGCATCAATCCCCCACTTTTCAAACACATCAAACGCCATAATGGTTTTTCGTAGCTCTGGCTTCAATACTCTCTTCCCAAATGCTTGACACCTATTGCAAGACATACACCAATGGTGAACATCCTTGTGCAAACTAGGCCATACATACCCCTCTTGCAAGATCTTATGCAAGGTGATCTTTAGAGCAAAATGTCCACCACATGCACCTTCATGATTCTCTTCCAGCACTCTATAAAGCTCCTCCCGCCAAGGTACACGTCTCAACACAAGATCAGCCCCTTTCATGTACAAAACATCACCAATCAATTTGTACATGTATGCTCTACGCACAAAACCATACTTCTTAGACTTATGAATCTCCTTTGGAATGATTCCTGTTAGCAAAAACTCCTCTTCTTGAGCCAAACTTTCCCGGCCATGATAAAGAGGTAAAGTGGTCCTCAACACAAATAACTCCCCAATCATGCTTTGAGTTGCTTCATGTGCCTCTCCATTTAGAGAACGTTCAATGTGTCTGATGCTCCATGCTTCAAACTTTTTTAACAGGCCTTTAATTCTGAAACACATTTCCTTCAATGAGTTGTTCTTGCTCTTCCACACACGCAGCACTTGCTTCACCACTAACAAGGCATCACCTTTTATGCTCAACCTTCTAACCCCATGCTTCAAACAAATATGTAATCCGGCTTCCAAAGTAGCATATTCAGCCTCATTGTTACTATGCGCATCCAATTTGAACCCTCTCTTGCATACTAGCTTCCCCTCTGGATCATAAAGTGCTATACCCCCTGAAGCTACATCATGGCTCTTTCTGTATGAACCATCAAAGAACAACACATGTGCATTGCTGATCTGTGGCACTTATTCACCTACCTTGCTCACCAACTCTTCCTTAACAATAAGGGGTTTCTCCTTGTAGGTCAACAAATCAGCTAGGGTAGCCCTTGTACTGTCTTCCACTAGAAAAGAGAACTCAAACTCTTGCAGCTCAATTACCCATTTCTTCACCACATTTGACATGTTAGTACCATCAATTAACTGTGGCAAAAAGGCATAACTCGTCAAGAAAACAAAAGGTCGTGGTAGCAAGTAATGACGAAATCGTCGACAATCAAACATTACACTGGCCATCACTAGCTCTACTTCTGAGAATTTTCTCTCTGCTACTAGCTTCACTCGGCTTGCACAATACACTGGCATCATATAATGGTTGCCCTTCCCCTTTTGCAATAGCATGGCTCCAATGGCATCATCCCCTACTGAGGGATTTACATAAAAAGCTTTCTCCCAATCAGGAGTCTGCATGGCTGACAACCCCCCTAACACCTCTTTCACCTCTTGAAATATTTCTTCACACTTGTCATCTCATTGCAATGGATCATGCTTTGCCACCTGCTGTAATGGATAAAGGAGCTGTGAAGACAATGGAATAAACCGTGCCATGTACTTAAATTTGTGTATAAAGGTTGCCAAGTGCTTAGTACTTGTAGGTGATGGGAGAAGAATAATAGACTTCACCTTGTCTGGATCAGTCTCAATGCCGTTTTCTGACACCATATGGCCCAATAGTTTCACCTTTGGCTGTGCTAGATGACATTTCTTTGGATTAAGTTGTCCTCCACATTCATCATATCGAGCCTATACCATCTGTAGCTTCTCATGGTGCTCAGCCCTACTACTGTAGACACAGAAGTCATCCATAAAAGCTTTAACACAACTACCAATGAATGGTTTCAATACCCAATTTGCTCTCTCTTGATAGAAAGATGGTCCATTTGTCAACGCAAATGGCAATACTGTGTAGCAATAGCAGCCCCATGGCGTAATAAAAGTTGTCTTTGTGCGGTCTTTAAGAGCAATCTTCAATTGAAAATAGCCTGAAAAACCATCACACACACTGTACCTCTCATAACCTGCCACCACTGAATCCAAGATCTGATCAATGAATGGAAAAGGATATGGGTTCTTCTTAGTGGCTGCATTTAAGGGTTTAAAATCTACACAAATCCTCCACTTCCCATCCTTCTTTGGACTGACTACTACTGGACTCACCCATTCTGTGGTCTCCACTGGAACTATAAACCCTGCCTTCAATAACTTGTCCACCTCTTCTCGCAAGGCTTCCATCTGCTCTTGACCCATCCTTCTTAGCCTTTGTCGCAATGTCTTCGCACTGGCTTAGCACCTTCTTTCAGCTCTATATGCATCTCTTTGCCCTTGAACACTCTGATCTCTTCATATGAAGTAATGAACAAATCAGGAAAACTACCCAAAACTTTTGACTGACTCAGTTCCCAGAAACTTCAATGGAGCTCAACTTTAGATAAGGACAAACACATGCACATCAAATGAGTTTTCATAGTTAATCATCGGAATTACAACAGGCAAAGGACATTCCGGTATCTCCCTTAATCTTCTTGGCTCGAACATAAAGACTATACGCTGCTAGAAAAAAATCTTCCTGGACACATGAACATTTATCTGGATTCTCTGAGTTAAATGAAAACGAGTGAATTGAGGGCCATTTTGATCATCCATTAAAGCCAACCATGAAGCTCCCAAGAAAGCACACCTGTCTTATCCTCTGATTTGCCAAAATTTCAGCAGCATAACAGCATAAATGGCTCAAAAGACAAAAAAACCAGCCATCATAACTTGGAAAAATTTTGACAGAGTTTCCCCAGAAGTAGAGCAGTAAGAACCCAAAATATAGACTGTATATGTATGCATAAATTGCCAACAATAGAACCCGAGCATCAAATAGGAATCACTAGTACATAGCCTATGGAGAGGTCACGAAAAGGGTGCTCCAGTTACCTGTATCACCGAAAGGATCTCCACATTTGATAATCCCCCAGCTCAATAAAACCTCAGGCTATCGACCCTCACACGAAGGCTAATGCAAATCGCGTATAGTCAAGTCTCAGAAATGACTATCTTCCAGACCAAGTCTCAGAAATGGATGGGACTGCCAAATAAAACCAAATATGGCTCCACAAAGGCGTACAATGGTAGTTTCCACAAGTAACATACAATCCAGCAGACAATGAGCTCAAACATGCGCCAAGTGATGCATACCCACAACAACTGCAAGTGACATCACTGCTAGTATATCACTGTACTCCAGCTACCTGTACCTGTGTGAATCACCTGTACATGTACCTGTCCCTGTAACCTGTAACCCGCAACCTGCAACCTGCAACCTGTAAGCCCGAATCTCGAAGCTTGAAGCTCGAAGCAGAAGGTACTCGAAGAAGATCCTTCGTGGGGGCGCCTAAAGAATGTGAGCGGGATGGAAACACACAGAACGCCTCTATAACAACCCGACACACACTCTTGGGAAGATACACACACACACACACACTAGGGGGCACCACTCGGCTTACACAACACACCTGGCCGAGATAGGACACACCGATGGAGTGAGAGGAGAGAGACTATCCACTTGCCCACTCCACACAGAGATACAAAAAAAAAAAAAAACTCAGCTCAAAAGAGGAGAACTTGTGATGTTTAGATACAAATGAGCTTGGGCCAACACCAATGGGGCAAATAGCTCACACAATATGGGTAAAATAAGGCAGATACAATCACAAACTGGAGCAGAAGCTTCGCTCATAGGAGAAACTTACATAGCCAAAACAACAGAAAAAGAGGGAGGAATTTGGCAAAATGGACAGTGCCATCGCGTCCGGAACTGCCCAAAACCCCAGTCTACAATGTCAAATTAGTGCTCAAATCCGACTTGGATGAGCAGTTTACGGCCAAAACAGGCTCCAAAAACCCCAAAAAAATAGTTGCGACTGTTCCTTCTCTTCTATCCACGTTTTCTAGTCTTCTCTCTGTTTTTTCAGCTTCCACACTTAGCTTTTTTAGTTGGGCACCCTTGGCCTTTTAGATGTCCTCAAACGGACCCCGAACAGGCCAAAAACTGACCTCGCAGTTCATAGTTGTCACCCTGTTGCATCCATACACACACCTGGCACCACGTGAAGTGGCCCCAAAAAGATGGTCCTCGTGATGACCTTTCTGCATAATTATCACAAGAAAACACCCACGTTGTGTCCATACGTATCCACGTGCAAGTATTGACCCCATTCGGCCTCCTAACGCCACTAGATGCCATCTGACGCACCTGCTTACCTCATGGCGTCGGCCCCGCGGATAGATTTCTCGAGAAGTTTTACGTGCTACCAACTCCTCATTATTATAGAAAAAACACACTGGTACTGATAATAGTGAAAATCGATGCACTGTGTACATGTTGTCCTAGCTGTACACATGTGGGTCCCACGTAACCACCACAATCTCAGGGACCAAAGTTTATATCAAAGCTTACCAGGGTGTTTAGCACCACAAAATAAGCTTAGAGACCAAATTTGGGCTAATTCTGAGCACATAGAAATCATACGCGTATGATGTCTCGGGTTAAGATCTGAAGGTCCAATTGCACTTCTGACCACACAAGAGGTTTGGAAATGATGTGTGTAAGCTTGTTTGCAAAATTTCATCTCATTTGGACACATATCTTTGGATCTAAGGAGATTTTTGTAGATCCAAGAAAGGTGAAAAAGTGGTGATTTTGATAATTTTTTACATCTAAAATTTGATGTGATCACATATTCTTGTTGTATGCATCAAGAAGTACCTTGGATAGAAGTAGAAGTGAAATCTTGGCCAAAAGACATCATACGCGTATGATGTCTTAGAGGCCAGATTTGGGTCAAATCAGACATTTGAGTATACCATAGTGTCCTAGAGCATAAAAGAAGTCCCTAGCCAAAATTTTGTTGCATTTGGAGCACATTTGGGCTAAAAAGTGCCAAAACGCAGGCAAAAGAGATCAAAGAGAGTGTCCCAGAAAGGGGGGAGGTTGTAACCATGATCAGTGAACACACAGTCACAAATTGAGACTTGGAGTGGTTAGAGTACATCAAGGAGAGTCTATAGTTAATGTTTGGAGCAATTTTGAGTCGGTAGACATCATATACATATGCAATCTCCAGGCAGAGGTTGGCTATTTTGGCCATAACTCAAACCTTTTTTCTTTATCAAAATGAAGCTCTAGAGTAGCTCTACTCTCATACCCCGCTAGCTCTCATCATGTTCGAAGGTGTGTTAGGTCTTGGGTCTCAGACCGTGGGGGAATTGATGTTGTGTTTTCAAGTGTAAGCTTTGTCGTTGAAGCTTCCATCTTCATTGCACCAGCAAGTTATTGAAGGAACACAAAGTATTGTATTGTAAAATGTCTCCCTTGATGGGGAAACCTATAATACAAAGCCTTTTGGAGGGGGACCGGCTCCTTGTAAATCTGGCCCTCAAATGTTGTCAATAGCTTAACTTCTCTCTCTTTTTGAAGTATTCTTCATGCCTAGCTAACTAGGTGTTATGCTTTTGTTTCTCTCTCCATCCAAGCACTCTTTCTATGCTCATTAGGAATCTTTTCTTAATGAAATGCTCACTATGTCTATGTTATTTTCCGCTACCTCACAAGTTAATAGACCATTAAATGTCACACTCGCTCCCTCCCTCAATTTTTTTTTATGGTGATTAGTAAAGTACCTTGGGTTTGGTGACAATCTTTGCGAGGTCCAATTGAAATTTTATGTACATCTCCATTCGTCGAGCCTCCTCGTCCATCCTGAGCTTCAAAAATCTTTCCTCTTGGGCAACCCACTCCTTCTCGTATTCTTTCATTGTTTGGGCCATCCCTTTCATCCCCTTCCCGAGCACTTTGGCAATAGATCTGAGCGATGTGTAGTTGGCCTCTTTCACTTTTTGCGCTTTAACTCCAGGAGGTCTTGGACCTGAGGGTCCGTGTTGCATCCCCCGCATCCGTTGCACCAGACACACTCGCAGTCTCCTCTACAATAGTCTCACCCTCGCCCCCAATCTCTCCCTCCCCCTCATCCTCTCCATCATTGCAACCATCTCCCTCTTGAGTGCCCTGACTCCCTACATGAGTGCTTTGCGAGCTAGCACTATCAAAGTCTTCCGAAATCCCAACACACCGTGGAGTGGATGACCACAAAGTGTTGACCACCTCAAAGTTGTTAAGTATGGAGCCTAATTTACCCTTGTAATTTTCTGTGGTAAAAGTGCACATTTGTAAAACCCCCATTATGAGGAGAAGCCATCGTGCGTGAAGGAAAATCACTCACCGGAAACCAAAATTTTCACGGACAAGAATCAGGGGCAACTTTAAAGGCCTCAGGGGCGGAGGCCCCCGAGACTTTTTTTTTTCTCCAGAATATTCTTTTTCGACAGAATATTATGGCCGGCCGGCGGCCGGAAAGTGGTCGGAAAACAACCGGTCGGTTGGCCGGTGGCCGGTAGTCAAGGGCCGATGGCCGGTGGTCGGAAGTCAATGGCCGGTGGCCGAATTCAAAAGGGGACTTGTCTTCTTAAGGGCGGCCACACATGGGCGGATTGGAGGGTCCGATTTGGACTTATTCGCACAAGGGCGGCTACACATGGCTGTCTCTCATAAGAGAGGGCAGCCCTTTTGGCCTATAAAAGGAGGCCATTTCTACACACATTTCATAGTGTGAAGTTGATGCAACAAGGTGAGTGTGAGGTGGTGAGAGTGAAGCAAGGCGGGAGCTCCATTAAGGGTATAATCCCTTTGTAAACTACTTCTTGTTTTGAAGTACTAAAACCATTGAGTGGCTGCTTTCCCGTGGACGTAGCCCACATTGGGTGAACCACGTATATCGTGTGTACTCTCTCTCTCTCTCTCTCTCTCTCTCTACTCTATAATCTCGTGTATATAAATCTGTCTCTCTCCATTAAGTAATCTACTCAATTATCTATTTAGCTACGTCTTATTTCCTAACAACTGGTATCAGAGCAAGGTTTGCTCGTAGCTAAATTATCTCAAGGAAAGGATTCCTTGAATTGAGTGGGAGTTATGGCGGAGGAAGGGAAGCTCAAGATTGAGAAGTTCAACGGCAAAAACTATCAACATTGGAAGATACAGATTGAAGACTATCTCTACCAGAAGGACCTCTATTTGCGACTAGGCGGTCTTGCGAAGAAGCCCGCAACAATGGCAGATGAAGCATGGATTGTCCTTGATCGAAAGGCAGTGGGAACAATCCGGTTAAGCTTGGCGTCAACGGTGGCCTTCAATGTTTCGGAGATTAAGACCACGGAGGACTTGATGAAGTCACTTGACGACTTCTATGAGAAACCATCGGCATCCAATAAGGTATTTCTTATGAAGCGCTTGTTCAATCTAAAGATGGCAGAGAATGGTTCAGTTGCAGAACACCTAAATGACTTTAACACAAACATAAGTCAACTTCGATCAGTGAAAATCAATTTCAATGACGAAGTGCGAGCTCTCCTTATACTATCATCTCTACCGAATAGTTGGGACAGCCTTGTGATGGCTGTAAGTAATTCTATCTCTGGCACAAATACTCTTAAGTTTGATGATGTTGTGGGTGTTCTCCTAAGCGAGGAAATGCGAAGGAGAAGCACAGGAGAATCATCAAGTGCTGCACTATCAGTGGAAACAAGAGGAAGGCTTAAGGAGAGGTTCAGAAACCAAAAGGGTCGTGATCGCTCAAGGCGGAGCAAGTCACGCACAAAGTCAGTTCTTGAATGTTGGAACTGCGGCAAGAAGGGCCACGTCAAGAAGGATTGCTGGTCCAAGAAGAAGAAGGAGACAGAGTCTCAAGACAACAAGCCAACATCGGAGGCCAATGTGGCAGGTAAAGTAGAGCAAGATGCTCTAATTCTCTCATTAGACAATGTGTCTAATTCCTGGATAGTAGATTCCGGGGCTTCATTCCATGCGACACCACACAAGCAACATTTCCAAGACTACACCAAAGGTAATTTTGGGTATGTATACTTGGGAGATGATGAAGCTTGTGAGATTGTCGGCAAAGGTACAGTTTCTGTCAAAACTGCTAATGGAAATGAATGGAAGCTTAAAGATGTTAGGCATGTTCCTTCTCTTCGCAAAAATTTGATCTCTACAGGACAATTGGACGATGAAGGTCACAACATTGCATTCGGAAACAAACGGTGGAAGATCTCAAAGGGATCTTTGGTGGTTGCCAAGGGTGAAAAAGTCGGTACACTTTACTTGTGTACTGTTAGCACGCAACCTTCAGCTTGTGCAGCAACTACAGAAGTTGACAGTGTGGTGTGGCACTACCGACTTGGGCATATGAGTGCCAAAGGAATGCAAATCCTTCAAACAAAGAAGCTTCTACCGGGTTTGAAAGAAGTGGACTTAGAGTTCTGTGAAGATTGTGTTTATGGTAAACAAAAGAGGGTAAAATTTCAAAAATCAGGAAATGAAAGAAAAAATAAAAAACTTGAGTTGGTTCATTCTGATGTTTGGGGTCCTGCAAGTACACCATCACTTGGTGGCTCATTGTACTATGTAACATTCATAGACGATGCGACTAGAAAAACATGGGTTTATGTCATGAAGAATAAATCCGATGTAGTTTCCATATTTCAAAGGTGGAAAGCCTTTGTGGAGAATGAAACAGGTACCAAGGTTAAATGCCTCAGATCCGACAATGGAGGCAAATATTGCAGCCAAGCTTTTGAAAGCTTTTGTGCTAGCAATGGCATTCGGAGGCAAAGGACAACCCCAAGGACACCTCAACAAAATGGGATTTCGGAAAGGATGAACAGGAAAATCATGGAACGAGCACGAAGCATGCGGCTACATGCAGGCCTACCGCTTGAGCTTTGGGCGGAAGCTGTAAATACGTCTGTGTACTTAATCAATCGGTCACCCTCAACGGCATTGGATGGGGGAGTAATTCCAGAAGAGGCATGGACAGGTAAACCGGTGAATTATGCATTTCTCAAAGTGTTTGGGTGTGAGGCTTTCATGCACATAGATAGAAGCCTAAGATCAAAGTTAGATGCAAAGTCCAAAAAGTGTTTCTTCATTGGCTATGGAGAAGGAGACTTTGGGTATCGCCTATGGAATCCTGAAGATGGTAAAATCTTAAGGAGTACAGATGTAATTTTTAACGAACAAAATATGTACAAAGATTACTTGGAAAGAAAACAAACAAAAGAAACAGGTGATGAGTACATGGAGCTTGAGGACGGTGAAGACTCAAGGACTGTAAATGGTGACAATGTGCAACAACGTCAACCAAATGAGGAGCCTCAACCTATTCCCCGAAGATGTACAAGAGCAAGTAGACCTCCACAAAGGTTTGTTCCTTCCTTCAACCATCTCTTGATCTCAGATTCTGGAGAGCCGGAATCATATGAAGAAGCTATGCAACATGAATCCAAAGAAGAATGGACGAAGAGCATGCAAGTGGAGATGGACTCACTACATCGCAACCAAACATGGGAGTTGGTTGAGTTGCCTAAAGGTAAGCGGGCACTTCAAAACAAATGGGTGTACAAGCTAAAGGAAGAAGAAGGTGGGAAGAAAAGGTACAAGTCTAGGCTTGTGGTAAAAGGTTTTTCTCAAAAGAAAGGTATTGACTTCAATGAAATATTTTCTCCTGTTGTAAAAATGAACTCAATTAGGCTTGTCTTAAGCCTTGTGGCTGCTCATGATCTAAATCTCGAGCAAATGGATGTAAATACGGCATTCCCTCACGGTGACTTAGAGGAGGAAATCTACATGCTTCAACCAAAGGGGTATGAAGTAAAAGGTAAGGAGAAAATGGTTTGCAGATTAAAGAAGAGCTTGTATGGTTTAAAGCAAGCATCAAGACAATGGTACTTGAAGTTTGATCGATGGATGTTGGATCATGGATTCACAAGATGCAACTCGGATCACTACGTCTACACGGAGAATTTGGGAGATTGGGAAATTCATCATCCTAATGTTGTATGTTGATGACATGTTGATTGCAAGTGCTAACATGCAGGACATCAAAGACCTAAAAGAGGAGCTGTCCAAATCTTTTTCAATGAAAGATTTAGGTGCTGCAAAGAGGATACTTGGTATGAAAATATCAAGGGACAGGACGAAGAAGACAATAAAGCTATCTCAAGAATATTACATCAAGAAGGTACTAGAAAGGTTTGCTATGCAAAATGCAAAACCAGTTTCTACACCTTTGGCTGGTCATTTTAAACTAACAAAGGATATGTGTCCAAAGAGACAAGAGGAGATAGCCTATATGTCTAAAGTTCCATATGCTGCAGCGGTAGGTTCTCTAATGTATGCTATGGTCTGGACAAGGCCAGACATTGCACATGCAGTGGGAGTTGTGAGTAGGTTCATGGAAAACCCAGGTAAAGAGCATTGGCAAGCTGTGAAGTGGATACTTAGGTATCTAAAAGGGACAAAAACAAATGCTTTGTATTTTGGAGGAACTGATATTTTTCTAGAAGGGTATGCTGATGCAGATATGGCAGGTGACAAAGATACTCGTAGGAGCACTACTGGCTATGTGTTCACGGTTGGAGGCACAACAATAAGCTGGGCTTCAAAGCTGCAAAAAGTGGTTTCACTTTCTACCACGGAAGCAAAGTATGTAGCAGTGACGGAGGCAAGCAAAGAAATTCTGTGGCTTCACAGATTCTTAGAAGAGCTTGGATTCAAACAAGACAATTGTGTCTTGTACAGTGATATCCAAAGCGCTATCCATCTTGCAAAAAACTCAGCCTTTCATTCAAGGACAAAGCGCATTGAGGTGAGATATCACTTTCACCAGAATATTATGGCCGGACGGCGGCCGGAAAGTGGTCGGAAAACAACCGGTCGGTTGGCCGGTGGCCGGTAGTCAATGGACGATGGCTGGTGGTCGGAAGTCAATGGCCGGTGGCCAGTGGCCAAATTCAAAAGCGGACTTGTCTTCTCAAGGGCGGCCACACATGGGCGGATTGGAGGGTCCGATTTGGACTTATTCGCACAAGGGCGGCTACACATGGCTGTCTCTCATAAGAGAGGGCAACCCTTTTGGCCTATAAAAGGAGGCCATTTCTACACACATTTCATAGTGTGAAGTTGATGTAACAAGGTGAGTGTGAGGTGGTGAGAGTGAAGCAAGGCGGGAGCTCCATTAAGGGTATAATCCCTTTGTAAACTACTTCTTGTTTTGAAGTACTAAAGCCATTGAGTGGCTGCTTTCCCGTGGACGTAGCCCACATTGGGTGAACCACGTATATCGTGTGTACTCTCTCTCTCTCTCTCTACTCTATAATCTCGTGTATATAAATCTGTCTCTCTCCATTAAGTAATCTACTCAATTATCTATTTAGCTACGTCTTATTTCCTAACAAAAGTATTCCCATGTGGACTTTACCCCCCTAGTGATTGTTGTTTTTCATTTTTCTTTTTTCTTTTTTTTCTAAGAGTGTCTATGCGGTTCCTGACCTGCTCTGGTGTGAAGGTGCTAGTGACCTCATTGTTTAATTGCAATGTAACTTCGTCCCAGTCTTTCAATCTCATATTGCCTTTGTTCACATGAGACCATCGATCTTCATAGTTTTTAAGCAAGGTCGATGTTGCGGTCTCGTCCCACACTGGTATCGCCACACTAGGGCGTTTAGCCCCCTTGGTCGACTCACTAGATGAGGTCACAAGAGGACGCAATGCAAAAATAGTTGGGGCAGTGGACAGAAAAGAAGGCCTAACCTTCAATGCGGGCATGGTCATAGAAGCCCCCATGCGAGGAGGCATGAAGCCTTGGGGAATCAACAGAGAAAATGATGCAGGTGGGGGCTTGGGACGTGTGAAAGAAACACCCGGAACAACACTCGGCTGGAGAGGGATGATTGGATGGCTCAATCCTATGTTCTCAATTGACAGACCTTCACTCAATGAGCCCCCCCCCCCCGCCCCCCAACCATCCTCCTGAAGCAACTGGATAAACCCCATGTCTTCGTTCAATTGGGTTTCAAACATTGTTTCATGACCAGCCACCCACTAGGCTCTCTCGAAGGAACACTCTCTTGGCTGCCTAACCCTCCCTCGTTAACCCTAGCCATTCGTTGACCACCTCTAGGTCGCTTGGGGATGCGTGCATTATTGTAGTGACTCATTGGAAGCTCGCCTGCAAATATCCCTAGCAATCAATGACATGCATTCATAGAGAAAAGAAGGAAAACATGCATTTCAAGTATTGGGAGAACAACTCTAAAACCAAAAAGCAATTCTAATCAAAGACTATTAAAGGAATTTTTTTTCTTCAATGTATATAATACTCATTATCCATATACAATACTCATAACCCATACACAATATAAACCTCGGAGCAATAGTGAGTGTGTGTGTGTGTGTGTGTGTGTGTGTGTGTGTGTTTGAGATCAAGCAGTGTGGCAACAATAAAGTGTGTGTGTGTGTGTAATTGAGCAACATGACAGAATTCGTGACTGTGTGTGTGTGTGTGTGTAATTGAGCAGCATGGCAGAATCCCATACCTCGATGCCTTCAACAACGTCTAATCGTGAGTTGTTGCCTAAACGAGCACTAGAGCGCGGCATGCGAGCTTGTGGAGGAAAAGTTGTGAAATAGCGAAAGGCTGAATATATGCAAGCAAGCCGTTGCGCATGCCGGCAAGGGGATGGAGGGTCGTTGCGGTCTCTTGCATTTGATTGGCCAACCAAATATGGCATAGCTGGCTGGAGTGGGGGATCTTCTTGACAAGCGTCCATCACAAAAGTGCATGCCACATCATAATTCATGTAGCCGACCGGAGACAAATGAGCCTTATGCTCACTTCAAGAGGGGGTGCGTAACATGCTAGCCCGGACGTGTGTGACAGAGGCCTTAGCCATATCCGCCTAAGATTTTCTAAATCACCAAAACCCTAGGCTATTTTCGACTTGGCAACTAGAAAACTAAAACTAGAAGAGTATGTATCGTCGTCATTGGCCATGGTTATAGATACACAATAACACAGATACAATACATTACTTCACAAAAGAATAGCTTAAGCAATGCAAATAACAAAAAAACAAATCTGCAACACAACTCGTTATATCTATCCAGTGTTGTAGATGCATTAAAAGAGGTTTCAAAAGAGTTCCTAGCAAAAATCAATACTCAATCTCTCATCTTCTATGAAAGCCGAGCACCAAAAATGTCTATTTCAATCTGTACTTTTGAATCTTTGTCATCAACTCCACTTCTTTATTTCTCTCTGTATCAACTTGTGTATTTGAAAGCTCATCTCTAAGTTCAGGCATCTTGTAACCACTGACCTCCAGCTCAAAATCCTCACTTACATCATCTGTGGGCCATGCACTTTAGTCATGAAGCTCTTTGACCTCAACCTCTAATCCTTCACACAACGGTTTAGACAAGTCTTTCTCATCTTTTTCTTTCCTTAGTGGATCTATTGTGAGCACAACTTGTTTACAATGCTACGGAAGTACGAATGTTCCTATGCATCTGTCCATACCTCCCCATGGAAAATAGAAAGTCTTTTTATGTCGTGTGGCTTGAAAGATCCCCTCTCTAGCCACATGTTTTTCCAATCTCACTTTGAGTTGATGCATGTCATGTTTGCATATATTTGGTCCACATAGCTCATGTCCTTCAGGAAAAAATCTACCATGCTCCTTGTAAATTATCTTGCTCAAATGATCAAGGTGGCGAAAGCTGAGTCAAGGATTGCATTTTGGACATGCATGATTGTCCAACTAACTCAAGCCTTAAAAAATCATAAAAATAAAATAATAGAATTGGCATGACTAGGAATATCATATACGTGAGGGTTTGAAAAGATACTTAAGTGAACATCCACCAAAGCCTGCCCAACAATGCATGGTCCGCATGAGAATTCCTTGCACATGGGAATTTTTTCATCCGATTGGTTGGGACATGTCAAGCTCATCGATCCCTTTCCACAAGATTTGGAGCTCTTCTATAAGTGGTTCCATATAGATGTCCATGTTCTTTGCCTTGTACTTTCCTAGGACAATCAGTGACAACAACAGATGGCCCTTCTTTTAATAGCTAGCCATGGTGGAAGATTATAATTAACCAAGAAAATATGCCATGTGCGCCATGATGAACCCCGTATTCCAAATCGATTTACTCCATCCATTGCTAGACCGAAACGGATACATCAAGGCTCATCATTAAATGTAGGCCATCTTTTCTCTATGTGCTTCCATGTACGAGAGTTAGTAGACACCCGCAGCACATCATCTGTCAATCTGGTATTTGTATGCCATGTCATCAAAGCAGCTATAGACTTGCACTTGTATATGATCTTTATTCTTGGAATGATAGGAAAGTGTCGAAGGATCTTTGTAGGGACAAATTTTGCTTGTGTTTCCTCTCTGTACCTAATTGATCCACAATTGGGACACTGGTCCAAATTCTCATACTTATTGTTGCAAAAGAGTATATGATCATTAGGACATGCATGTAATTTTTGATAATCCAAGCCTAAGTTAGTAAAAATCTTTTTAACGGCTAGACGGGTAGGGGGCATGTGATTGGCTTCTGACAAGATTTTCTCGTTGAACAACCTATCATTACATCAACCAGTGAACATAACGTTCATATTATTGAACTTTAAATTGGGCTTTGCGTGCTTAGGATACAATATATTTACCTAAAAATCTCTATGACACTCGTGTTAGACCACCCGTACATTAAGCATTGCCAAAGCGGTATGAAGGACTAAGATTTTTGTACCATTGCAAAGTGGCATGCGTGCAAGAGTCGCATCATCTCACCCTCTTTATCATTGCTATCATGCCATCGATATGGACGGGATGACTGAGGTTGATCCACAATGTTTCCTTGAATGTTGTTGCCACCTTGGTTTTCAATGATGGGGTCCATGTCAAAGAACGCATCTAACATTTGCTCCATCTCAACTTTTTGGAATGTGGAATCAAGTATTGGTGAGGTAGACTCTGTCGATGGCTGTTCTTTTGATAATCACCTCTTTGTGAAGAAATTGGAGTAACATTTACTTGCAAGGTTTTATCTATAGCCTTCGGACCATGAGGTCGATAACACAGATCTTGTAGTTTTGCTATGAGAAAGAGACCGTTATTGCGTATGTGTTGGTCGTAGGTTTTTCATTTTTGAGATATCTAATGCTTACATCATGCACAAGGACACACCATCCTATCATCCATACTTTGTCTACCAATGATGCAATAAATGAACAAATCACTCTTGTTATAAGTACACACCTGTGTCTACATGACAATGCATGTACGTAGATCCAGTATAAACCCTAATCTAGTACATGCAGATTGCTTAAATAGACCAATCCTCAACAGACTACCATTTTTTATAATCATTTGCATTTTTGGAATCCATTTGCGTTTCTAAAATATTTTTGCATTATTGAAGTCCATTCTTTGTTTGCCAAAGTGCGTTTGTTTTTTTTAAGTACACAAGACGTTTTTCAAGTCCGTTTGCATTTCTAAATCCCGTTTGTATTTTTTCTACCATTTGTCGCTAGCTCTAACTACCTCACATTCTCTAGCCATGTCTCATCCCCACACACCTTGGTCTAGAGGTTCATGGAGATCAGGACCATCAGGTAATAATCTTGTCTTCATTGGTCAATGCCTATATTTGAGGGTTCGACATAAGTACACACCCATGGTTACATGACAATGCATGTACGTAGATCTAGTATAAACCCAAATCTAGTACATATGGATTGCTTAAATGGACAGATTCAACACGAACGGATCATCAACAAGCTGCTATTTTTGAAGATCATTTGTGTTTTTGGAATCCATTTGCATTTCTAAAGTCTATTTACGTTATTGAAGTCTGTTTGCATTATTTTACTTTGTTTGTCAAAGGTTGTTTGTGTTTTTGATGTACACAATCCGTTTCTGAAGTCTGTTTGCGTTTTTTAAATCTGTTTGTATTTTTTCTACCATTTGTTGCTAGCTCTAACTACCTCACATTCTCTAGCCATGCCATATCCCCGCACACCTCGGTCTAGGGATGCACGGACATAAGGACCATCGGTCAATAATCTCATCTTTATTGGTCAATGTCTATATTCAAGGGTTTGAGACAAGTACATACCCATGTCTACATGACAATTAATACGTGTATATAGATCCAATACAAATTATAATCTAGTAAATGTGGATTACTTAAATGGATTGATCTAATACAGACTGATCCTCAACAGACCGCAAAATAACTTGCGGTTTTTGAATCCGTTTGCATTTTTGAAGTCTATTTATATTATCTTACTTTGTTTGTTGAAGTCTATTTGTGTTTTTTAAGTAAACAAGCTGGTTTTGAAGTCTATTTGCATTATTGAAGTCCGCTTGTATTATTTTACTTTGTTTGTGAAAGTTTGTTTGCGTCTTTTAAGTACACAAGCCGTTTTTGAAGTACATTTGCGTTGTGAGTGGGATGAAAACACACATAGCGCTTCTATAACGACCCGACACACACTCTTGGGAAGATACACACACACACACACACTATGGGGCACCACTCAGCTTACACAACACACCTGGCCGAGACAGGGAACACACCGATGGAGCGAGAGGAGAGAGACTATCCACTTTCCCACTCCACACACACACACACACACACACACACACACACAAAACTCAGCTCAAAAGAGGAGAACTTCTGATGTTTAGATACAAATGAGCTTGGGCCAACACCAATGGGGAAAATAGCTCACACAGTATGGGTAAAATAAGCCAGATACAATCACAAACTGGAGCAGAAACTTCGCTCATAGGAGAAACTTACACAGCCAAAACAGCAAAAAAAGAGGGAGAAATTTGGCAAAATGGACAGCGCCATCGCGTCCGGAACGGCCCAAAACCCCAGTCTACAATGTCAAAGTGCTCAAATCCGACCTCGGATGAGTAGTTTACGGCCAAAACAGGCTCCAAAAACACCAAAAACACACCTGCGGCTGTTCCTCCTCTCTTCTCCACGTTTTTTCTGGTCTTCTCTCTATTTTTTCAGTTTCCACACTTAGCTTTTTTAGTTGGGCACCCTTAGCCTTTTAGATGACCTCAAACGGACCCCGAACAGGCCACTGACCTCGCAGTGCATAGTTGTCACCTTTTTGCATCATTCGCACACCGGGCACTCAGCTTTTTTCCAATAATGCATCTTGCCACCACGTGAAGTGGCCCCAGAAAGTGGTCCTAATGATGACCTTTCTGCATAACTCTCATAAGAAAACACCCACGTTGTGTCCGTCCTCATCCGCGTGCAAATATTGACCTTGTTCGCCCTCCTTACGCCACTAGATGCCATCTGACGCACCTGCTGACCTCACGTTGTCAGGAGTTTTTTGGAGCAAGGGATTGCGCATATGTACATACCCATGCATGGTGCATCAAATAAAGTATTGCCCATTTTCCAGAGCCAGGTGGTTACGTGGGGCCCACATGTGTACAGGTAGGACACCATGTACATAGTGCATCGATTTTCATCGTTACTAGTACCATTGTGTTTTTCTACAATAAGGAGGAGTTGGTAGCGCGTAAAACTTCTCGAGGAAGCTATCCGCGGGCCGACGACGTGAGGTCAGCAGGTGCGTCAGATGGCATCTAGTGGCGTCAGGAGGGCGAACGAGGTCAATATTTGCACGCAGATGAGGACGGACACAACGTGGGTGTTTGCTTGTGAGAATTATGCAGAAAGGTCATCATGAGGACCTTTCTTTGGGGCCACTTCACGTGGTGGCGAGATGCATTATTGGAAAAAAGCTGAGTGCCAGGTGTGCGAATGATGCAAAAAGGTGACAACTATGCACTGCGAGGTCAGTTTTTGGCCTGTTCGGGGTCCGTTTGAGGTCATCTAAAAGGCCAAGGGTGCCCAACTAATAAAGCTAAGTGTGGGAACTGAAAAAAACTGAGAGAAGACCAGAAAAAACGTGGAGAAGAGAGGAGGAACAGCCGCAGGTGTGTTTTTGCCCATTTTGGAGCCTGTTTTGGCCCTAAACTGCTCATCCGAGGTCGGATTTGAGCACTTTGACATTGTAGACTGGGGTTTTGGGCCGTTTCGGACGCGATGGCGCTGTCCATTTTGCCAAATTCCTCACTCTTTTCCTGCTGTTTTTCTGTGTAAGTTTCTCCTATGAGCGAAGTTTCTGCTCTAGTTTGTGATTGTATCTGGTATCTTTTACCCATATTGTGTGAGCTGTTTGCCCCATTGGTGTTGGCCCAAGCTCATTTGTATCTAAACATCAGAAATTCTCCTCTTTTGAGCTGAGTTTTTTGGGTGTGTGTGTGTGTATGTGTGTGTCTGTGTGGAGTGGGCAAGTGGATAGTCTCTCTCCTCTCACTCCAGAGGTGTGTTCCCTGTCTCGGCCAGGTGTGTTGTGTAAGCCGAGTGGTGCCCCATAGTGTGTGTGTGTATCTTTCCAAGAGTGTGTGTCGGGTCGTTATAGAGGCGCTGTGTGTGTTTTCATCCCGCTCACATTCTTTTGGCGCCCCCACGGAGGATCTTCTTCGAGTACCTTCTGCTTCGAGCTTTGAGCTTCGAGTTTCGGGATTGCAGATTACAGGTTACAGGTTACAGGTTACAGGGACAGGTACAGGTACAGGTGATTCACACAGGTACAGGTAGCTGGAGTACAGTGATATACTAGCAATGATGTCACTTGCAGTTGTTGTGGGAATGCATCACTTGGCGCCTATGTGAGCGCATTGTCTGTTGGATTGTATGTTACTTGTGGAAACTGCCATTGTACGCCTTTGTGGAGCCATATATGGTTTTATTTGGCAGTCCCAGCCATTTCTGAGACTTGGTCTGGAAGATAGTCATTTCTGAGACTTGACTATACGCGATTTGCATTAGCTTTCGTGTGAGGGTCGATAGCGTGAGGTTTTTATTGAGCTGGGGGATTCTCAAATGTGGAGATCCTTTCGGTGATACAGGTAGCTGGAGCACCCTTTTCGTGACCTCGCCATAGGCTATGTACTAGTGAGTCCTACTTGATGCTCGGATTCTATTGTTGACAGTTTATGCATACATAGACAGTCTATATTTTGGGTTCCTACTGCTCTACTTCTGGGGAAACTCTGTCGAAATTTTCCCAAGTTATGATGGTTGGTTTTTTGGTATTTTGAGCCATTTATGCTGTTATGCTGCTGAAATTTTGGCAAAATCAGAGGTTGAGTCAGGTGTGCCTTCTTGGGAGCTTCATGGTTGGCTTTAATGGATGATCAAAATGGCCCTCAATTCACTCCATTTCATTTAACTCAAAGAATTCAGATTAATGTTCATGTGTCCAGGAAGATCTTTTTCCAGCAGCGCATAGTCTTTATGTTTGGGCCAAGAAGATTGAGAGAGATCCTGGAATGTCCTTTGCCTGTTGTAATTCCGATGATCAACTATGAAAACTCATTTGATGTGCATGTGTTTGTCCTTATCTAAAGTTGAGCTCCATTGAAGTTTCTAGGGATTGGGAAGTGAAAAGTTTTGGGTTCTTGCACGTGTGTTCGAAGGGGTTCTCAAAGCATCATAATTTGGGTAGCCATGGCTTTCTCTTATCCCGAGTTTCATGGAAGAAGTGATGAAGATGTGGAAGAATTTTTGGAAAAGATGGAGGTTGCCTGCATTAGCAACCAGATTCATGACCCTACGCAAATGTTACGCCTTCTCCAAATTTGTTTGAAGAGTGATGCACGAGCTTGGTCCAAAGCATTTGAAGAGGAGTTGCGTATGGCTGATCCACCTATAAGATTGAGTTGGGACAATCTAAGGCATGGATTGGAAGTGGAGTTTGTGAAGATAGAAGACCCTGACAAAGTGTGGCAAGAAGTACAGGCTTTGGTGCAAAAGGAAGGTGAGCCAGTAGATGCGTACATACGTAAGTTTTCATTGGCATGGGAGCGAATGTGCAAGGCTTTAGCACCACAGGTACCCCCGCCTGACATGATGAAGAAGGACAGGTTCTTGGCTGGTCTTTGGGAGAATATACGTTGGAGAGTAGAGCTAAAGAAGCCTAGGACATATGAAGATGCACTAGAGGTAGCAAGGAACAAAGAGTGGAAGCTGAGGAAAATGAGCCAGTTAGGGGTGGAGTCTTTGCCAATGAGGTCTGAATTTCAGCCTATAGAGTCTTTACAAGGGCGCATGTCAGGGGTTCATCATGAACCAGTGGTTCCTGTTACTACTCAGGTTATGCCAGCAGTGGTCACTACATCAGTGCAAGATGATGGCCTAAGGCAAGACATGAGGCAAGTGGTTGATCTGATGAAGAATCTCAGCCTAAACATGCTAGGTCAAGTGGGAAATAATCGAGGTCGAGGGCGGTTTGCAAATCAGCCAAGAGGTGAAGAAAGACCTAGGAATGGTGCTGGACAAAGTAATAGTAGGTTTTGGAGGCAGACGCCCACATGTTATAATTGTGGAGAGTTGGGTCACATCAGCCCGCAATGTGATAAGCCACCAAGGATGGGGGGAGACATGTATCCATTGCCAAGACAGGTGCTAACTAGATCAAATGATTATGGCATCGAAATTAAGGGAGACGAAGGAACCAGTGGACTGACCCAGGAGGAAAAGGGAAAGACAAAACTGCTAAGTGTAGTCACCTTGGAGAAGGCATCAAAGCTAGAGGATACATTAGTGATGCCTATTGGGAAGAGGACCACAGAGGAAAAGGAAGGAAGAAGTGCCCCAGGTCCTAGTAAGAAGAAAGGAAAGAGCCATGAAGGCGAGGATGTCAAGGCCAAGAGGAAAAGGAGAGCTCGTCGAAAGTTTCATGTTTCAGATTTTCCACTAGGGGATGGGCAATTAAGCTATGACTTGAAGGAGGATCTGACGAGCAGGAAGGCAGATGTTACTTTTGGGCAGCTTATAGAGATGGTGCCTAAGCTAAAGCGACAGTGGAAGAGGATGGTTAACCCAATGGAGAAAGAGCCAGAGAGAGGTTCAGTGAAGGTGTTGGCAATGGACGAGCTACCAGACATTTGTCCAATAGTAGATGTGTGGCATAAAAGGAAAAATTTGGGACAAGGTTATGTGGATGGCGGAGCCCAAATATGCGTCATAACACACTCATGCGTTGAGAAGATGGGTCTCACAGTGGCTGGGGTGTCAGGTTTTTGGATCAGATTGGCAAACCATCAAAAAGTAAAATGCTTGGGTGTTGTAAAGAGCTTAGAAGTGGAGGCATATGATGCAAAGGCAGTGGTTGATTTTCATGTGATGCCAGCAGGGTTGGGAGCATATCCTATTATACTGGGCAGACCATGGTTACGTGCAGTGGGAGCTGTTCAAGATTGGCGACATGGTACGATTAGCCTCTATGGAAAGACAGGTACCAAGAAGCTTTATAATATGGACACAAGGAAACGATTAGAGGAGCTTTATGAAGATGAGTATGAGTCTAGTGATGAAGACTCTTCCACGGTGACAGATGAGGACAGTGATAGCACTACCAGCAGTGATGAGGATGCTGATGTTGCATTTCTTTTGATGGACAAAGAAATCCAGGAGTTTGGTTTAGTTGCATTTGCGAATGAGGTTGAAGATGAAAGTGAAGGGCCTTATGAAGTGATTGAAGGGCTGATGCAAACCAAGGTTGAGTTGTCAAAGAAGCAGGAATTGATGACACAAATGATCAGTGGAGACCTCTCAACTATGGAGAAGGATATATATTTGCACATGCTGGCTAGTTTTCCTGATTTGTTCATTACTTCATATGAAGAGATCAGAGGGTTCAAGGGCGAAGAGATGCATATAGAGCTGAAAGAAGGAGCTAAGCCAGTGCGGCAAAGGCTAAGAAGGATGGGTCAAGAGCAAATGGAAGCCTTGCGGGAAGAGGTGGACAAGTTATTGAAGGCAGGGTTCATAGTCCCTGTGGAGACCACAGAATGGGTGAGTCCAGTAGTAGTCAGTCCAAAGAAGGATGGGAAGTGGAGGATTTGTGTAGATTTTAAGCCCTTAAACGCAGCCACTAAGAAGAACCCATATCCTCTTCCATTCATCGATCAGATCTTGGATTCAGTGGCAGGTTATGAGAGGTACAGTGTGTGTGATGGTTTTTCAGGCTATTTTCAATTGAAGATTGCTCTTAAAGACCGCACAAAGACAACTTTTATTACGCCATGGGGCTGCTATTGCTACACAGTGTTGCCGTTTGGGTTGTCAAATGGACCATCTTTCTATCAAGAAAGAGCAAATTGGGTGCTGGAACCATTCATTGGTAGTTGTGTTAAGGCTTTTATGGATGACTTCTGTGTCTATAGCAGTAGGGCTGAGCATCATGAGAAGTTGCAGATGGTATTGGCTCGATATGATGAATGTGGAGGACAACTAAATCCAAAGAAATGTCATCTAGCACAGCCAAGGGTGAAGTTATTGGGCCATATGGTGTCAGAAAATGGCATTGAGGCTGATCCAGATAAGGTGAAGTCTATTATTCTTCTTCCATCACCTATGAGTACGAAGCAATTGGCAACCTTTATACACAAAGTGAAGTACATGGCACGGTTTATTCCATTGTCTTCGCAGCTTCTTTATCCATTACAGCAAGTGGCAAAGCATGATCCATTGCAATGGGATGACAAGTGTGAAGAAGTGTTTCAAGAGGTGAAAGAGGTGTTAGGGGGGTTGTCAGCCATGCAGGCTCTTAATTGGGAGAAAGTTTTTTATGTAAATCCATCAGTGGGGGATGATGCCATTGGAGCCATGCTATTGCAAAAGGGGAAAGGCAGCCATTATATGAGGCCAGTGTATTGTGCAAGCCGAGTGAAGTTGGTAGCGGAGAGAAAGTTATCGGAAGTAGAGCTAGTGATGGCCAGTGTAATATTTGCTTGTCGACGATTTCGTCATTACTTGCTACCACGGCCTTTTGTTTTCTTGACGAGTTATGCCTTTTTGCCACAGTTAATTAATGGTATTAACATGTCAAATGTGGTGAAGAAATGGGTAATTGAGCTGCAAGAGTTTGAGTTCTCTTTTCTAGTGGAAGATAGTACAAGGGCTACCCTAGCTGATTTGTTGACCTACAAGGAGAATCCCCTTATTGTTAAGGAAGAGGTGGTGAGAAAGGTAGTTGAAGAAGTGCCACAAATCAGCAATGCACATGTGTTGTTCTTTGATGGTTCATACAGAAAGAGCCATGATGCAGCTTCAGGGGGTATAGCACTTTATGATCCAGAGGGGAAGCTAGTATGCAAGAGAGGGTTCAAATTGGATGCTCATAGTAACAATGAGGCTGAATATGCTACATTGGAAGCCGGATTACACATTTGTTTGAAGCATGGGGTTCGAAGGTTGAGCATAAAAGGTGATGCCTTGTTAGTGGTGAAGCAAAGTGTTGGGGTGTGGAAGAGCAAGACACTCATTGTAGAAATAAGTGCTTCAGAATTAAAGGCCGTTATAAAAAAGTTTGAAGCATGGAGTATCAGACATTGAACGTGCTCTAAATGGAGAGGCACATGAAGCAGCTCAAGGCATGATTGGGGAGCTATTTGTGTTAAGGACCAATTTACCTCTTTATCATGGTCGGGAAAGTTTGCTCAAGAAGAGAAGTTTTTTGCTAACAGGAATCATCATCCAAAGGAGATTCATAAGTCTAAGAAGTATGGCTTTGTGCGTAGAGCATACAGTACAAATTTTGGTGATGTCTTATATACTGAAAGGGGCTGATCTCGTGTTGAGACGTGTACCTTGAGGGAGGAGCTTTACAGAGTGTTTGGAAGAGAATCACGAAGGCGCATGTGGTGGCCATTTTGCTCTAAAGATCACCTTGCATAAGATTTTGCAAGAGGGTATGTATGGCCTAGTTTGCACAAGGATGTTCACCATTGGTGTAGGTCTTGCAATAGGTGTCAAGCATTTGGGAAGAGAGTGTTGAAGCCAGAGCTACGAAAAAACCATTTATGGCGTTTGATGTGTTTGAAAAGTGGGGGATTGATGCAATAGGCCCGTTACCTATCACAAGCAGGGCAAAAGCTATATCTTGACGCAGTGGACTATCTCTCTAGATGGCAGAGGCTATAGCAGTAAAAACAGATCACTGCAAAGGATGTGGCAAAATTTGTGTAATGATAAATATGTTGCAAGTTTGGGGTGCCACTGGAGTTACTTTCAGATAAGGGGCCTGGCTTTAGAGCTAAACTGCTAGATTTTTTATGTGCAAAGATGAAGATTAGGCACCAGCATACCACTCCTTATTACCCGCAGTGTAATGGCTTGAATGAAAGATTCAATGGTGAGTTGGTACAGATTCTTTCGAAAGTGACAGAGCACCAAGGAAAGAATTGGGATTTGGAATTGCCTAGTGCATTATGGGCTTACCGTACTTCGGTGAAGACAGGTACAGGGTTTACTCCATTTCATTTGGTGTATGGAAAGGAAGCACTATTGCCTGTGGAGGTAGAGTTGCCTGCGGTCAAGATGTTAGAGAAGTTGCTTGGGCCGCCTAGTGATGCATTCAAAGAGAGGCTCTTGCAGTTACAAGAGGTCCAGTTGGATAGGATGAGCGCTTTGGAGCATTATGGGCAGAGGCAGGATAAGGCTTTGACAAAGCTAAATGAAAAGGTCAAAAGTAAGGGTATCAAGCAACATGACTTGGTTTTGCGCTACAACAGTAAGCTGGACAACACCTTCCAAAAGAAGTTTCAAATTAAGTGGGAAGGCCCTTTCAAGGTAGTAGAGTGTTTTCCAAATGGCACATATCAGCTGGCTAACCTGGATGGTGTTCTACATAAGTCAAGGGTAAATGGATTGCGTCTTAAATTGTATCATGCTAGATTGATGATGGTGGAACAAGATGAGTTGTTGGTGGAGCAAGAAATGTTGGTGAAGGATGAGGAGACTTGTGATGCGGCGAGTCTCATATCTCTCTATGCTGCTGCTGATCATGAATGATCTAGCAGGCTAGGGGATGGGCAAATTATGTCAGGAGTTTTTTGGAGCAAGGGATTGCGCATATGTACATACCCATGCATGGTGCATCAAATAAAGTATTGCCCATTTTCCAGAGCCAGGTGGTTACGTGGGGCCCACATGTGTACAGGTAGGACACCATGTACATAGTGCATCGATTTTCATCGTTACTAGTACCATTGTGTTTTTCTACAATAAGGAGGAGTTGGTAGTGCGTAAAACTTCTCGAGGAAGCTATCCGCTGGCCGACGACGTGAGGTCAGCAGGTGCGTCAGATGGCATCTAGTGGCGTCAGGAGGGCGAACGAGGTCAATATTTGCACGCAGATGAGGACGGACACAACGTGGGTGTTTGCTTGTGAGAATTATGCAGAAAGGTCATCATGAGGACCTTTTTTTGGGGCCACTTCACGTGGTGGCGAGATGCATTATTGGAAAAAAGCTGAGTGCCAGGTGTGCGAATGATGCAAAAAGGTGACAACTATGCACTGCGAGGTCAGTTTTTGGCCTGTTCGGGGTCCGTTTGAGGTCATCTAAAAGGCCAAGGGTATCCAACTAATAAAGCTAAGTGTGGGAACTGAAAAAACTGAGAGAAGACCAGAAAAAACGTGGAGAAGAGAAGAGGAACAGCCGCAGGTGTGTTTTTGCCCATTTTGGAGCCTGTTTTGGCCCTAAACTGCTTATCCGAGGTCGGATTTGAGCACTTTGACATTGTAGACTGGGGTTTTGGGCCGTTCCGGACGCGATGGCACTGTCCATTTTGCCAAATTCCTCACTCTTTTCCTGCTGTTTTTCTGTGTAAGTTTCTCCTATGAGCGAAGTTTCTGCTCTAGTTTGTGATTGTATCTGGTATCTTTTACCCATATTGTGTGAGCTGTTTGCCCCATTGGTGTTGGCCCAAGCTCATTTGTATCTAAACATCAGAAATTCTCCTCTTTTGAGCTGAGTTTTTTGGGTGTGTGTGTGTGTATGTGTGTGTCTGTGTGGAGTGGGCAAGTGGATAGTCTCTCTCCTCTCACTCCAGAGGTGTGTTCCCTGTCTCGGCCAGGTGTGTTGTGTAAGCCGAGTGGTGCCCCATAGTGTGTGTGTGTATCTTCCCAAGAGTGTGTGTCGGGTCGTTATAGAGGCGCTGTATGTGTTTTCATCCCGCTCACAACGTCATCGGCCCGCGGATAGCTTCCTCGAGAAGTTTTACGCGCTACCAACTCCTCCTTATTGTAGAAAAAACACACTAGTATTGATAATAGTGAAAATCATTGCACTATGTACATGCTGTCCTACCTGTACACATGTGGGCCCCACGTAACCACCTGGCTATGGAAATTGGGTAATCCTTTATTTGATGCACCATGCATGTGTATGTACATATGCGCAATCCCTTGCTCAAAAAAACTCCTGACATAATTTGCCCATCCCCTAGCCTGCTAGATCATTCATGATCAGGAGCAACAAAGAGAGATATGAGACTCGCCGCATCACAGGTCTCCTCATCCTTCACCAACATTGCTTGCTCCACAGACAACTCATCTTGCTCCACCATCATCAATCTAGCATGATACAATTTAAGACGCAACCCATTTACCCTTGACTTATGTAGAACACCATCCAGGTTAGCCAGCTGATATGTGCCATTTGGAAAACACTCTACTACCTTGAAAGGGCCTTCCCACTTAATTTGAAACTTCTTTTGGAAGGTGTTGTCCAGCTTACTGTTGTAGCGCAAAACCAAGTCATGTTGCTTGATACCCTTACTTTTGACCTTTTCATTTAGCTTTGTCAAAGCCTTATCCTGCCTCTGCCCATAATGCTCCAAAGCGCTCATCCTATCCAACTGGACCTCTTGTAACTGCAAGAGCCTCTCTTTGAATGCATCACTAGGCGGCCCAAGCAACTTCTCTAACATCTTGACCGCAGGCAACTCTACCTCCACAGGCAATAGTGCTTCCTTTCCATACACCAAATGAAATGGAGTAAACCCTGTACCTGTCTTCACCGAAGTACGGTAAGCCCATAATGCACTAGGCAATTCCAAATCCCAATTCTTTCCTTGGTGCTCTGTCACTTTCGAAAGAATCTGTACCAACTCACCATTGAATCTTTCATTCAAGCCATTACACTGCGGGTAATAAGGAGTGGTATGCTGGTGCCTAATCTTCATCTTTGCACATAAAAAATCTAGCAGTTTAGCTCTAAAGCCAGGCCCCTTATCTGAAAGTAACTCCAGTGGCACCCCAAACTTGCAACATATTTCATCATACACAAATTTTGCCACATCCTTTGCAGTGATCTGTTTTACTGCTATAGCCTCTGCCCATCTAGAGAGATAGTCCACTGCCGTCAAGATATAGCTTTTGCCCCTGCTTGTGATAGGTAACGGGCCTATTGCATCAATCCCCCACTTTTCAAACACATCAAACGCCATAATGGTTTTTCGTAGCTCTGGCTTCAACACTCTCTTCCCAAATGCTTGACACCTATTGCAAGACCTACACCAATGGTGAACATCCTTGTGCAAACTAGGCCATACATACCCCTCTTGCAAAATCTTATGCAAGGTGATCTTTAGAGCAAAATGGCCACCACATGCGCCTTCGTGATTCTCTTCCAACACTCTGTAAAGCTCCTCCCGCCAAGGTACACGTCTCAACACGAGATCAGCCCCTTTCATGTATAAGACATCACCAATCAATTTGTACCTGTATGCTCTACGCACAAAGCCATACTTCTTAGACTTATGAATCTCCTTTGGAATGATTCCTGTTAGCAAAAACTCCTCTTCTTGAGCCAAACTTTCCCGGCCATGATAAAGAGGTAAAGTGGTCCTCAACACGAATAGCTCCCCAATCATGCCTTGAGCTGCTTCATGTGCCTCTCCATTTAGAGCACGTTCAATGTGTCTGATGATCCATGCTTCGAACTTTTTTAACAGGCCTTCAATTCTGAAGCACATTTCCTTCAATGAGGTGTTCTTGCTCTTCCACACACCCAGAACTTGCTTCACCACTAACAAGGCATCACCTTTTATGCTCAACCTTCGAACCCCATGCTTCAAACAAATGTGTAATCCGGCTTCCAATGTAGCATATTCAGCTTCATTGTTACTATGTGCATCCAATTTGAACCCTCTCTTGCATACTAGCTTCCCCTCTGGATCATAAAGTGCTATACCCCCTGAAGCTGCATCGTGGCTCTTTCTGTATGAACCATCAAAGAACAACACATGTGCATTGATGATCTGTGGCACTTCTTCAACTACCTTTCTCACCACATCTTCCTTAACAATAAGGGGATTCTCCTTGTAGGTCAACAAATCAGCTAGGGTAGCCCTTGTACTATCTTCCACTAGAAAAGAGAACTCAAACTCTTGCAGCTCAATTACCCATTTCTTGACCACATTTGACATGTTAGTGCCATTAATTAACTGTGGCAAGAAGGCATAACTCGTCAAGAAAACAAAAGGCCGTGGTAGCAAGTAATGACGAAATCGTCGACAAGCAAATATTACACTGGCCATCACTAGCTCTACTTCCGATAACTTTCTCTCCGCTACCAACTTCACTCGGCTTGCACAATACACTGGCCTCATATAATGGCTGCCCTTCCCCTTTTGCAATAGCATGGCTCCAATGGCATCATCCCCTACTGATGGATTTACATAAAAAACTTTCTCCCAATTAGGAGCCTGCATGGCTGACAACCCCCCTAACACCTCTTTCACCTCTTGAAACACTTCTTCACACTTGTCATTCCATTGCAATGGATCATGCTTTGCCACTTGCTGTAATGGATAAAGAAGCTGCGAAGACAATGGAATAAACCGTGCCATGTACTTCACTTTGTGTATAAAGATTGCCAATTGCTTCGTACTCGTAGGTGATGGAAGAAGAATAATAGACTTAACCTTGTCTGGATCAGCCTCAATGCCATTTTCTGACACCATGTGGCCCAATAACTTCACCCTTGGCTGTGCTAGATGACATTTCTTTGGATTTAGTTGTCCTCCACATTCATCATATCGAGCCAATACCATCTGCAGCTTCTCATGGTGATCAGCCCTACTGCTATAGACACAGACGTCATCCATAAAAGCTTTAACACAGCTACCAATGAATGGTTCCAACACCCAATTTGCTCTCTCTTGATAGAAGGAAGGTCCATTTGACAACCGAAATGGCAATAGTGTGTAGCAATAGCAGCCCCATGGCGTAATAAAAGTTGTCTTTGTGCGGTCTTTAAGAGCAATATTCAATTGAAAATAGCCTGAAAAACCATCACACACACTGTACCTCTCATAACCTGCCACTGAATCCAAGATCTGATCAATGAATGGAAGAGGATATGGGTTCTTCTTAGTGGCTGCGTTTAAGGGTTTAAAATCTACACAAATTCTCCACTTCCCATCCTTCTTTGGACTGACTACAACTGGACTCACCCATTCTGTGGTCTCCACAGGGACTATGAACCCTGGCTTCAATAACTTGTCCACCTCTTCTCGCAAGGCTTCCATTTGCTCTTGACCCATCCTTCTTAGCCTTTGCCGCACTGGCTTAGCTCCTTCTTTCAGCTCTATATGCATCTCTTCGCCCTTGAACCCTCTGATCTCTTCATATGAAGTAATGAACAAATCAGGAAAACTAGCCAGCATGTGCAAATATATATCCTTCTCCATAGTTGAGAGGTCTCCACTGATCATTTGTGTCATCAATTCCTGCTTCTTTGACAACTCAACCTTGGTTTGCATCAGCCCTTCAATCACTTCATAAGGCCCTTCACTTTCATCTTCAACCTCATTCGCAAATGCAACTAAACCAAACTCCTGGATTTCTTTGTCCATCAAAAGAAATGCAACATCAGCATCCTCATCACTGCTGGTAGTGCTATCACTGTCCTCATCTGTCACCGTGGAAGAGTCTTCATCACTAGACTCATACTCATCTTCATAAAGCTCCTCTAATCGTTTCCTTGTGTCCATATTATAAAGCTTCTTGGTACCTGTCTTTCCATAGAGGCTAATCGTACCATGTCGCCAATCTTGAACAGCTCCCACTGCACGTAACCATGGTCTGCCCAGTATAATAGGATATGCTCCCAACCCTGCTGGCATCACATGAAAATCAACCACTGCCTTTGCATCATATGCCTCCACTTCTAAGCTCTTTACAACACCCAAGCATTTTACTTTTTGATGGTTTGCCAATCCGATCCGAAACCCTGACACCCCAGCCACTGTGAGACCCATCTTCTCAACGCATGAGTGTGTTATGACGCATATTTGGGCTCCGCCATCCACATAACCTTGTCCCAAATTTTTCCTTTTATGCCACACATCTACTATTGGACAAATGTCTGGTAGCTCGTCCATTGCCAACACCTTCACTGAACCTCTCTCTAGCTCTTTCTCCATTGGGTTAACCATCCTCTTCCACTGTCGCTTTAGCTTAGGCACCATCTCTGTAAGTTGCCCAAAAGTAACATCTGCCTTCCTGCTCGTCAGATCCTCCTTCAAGTCATAGCTTAATTGCCCATCCCCTAGTGGAAAATCTGAAACATGAAACTTTCGACGAGCTCTCCTTTTTCTCTTGGCCTTGACATCCTCGCCTTCATGGCTCTTTCCTTTCTTCTTACTAGGACCTGGGGCACTTCTTCCTTCCTTTTCCTTTGTGGTCCTCTTCCCAATAGGCATCACTAATGTATCCTCTAGCTTTGATGCCTTCTCCAAGGTGACTACACTTAGCACTTTTGTCTTCCCTTTTTCCTCCAGGGTCAGTCCACTGGTTCCTTCGTCTCCCTTAATTTCGATGCCATAATCATTTGACCTAGTTAGCACCTGTCTTGGCAATGGATACATGTCTCCCCCCATCCTTGGTGGCTTATCACATTGCGGGCTGATGTGACCCAACTCTCCACAATTATAACATGTGGGCGTCTGCCTCCAAAACCTACCATTGCTTTGTCCAACACCATTCCTAGGCCTTTCTTCACCTCCTGGCTGATTTGCAAACCGCCCTCGACCTCGATTATTTCCCACTTGACCTAGCATGTTTAGGCTGAGATTCTTCATCAAATCAACCACTTGCCTCATGTCTTGCCTTAGGCCATCATCTTGCACTGCTGTAGTGACCACTGCTGGCATAACCTGAGTAGTAACAGGAACCACTGGTTCATGATGAACCCCTGACATACGACCTTGTAAAGAGTCCATAGGCTGAAATTCAGACCTCATGGGCAAAGACTCCACCCCTAACTGGCTCATTTTCCTCAGTTTCCACTCTTTGTTCCTTGCTACCTCTAGTGCATCTTCATATGTCCTAGGCTTCTTTAGCTCCACTCTCCAACGTATATTCTCCCAAAGACCAGCTAAGAACCTGTCCTTCTTCATCATGTCAGGCGGGGGTACCTGTGTTGCTAAGGCCTTGCACATTCGCTCCCATGCCAATGAAAACTTACGTATATACGCATCTACTGGCTCACCTTCCTTTTGCACCAAAGCCTGTACTTCTTGCCACACTTTGTCAGGATCTTCTATCTTCACAAACTCCACTTCCAACCCATGTCGTAGATTGTCCCAACTCAACCTTACAGGTGGATCAGCCACACGCAATTCCTCTTCAAATGCTTTGGACCAAGCTCATGCATCACTCTTCAAACAAATTTGGAGAAGACGTAACATTTGCGCCGGTTCATGAATCTGGTTGCTAATGCAGGCAACCTCCATCTTTTCCAGAAAGTCCTCCACATCTTCATCACTTCTTCCATGAAACTCCGGATAAGAGAAAGCCATGGCTAGAGGACCCCTTCAAACACACGTGCAACAACCCAAAACTTTTCACTACCCAATCCCCAGAAACTTCAATGGAGCTCAGCTTTAGATGAGAACAAACACATGCACATCAAATGAGTTTTCATAGTTGATCATCGGAATTACAACAGGCAAAGGACATTCCAAGATCTCTCTCAATCTTCTTGGCCCAAACATAAAGACTATGCGCTGCTGGAAAAAGATCTTCCTGGACACATGAACATTAATCTGAATTCTTTGAGTTAAATGAAAAGGAGTGAATTGAGGGCCATTTTGATCATCCATTAAAGCCAACCATGAAGCTCCCAAGAAAGCACACCTGTCTTATCCTCTGATTTTGCCAAAATTTCAGCAGCATAACAGCATAAAATGGCTCAAAAGACCAAAAGACCAGCCATCATAACTTGGAAAAATTTTGACAGAGTTTCCCCAAAAGTAGAGCAATGAGAACCCAAAATATAGACTGTATCTGTATGCATAAACTGCCAACAATAGAACCCGAGCATCAAATAGGACTCACTAGTACATAGCCTATGGCGAGGTCATGAAAAGGGTTCTCCAGCTACCTGTATCACCGAAAGGATCTCCACATTTGAGAATCCCCCAGCTCAATAAAACCTCACGCTATCGACCCTCACACGAAGGCTAATGCAAATCGCGTATTGTCAAGTCTCAGAAATAACTATCTTCCAGACCAAGTTTCAGAAATGGCTGGGACTGCCAAATAAAACCATATATGGCTCCACAAAGGCGTACAATGGCAGTTTCCACAAGTAACGTACAATCCAACAGACAATGCGCTCAAACAGGCGCCAAATGATGCATACCCACGGCAACTGCAACTGACTCCCACTGTCAGTGTAACACTGAACTCCAGCTACCTGTACCTATGTGAATCACCTGTACCTGTACCTGTCCTTGTAACCTGTAACCTGTAACCTGTAATCTGTAATTTGCAACCTGCAAGTTGTAATCCCGAAGCTCGAAGCTTGAAGCTCGAAGCAGAAGGTACTCGAAGAAGATCCTCCGTGGGGGCACCAAAAGAATGTGAGTGGGATGAAAACACACACAGCGCCTCTATAACGACCCGACACACACTCTTGGGAAGATACACACACACACACACACACTATGGGGCACCACTCGGCTTACACAACACACCTGGCCGAGACAGGGAACACATCGATGGAGCGAGAGGAGAGAGACTATCCACTTTCCCACTCCACACACACACACACAAAACTCAGCTCAAAAGAGGAGAACTTCTGATGTTTAGATACAAATGAGCTTGGGCCAACACCAATGGGGAAAATAGCTCACACAGTATGGGTAAAATAAGCCAGATACAATCACAAACTGGAGCAGAAACTTCGCTCATAGGAGAAACTTACACAACCAAAACAGCAGAAAAAGAGGGAGAAATTTGGCAAAATGGACAGCGCCATCGCGTCCGGAACGGCCCAAAACCCCAATCTACAATGTCAAAGTAGCTCAAATCCGACCTCGGATGAGCAGTTTACGGCCAAAATAGGCTCCAAAAACACCAAAAACACACCTGCGGCTGTTCCTCCTCTCTTCTCCACATTTTTTCTGGTCTTCTCTCTATTTTTTCAGTTCCCACACTTAGCACACTTTGAAGTAAAAAATTCAAGAAGTTGACCAAAACTCAAATTATTTACTTTTTATTGACATTTTAAGCCAATTTAAGTTTTGACTTGATTTACAGGCTTAAAATACATCATAAAAAGACTGTCTTTGAGAAAATTGCAAAAAAGTGTTCATTTCAAGCCTCAAGTTAATAATCATAATTATTAACTTTTTGCTCTAAATTGGCGAAGGTTCATACCATTGACTCATTGCATGTGTACAAACAACTTTTGTAAAGGCCCAAAAGATTTGGATCACTAAACTGGCAAAAAACAGGGTAAAAACTAAAGTTTGTACTGACTTTTTGAATCTTGAGTATAAATTTTTTTAAAAATTGTCCAAACTTGTTGAAATTTGATTCACAAGCTTATATTGATGTGATAGACATGTGTATATGCTTAGTTGACCAAAAATTTACAAAAATTTATCAGAAATAAATAATCACGATTATTTACATCTGCCCTAATTTTTGACTTTTTTGACCAAGTCTGCATACCACTAGCTTCACCATGTTGTAATAAGCCCACAAATCAAATTTGATGATATTTGAACCACTGAAGTGAAATTGGTGAGTAAAAGTGCAAAGTTAGTCTGCGGACAGATAATTGATGACTATTTGACAAAAAATTGTCCAAACTTAATGAAAATTGGCTAGTGACCTTAACTTGAGGTGCTTAAAAAATTTGTGTCAAAGTTGGGGCAAAAACTTACAAAAATTTAGCTAGAGTAAATAATCGTGATTATTTACTTTTGCTTCAAAACTTGATGATTTTGCAAATTTGAGTATACCACAAGGTTAAGCACATCAAGTAGACCTCACAAATCAATTTTGGTGAAATTTGGACCACAAAAGTGAGACTTAAGCCAGATTCTCGAAATCAGAGTCTCCGGACACGGAACAATTGGTAAACTTGATCAAATATTGTCCAAACTTATTGAAACTTGTCCAAGGGCTTTAACAAGTTGTATACTTGCCAAACCAATCCAAAAAGTGTCAAAACTTGACAAAAGTAAATAATCGTGATTATTTACTTCTGCTATCCAGAGACTTCAATTTTGACTTTTGGGCTTATACAGTGTTAGACCAACATAATATAAAGCCACAGGGCAATTTTGGGTTCAATCGGATCAAAATCCGTACAGATACACTCAGTTTACAGGTTGTAGATTAGACCTTTGATTTTTGCTAAAGTCGAGTCTGAAAGTCAAATTTTGACTCCCATAGCACGATTTGAAGTGATACACAGAGACCAATCACGAGATTCTCAAGAGCTCTACTGTCTTTATAGAAGAATAGCTAACTTGATTAATTTTGTACAGGAATCAGGTTGCAGAAGAGGAATCAGTGGCTTGACATAAAGTTGCAATTGAATCGAGTGGAAATTGACGACAAGTCAATCCAAAGGTAAGTACTCTATCCAGGGCTTCATAAGTCTATATGAACCTTAGATCTGGTCGTGTATTAGGAAATCAGGGAATACTCGGAGAAACCTCTCAGTAGAGTATCTACCGAAGAAAGTGTGAATCAAGGCAATTCCTTGCACACAATTCCTGAAGAAGTCTCAGACACTTTTTCAGATTCAACATCTGAAATGTCTTCTTACTCGACTCACTCAGAAACCGGAACGATAGTGCGCTATAAGCATATACTATCTTTTTACAAGACTAACCGTCATGGAGCCCAGGTTTACTTGGACCCTAACAAGGAGTATGCTATTCGCATTGATGACCATGGTATTGAGTTCGACGAAGAGGTTAGGGCAAACAAACAAGGAAAAATGTACATGGATCGAAATGGAACTCAATATGTATAAGTAAAAAATCTTGATGTGGTAGGCAAATGGGGGTTAGAAGTAAACACTATAATCCTAGATATATTAGCAAAAGAAGGACCACCAACTTTGGAATTCGAGGGATACGATCAAGCAGACTTGAAGCCTTTGAAACGGCTTAGTACGGATAATCCTAGGACCGGAGTCTATTGTTGGGAAGATAGAAACATAAAAGATCTTTTGTGGATTTCTCATGCCAGACCAGGACAATTAACAGCCATGAAGATCATCTATATCTTCAAGATCAAAGATAAGGGATCTAGAGATCTACCAAATTACTTGTTTAGGGATTGTTATAACAACAACTTTGTTATGATGATTCCTGAGGAGGTAGAACAAACCAAATACCAGGGGTATTCCATACGGGACTGGATCTTGGGTCAAGGACCAGAAACAATTCCAAGGGATGAACACCATGAGAGATCATCTGAGAGTAATGTGAAGAAACCAAAAACCACCTCATCACGTAGAAAATTGGGTGACACTAAGGCCAGTCCAGGGCTACATGAGTCACTATTTCTAGCATACTGGTTTGAAGGACTCTGAACAAGACCAACTCCCAAAAGACCTGGAGTTGAGCCAAATAGACGTGTCAGACGAGCTAATTTTCAAAAATGGGTCAGAAAATACAGCGGATCAGGGGATCCATATGACCACTTAGCAAGCTTTAAGCAAGTACTAAGAGCGGAGCGTATATTCAATTTCCATACTCAATTCGAGGGGTTTGGAATGACATTAGAAGGAAAAGCTTTGACATGGTTCCAAAACATTCCACCAAGGTCAATCATGGATTTGAACACATTAGCCCAAGGATTTGTTGCTGCTTGTTTCAAAATGGGGATTAAACATAATACGGTAGCTCAAATCTACAGCTTTAAATAGAAACATGGTGAGTCTGCTATGGATTTTGCAACTCGAATGAAACAATACATTGCCAGATGCCCAGAGATGGAGATACGTGCAGAAGAACAACTTGTATCTTTGTTTCTGGAGGGACTGCTAAACAAAGGACGTCATGCTATACTTTATAAACCCTAGAAGCGTGTGTGTCTGATGCTATTGACTTAGGAGACAATTGCAAGATCTTCAATGAAGAAGATGTCCCTAAGGATAACCAAAGTGAGAAAACAGCATCCACAAAACCAACACAAGTGTGAAAGGCTGCGGCGGCACCACTCTCAGCCATAGAAGATATGCTAAAAAGGATGAACGACATGATGAACAATATTGAAAAAGCACCTATGAGAGGACCACGACAAGGGATACCTCCACAGGGACAACCAATTAGGCCACAAAAATGGTGTACAATCAAGGATAAATGGACCAACCATGAAACCCATCAGTGCTACTTCATACCAAAGTATGATAGGAATGTTCAGTACGTGCCCATGAGGCCCCAAGGACAACCCATGTACATATATCATACTAATATGGCCCAAGCTCAAAGACCACCAATGGGTATGGAAAGACTTCAACCTGTGTTTGGACAAGTACATGCACTCGGAAGGAGTCATAGATGAACAAGCATTAGTGCCGTTACACCCTATGCAGAGCCTAGTCCATCTACAGTAATGGTAGAAGGAGATTGGTATAGTCCACATCCACCACCAATGGAAGAAACCATGACTTATGCTCCACCAGAGCTCGCACCAATGCATTATGTAGCTAATCAAGGTGTCTGACCTCCCATGGGAAGACCCATGATGAAGCCTAGAACAGGAAACTGTCATAATTGTGGTGCTAATGACCATTGGAAGAACGAATCTCTGGAGCTTGACAAAAACCTCAAACCAATTGAAGCCTATTGCACACAATGTTGCAAAAAGGGAGGACACTTTTCGGAAGATTGTCCTAAGAATCCTTTGAACAAGGGAAAAACTATCGTAAATGTAGTCCAAGTGATGTCTAGTAGCTCATCAAAGAGTGAACCGATTGTTCCAATCAAGGTAATCACTAGAGCCCAGGCAAAGAAAAATAAACACAACTCCTCGGATGATTCGGAGAACACAAAAGTTTCTTCTCAAAGAATCAAAAGGAGCAGAAGCAAAATATATGAGATGAGAAACAAAAACAACGGGTTCAAAACAAAGAGAAAGCAAAAATGCTAGCCTAGGACAATTTGAAAGAAACTGCCAGTGAATTCAAGGAAACAACCGTGAAATCTGGAGGATCCATTCTGGTTGATAAAAATTTTGAGCCTATTAATGCAACCTTGGAAGCTTTACCAAGCAGGACTTAAAGCTGGTCAAAACATGGAAAACAAATGGAAAAACTATCCATCTCCAGACATGGAAGTAGCAAAGCTGGAGGCTTATCAAAACTTGGTAAGAATCACGCAAGAAATGTGAGATAAACAAAAACCCAAGCTTGAAGGTATTGCAAAGCCTGAAGAGCTTGCGGTAGAAGAAACGAAAGCAAAATCCGATGTGGTGGCAGAACCCCACCTTGAAACAAATGAACCAGAGCTTATAGTACCGGAATTCCACTCGTAGAGGAAGACTGGGCAGGACACTTATGGGAGAAGGTAAGAGAGATCAATGATGGGAGCCTAACTTTAAAGTCAGCTCCTATAGAGGAAGTCTGGTTGGATAACCTTCCATCTGATATGAACATGGCTTTACAATCCTTGTACGGGGATTGCGGATCGGAAGCTTCAGGAATATCTAAACCATTGACATTAAAAACATTACCTTCTTACTTGGGAGATAACGAAGATGAATCCATCCTTTGCCAGACCACTCAAGTAAAAAGAGCCAAACAGACCCTAGAAGTAGACAACATTCATTCAATCATGTCTACACCCATCTAATGCACTCTTACTTTGGGAGAACTGTTGAAACTCACACCATACTTGTGGAACAATTTACAGAAAACCCTAGAGAAGGTGGGGATAACGGGGTTAATCTCTAAGAATTTGGGAAAACTGAAAAATGAAATGGAAAACAAAGAGATTCGATCAGTTCCTATGAACAAGGTCAAAGAATATTATAAAGGGGAAGAAGGAAACACCACCCTCCCAGTGAAATATAATGACATTGAATCCATGGCAATACTGGATAGTGGAGCTGGCATAGACATAGCCACAGTGATAGTCAATTCCTGTGGAATTGAATATCAACACACTTTTGCCATAGTAGACTTTGGGAAAAACTCAACTATGAAATCATATTGGGAAGACCTTTCATGAAACAGGTACAACTTATCCAAGATTGGGGAAACAACTATCTGTACTTGAAGCAGGTGGGATCGATAACAAGAGTCAATCTAAAAGATCACACTTATAGAGATTTTTTGAAAACACCCATCCAAGAGTTTGATTCAGTCTCTTCGGCTGAAACTAAGCTCCTATCCTAGTTAAACAAAGACACTCCTATTTGGATGTGCGGAGCTTCAGAAAATGGAAGCTTAAGACGAGAGGAATGTATCCTAAAAAGCGACTATATAGACGAAGCCTACATACCTGAACCCTTTCCAGAGCATTTATTTGAACCATTCGAGTGGGTTCAAATTTTAACGACAGTGAATGTATGTGTTAATACGTCTATGCCTACTCAATTTTTCAATGAGGATGGCTATGACATAATTCCCATCCAAATGATGTCAGTTCTCAACATTGAAAACAAAGATGAGGAAACCAAGGACTTGATGAAAGCTCAACAAATCTTTTCTAACCTCTATTATGATGCAACTGATGACTTAGATTAACACTCAGCTACCTCAGAAGATTCGGGTCAGAAAAAGAGCATATGAGAGCTCGTTACTCTTAAGGGGAGGGGAGGAAATGTTTTTTGACTTTCCAAACCAGAAATCGAGAAGGCAAGAATGGTATAGACAAAAGAGAGACACCAATATCATGAAAACACGACCTATCCCATCAGTCTCCAGTAAAACACAATTCCTGATGCAAATAGATGCTAATGATTGTGTCAAGGACAAAATAGCTGGCCGATATCCTTCAAACAAAAATTCAAAAATGTCTCAGACATCGAGAAAAACAAGGAAGGGTACTCAAGAAAAATCACAGAATAAGAAACCACTCATGACCAGAGTCGAGCCGGAAAAAAATTATCAAGAGTTGAAAAAAACTCTAAAGAAGATATACACAACCGAAATGGAAATCGCGAAAGAGGATGGTAAGGATGTAATGCATGTTCCATCCCATTACAAAAAGTATACTCTCCAAGATTGAAAAATCATAATTGAACAACTTGTTAGGGAACTTCGAAAACAAGGAGAATCTTACGAAGGTCCTGAAAACGCTAAAAGGGTAGACTTGGTTGAACCAGGAGAAGAGCCTAGACCTGTGTACATTGCGAATGACCTAACAGACGAAGAAGAAAAGCTTTTGTTGAGCTTGTTAAAGGAATACCGGGATATCTTCGCTTGGTCTTACAAGGATCTCAAGGGTGTTGATCCAGAAATCTGTCAACATACTATACCCATGAGAGATGATGTGAAACCAAGTAGACAAAGACCATACACTTATAATGCAACATTTGCCAGGAAGATTAAAGAAGAGATTGAAAAACTAAAGGAAGCTGAATTCATTTACGAAATTGAACACACAGATTGGGTGTCTCCAATTGTGGTAGTACCTAAGAAGAATGGGAAATTATAAGTGTGTGTTAATCTCAAAAAGGTGAATGCAGCTACCATTAGAAACAACTTTCCTCTTCTGATAATTGAGCATGTTTTAGAACGAGTGGCAGGAAAAGAAGCTTACAGCTTCTTAGACGGATTTTTGGGATACAATCAACTTTTGGTTGACCCAAAAGATCAGCATAAAACTGCTTTTGCAACAGAATGGGATATATTTGCCTATCGGGTTATGCCGTTTGGGTTAACTAATGCTCCAGCCACGTTTCTGAGGTTGATGAGCCATGCTTTCAAAGAGTATCTTTGGAAATTCTTAGAAGTATACATGGATGATCTATGCGTACATTCGTCAATCCGAGCTGATCATTTTGAACACCTCAAAAAGGTATTTGAGAAATGTAGACTTTATAGGATTTGCTTAAATCCTGAAAAGTGCACATTCATGGGAAGACAAGGGAACATTCTTGGACTTATAGTGTCTAAAAATGGAATAGCTACTAAAATTGAAAAGATTCATGTCATTGCTGATTTGCCTAGACCAACAACAGTCACGGGGGTACAAGCCTTCATGGGACATTGTGGATATTACCGACGGTTCATCTACATGTATGCTATAATTGCAAAACTCATGTATAGCTTGATTACGCACTTTGAATGGACCGAGGCATGTGAATAATCCTTCATGAAGCTTAAGCAAGCTCTCACCTCAGCTCCAATATTGAAAGCACTAGATTGGGATAAGGTATTCCATGTACATGTAGATGCTTCAAATTTTGCTATTGGTTGTATACTAGCCCAACCAGGAGATGGTATGATAGCCGACAATTGAACATGGCAGAAAAGAATTACACCACCACCGGAAGAGAAGGACTAGGAATGATCTATGCCGTTAAAAAGTATACACATTACCTATTAGCCAACAAGTTTATGTTCTTTGTGGACCACCAAGCTTTGTTATATTTGGTCAACAAGCCATGCAGCACAGGGAGAATAGTGAGATGGTTCATCATTCTTCTCGAATTTGATTTCACTATGGTTGTGAAAAAAGGCACTACACACAACGAGCAGATCATTTGTAAAGGATTGTTTTAGGGGAATTACTTAAAGGGGTAGATGATGTTTTACCAGATGCCTATTTGTTCTCCGTGGAAATAATACCTAGATGGTCGGAAAAAATTGTATCATTGATGAAAATAGCTCAAGTAGATTCACAAATACCACTTCTTATCATAATTGATTTAATCGAGCAATCGGTTATGTATCAATTACTAGCTGGAAGGCTATATAAAAGAAATCGGGACGGGATATTCCTTTTATGCATTAACCCTGAAGAAAAGGAACAATACCTAAGTCAAGCACATGTTACCATAGTAGGACTTCACTTTGCGGAAGACCAAACTATGCAAGGAATCTTGAGACTTGGAGTATTTTGACCGACTATGAGGAGTGATGTTAGATCTTTTGTAAAAGATTGCCCTCAATGTCAAAAACAACCACCCATTCCTCATGTAACATTGTTTCAAATGTCACTTGTTCCTAAGTGGAGTAATTATCTGGTTACTTACTTATCGAGCCAAACATTTCCTGAGGATATGAGTAAACGCCGTCAAAGAGCAATTGAAACTAAAGCAAGGGACTATGCTCTTATTGGGAACCAATTGTATTGGAGAGATAAAGATCAACATTTGCGTCTTTGTGCAAATGAAAACGAGTATATTCTGATTATAGAACAAGCACATGCTGGATTAGCTGGAGGTCACTTTTCTACTGAGACCACCGCAAGAGCAATCTTGATGTTAGGCATATGGTGGCCAACACTTTTTGCAAATGCCAAAGAATATGTTCAAAGGTGTGATGCTTGTCCACGAGAAAAAATGCCAACACGAGTAGACAGCATGCCCGTAAGTCCAATAATGGGAGCTAGAGCCTTCTCAAAATGGGGTATAGATTTTTTTGGACCGATACAACCACCTGCTTATAGAACCCAAGCTCAATATATCATTGTTATTTCACTCAGCATTTAATGAATTGCTTAAGGAATCACACATGGGCAATGAGGAGGCTTTAGTTCAATCCTGGCTCCATGTGACACAATGCATGGCCCGTTCTATTGATTATAAGAAGACTGCAAATCGAAGGAGAGGGCATGAGCTTAGAAAAGCTTGGGCCTACCCTATTATATACTTCAAGCCTATACAGCCAAGTTTGCAAAAAGCTGAAAATTTTTCTCAGTCGTAAATAATTGTGATTATTTACTTTGGTTGCAAAATTTTGTTTTGACCATACAGTTTTGTTCCGTGCATGATTTTATGCATCTTTGCTTGTTCAAAATTTGATTTGAAGCAATTTGGACCAGATTATCAGCATTTCAGCTTAAAAGGACATTCCAAAGAAAAATCCAACAAATCTGCTAACTTTGGACTCTATTCACTGAACAGGAGCAATGCAAGCAGTGGAGAAGGCCAAGAAGAAGCTAAAGCAAAAAGAGAAACTACAAGAACTGCCCCCGTATCAACTAGACCCCGAGTCAGTCAAAGCGGCAATGGTATCCTATCTTTCTAAAGAACAGCCGGAAGAGCACCACACTACGGTCTTCACTGGCAGATTCAAGAGTGAAGAAGGGCATCAGGTAAAGTTGCAAATCCTGCCTAAAGAGGTGTATGATGTAGCTGCAAAGCCAGAAACCAAAGAGGCTAACCGCAGGTTGGGGCTCAGGCATTTCTATGAACAAGAGCCTTGCGGAGTAGACTTTCAGAAAGCTTACGAGCTTCTGTCCACAATCAAAGAAGACGGAACCGCCCAGATATCAGACACCCAAGGGAACAAGACTGAGGTAGTAATCACAAAATAAATAGTGCCAAAGGCACTCAAACTGCCCACTGAAGGAATGACCATGCGGGCAAACCGTAGGCACATTTACCAAGGAGACAATGTGGCTACATTCACCGATCTCATCCACAAAAAGGTGGAAGAGTCAGCCCGTCTGTACCATCAACACTTTCATTCTCTGGCAAAAAGGCCACCAAGGTACACTACACCAAATCACGCCGTGGCCACCACCTTCACTCAGGTTCTTAAGTCAACAACAAGGCAGCCTGTGGACCATGTGCAGTATGTTTTGACAACCTTGAAGGGCACCAAGAAGGAGGAGAAAATCACATACTTGGGAGCGCTAGAAGTATTGACAAGAATAGCCTATCATTCCATCGGCATGGCCGACAACCTACCGCCTGCCCCTAATCAGAATACATGGATCTTGGCAGCACAACCCTCTCCACGAGCTACAAGATCAGGTAAAAGATATTTTAGATCAGGTGATGAATCAAATGACAGCTCACCAGAGCGACACAATAGTGAGAGCTCTGACAACGAAGAAAAGAGAGCTAGGAGGGAAGAGATGAAGAGGAAAGCTGTGGCAGCCCACCAAGAGAAGCCAGCTCAAAAACAAGCGTGTTTTGAAAGAGAAAAACAGGCTTACCAATGCAGTAGGCAAGCACAAGGAAAGGACCCAGAAAATTGGGTACCCACAGGACTGAAAAGACCTCGAAAAAAGCATCATACAAGGAAAGAGGCAGATGATCCAATAGATTATTTAGAAAGAATGTACCAAGAGGCCGAATCCCTAAAGCTGAAAGAGGCAGAAGAAGCATCAAAGAAAGCTGAGGCATTAGGAAATTTCAGAGGTCATTTGGAGGGCCATATGAAGAGAGAGAAAAATAGAGCGTGTCCAATGAGCATGAAGGCTACGTTACGTAGGAAAGTACGTGGAAAGACTCAAAAAATAGGAAAATAGCATAAAACTTTCACGAAACTAGGATTGTAGCATAGTAATTTCCTTCCTTTTACCGAGCTTTTAGGTGCTTGCGTGTGGTCCCACTTCTGATATTCTCTTATGGTCATTAACGTACTAGAGGGTGACCATTAAGCCCGCACAAGATATTGGAATTCTAAAACACTTTCCCTCCATTAGAATGCTTTCAAAGTGAATCTCCCTCCACTAAAGCTTTTCTCTGAGAGTTATGGCGTCCACGTCTTCTCGCCCAAGAGCCTCCAGGTGTTTACTGTCTCTCACACCAACAACCAACAACGGCACTTTGCCTAGAAGGCCAAGTAGTAGCATATCCTCAATTACAATACCAGCTTCAATAAGTGCAAAGAACCAATGGGTTGGACAAAGGATAAACAAAGGTTCATGGGTCCTCATGCAACCAAGAAGACCCAAGAGGTCTAGTGGTATCAACGTTTACCGCTCAACATGGAAGGCCAGGGTGTTGGATTTCAAAGTTGAAATCGGCAAAAGATCTGTAAAGGAAGTTCTTGTTCAGCATGTGTTTACCCATCCAGAGGTGATAGCAAACGGTGGAAATGTATCAGATATACATCAACCACGTTGCAATTGTAAGTACTCGACATGTGAACTTACTGATACTCTCATTATAACTTTTCTTATATATTTTGCAATGTTTCTCCCTCTTGTTATGAGTAATGTCTCCACTCTTCACAGCTCAATTACATTAGATTTGTCATTTGTACTTATTGATACTCTTAGTTTAACTCTTCTTATATATATTGCAGATGTTTATCCCTCTTCTTATGAGCAATGGGAACCTGTGGAGTGCATAATAGGCCTCTTCCATGTTGTACATGCCCACATTGGTTCTCTACAGTACTCAGAGAGGAACAGCAAAAGACTGGCTGATGAGGGAATCTTTTTTTATGACCACTTTTACCAACTCAGCTCAGGGAATAAGAATGGCATGTTGGTGAAAGTGCCTCTACCAACCGATTGGAACACTGTGGACTGGCCAGTTCCCGAGGAAACAATGGTGGAGGCAATGCGAAGTAAGCTCTTCAAGGATATACAAAGGTCTCTACGTAGCTCTATTCCTACCAAACTGGTTAGAATTGCAAACTTTTGTCCTGTTGCACTCTTCATAGAGCTGTTTCATAGCTACAACATCAGAGTTACAAAAACTATGTTCATGTGCAAGTCATTTCAGCAGTCATCCTGTGACAAACTTCTTGACAAAGGATGGTATGCAAAGGAAGAGATTGGTTTACGGTGCGAGGTCGCGCTTGATACTCTAGTTGTCAAGTACATGATTGCAAGCCAATCACTGTTACTCTCATTTTGGTATATGCGATTACAAATGCTAAACGGTAAGTACATTCCTATGGACCAGGTTTCTGCAGGTTTGGAAGATAATCCTACTGTGGATGTGGAAGTGATTGATAAAGAGCATGGCCTACTATTGGTGGTTACAATAAGGGAGCTATGCAGTCTTCAGCATTTGCGAAATGACATCATTGAAGAGTCAATGGACAAGGACCTATCAGATTTTTCCTTTTTCTTAGCTGGCCGTAAGGTGATGCGGCGAAGGGAAAAAGATATTTTGTGCAAAGAGTTGGATGGTCGGGTTGAAGTAGTGTCAATGTAACAGATATTCTTGTGAACCCAAGTGTATACAAATGACTTTCAAGACATGAAGTTTATTGATCTCATTTTTCAATTGTGTCCTGTGAAAAAGTGTGCTTGAAATACATTTCTTTACCACGTCAAATCTCTCTCTCTCTCTCTCTCTCTCTCTCTATATATATATATATATATATATATATATATATATATATATATATATATATATATATATATATATATATATATATATATATATATATATATATATATATATATATATGTTAGACAAGACAAAGACATGATAGAAGAATCATCTTAATTCATTAGAAAGTGCAAACTTGTCCGTGAACAATGGACTGAGAGACAATTTTTGTAAGTATGGAATCAGAATGTCTTCAAGGTAAAAATCGAAGGAATGCCCCTCGAAAGAAGGTGGTGAGATAGTTGTTCCCGGCGGATTTAGTTCTCCCTTTTCAGGAGTATCATCAATTAGTAGTGTATTAGTTGCATCAAAGGGTACACCGATTTGGCTAAATGGTTTGTACAAAAGAGGTAATCCTGGTTTTTTAGGGTGGTAGTGGCCCTCAACGGTAACGCATTTTCTTTGATCATACAAAAAGGCAAAATCTGATGTGTGAGCTTGGCATACACTGCAAACTATTGCAACTAGTGACGACAAGTTTTGCCTTTGCATTGAAGACCATATGGCAACTCTGAAGCGCGGAAGAAGAAACTGAATAAATTCCTTGGTTCCTGGACGAACCACGACTCGACAAGTTCCCATCCGAAACGTTTGCAAATCCTCAAAGGGTCCTCTGTCACAGAGAGGCACCCGCATCAGCAGCAATCCATTGACGTCCAAGATAATCAACCTCTGTAAAAGTTGACAAGTACATATAGGTAGTTAGAAGCTGAACATATTTTGCCATACTTGAATAGACATTACCGGAACAACCGTATCTACAGGTAGCAAGGGTCCATACTGGGTCTCTGTAGTGTTCATGTCGTTGTTGCTCTCCTCCGCTTTATCTTCATAGTCATCATTCACATCTTCATCAGGGGTCTCCCCCATGGCCCTTTCTGCCTCATTCAAGGTTGATCGGCTTGCCTCATACATCCTTGCCTGATCCATATCATTTTGCTCATCCCTAGGCCTGCTTTCCTCATCCATATCCTTTTGCTCATCTATAGGCCTGCTTTTCTCATCTTGGGTTTCAGCCATAGGCTCTTTTGGCTCCTCCACTGGCTGACTTGGCTCTTTCATTGTCTCCTCCGGTTGAACCTTAGCACCTTCCATATGCTCATTTGACCTTTCCTCATCCTCGGCTCTTTCATCTTCTACTGATATGACACCCTCGGCCCGTTGCGATTCCACTGTATCGGATGTAGGGGTTTGTCGTGGTGGCACGTCATGTTTTGTAAGATCAATAGTGCGCTCATCCAAGCCGCTATCTTCAAGCTCTCTAGGGCTAGACATAGTAAGCAGGTGTTGTATTAAACTTACCCGGTATCTTTGCAAATAATCATATGTGTAGTTTTTTAAAGCACTCTGCAAAATTGAAAGACCACATGGTGAGAATTCTTTTACAGACTAAACCAAAACTAACTGAATGCATTGCGAAATGGGTACCTTAGTCATGAAAGGTTTTAATGCAAAGTAGCTTTGCAGGACATATTCTGCATGGAGAAGACATCTCCAGCCGCAAGAATTCCCATCGGTTTGATTTGATTTGGGACAGGTACTTCTTTGCTTGGGGCCTTGTATAGTTCATACCTTCCACATAGCTTGCCATAGGCAAGCAACAACCTCTTTATACAACTGCACAAAGCAATGTCAAGATGTTAGCATGAGGCTTCAAATTTACATGGATATCTATAAGAAACACTTTCTGATACAAAACACTTACAGCCTAATTTCAGGGTGGGTTCCTTTTATTGAATTGAACACCCACACTGCTGGTTGGTCAACATCAAGGCATATGAGACTCCAGTGATGGTTGTTCTCATATGGAAAGATGATCACAGTAACTTCCAGCATAGCACAGTGGAGAAACCAACTCTCAAAGGTCCCGGATGGACTATTCTTTTGTCTAATAATTACAGACATTTGTGGATCAAGGAGAAACACCTCTGTGTGAGTGTGCAGTGGGAGTTGACTTTTGATCAGGCTGCAGAGACTCTACCTGAGTTAGCAAACCTATTATCTGAGTTTTCAAAGCTAGCAAGATAGTAACACTTACTTAAGACAAGCATAGATAATTGTGTCTGAAATCTGAGCATCTGGATTCTGCAATAAATCAATGTCCACTTTTTCCAGAGCTAGCTTTCTGGTTCCATCTACAAATGGTATCTCTGCAAGCAAACCATTCTTCATTGAAAGTAGAGTTTCTTGATTCATTGCCTCTATAGACAGGGTCACATTGCACTTTGTTTGTTTCTGGGACTCCACTGCTACTTTTGCTTTCTCCTTAAGCTCTACTTCCCTCATTTCCTCTGTTTGGCGAGCAGTAGTCTCTGCCCTTGCCCTTGTATTCACATCATGTGTGACATCTACAACTGTGAGCTGTGGCACTAGCTCCGGGGGGTATAACAAAATTTCCCTCATTTTCTTATCCTTGCAGACATTGGGGACCAGCAGTTTGTCATACCTCCACCTTATTCTTTTCAATGTCTCACTATCTTTGTCCATTATGGTAACCCTGTGGGCATGGGCTGCAACAATGGTCATGTCACTGAAGTACTCCAGTAGGAATTCCTCTGCTGCTTCCTGTAGAGCCATTAATGCCACCACCTTCCACCTTTTGGTGCCCCAGGTAGCTTCATCACATATGAACCTCACCATCCTCTGGAAGGGCAGCTTTGGTATGCATAAATCTACACATTTCTGTGCCTTTCTGATTTCTCTGAAAAGTCCCATGCAGGTTTGCAGCTTCTTCATCCTTGGCCCTTTCAGAATTTTATTTGGTTTTCCAAGTCTTTTCTTTGGGGTTGCAGATCTGCTACTTGCTTTAGATGCTAATCCTGGACCCTTGCCTGCCTTCCTTGCAGTGGCTTTTGTTCTAGCCATCTCACTGTACACCAAAAGAAGAGTCTCAATCCCCTTCTCTCTTTCTATGACTCTCTCTCTATCTCTCTCTCTCTCCTTTCTATAGCTTAGCATATATAAATAGAGAGAGAGAGAGAGTCCGCATTACTAAAGGCGCGCGCGGAGCACTTTTTCACCTCAACAAGCACCTCCGCGCGCCGTTAGTATAGGGTAAAATAATACACACATACTCTCTCTCTCTCTCTCTCTCTCTCTCTCTCTCTCTCTCTCTCTCTCTCTCTCTCTCTCTCTCTCTCTCTCTCTCTGTGGTCAATGGACAGTACTAACGGCGCGCATAGAGACATGCACTACGGGTATGCCTCTCTACGCGCGCCTTTGGTAGAGAGAGAGAGAGAGAGAGAGAGAGAGAGAGAGAGAGAGAGAGAGAGAGAGAGAGAGAGAGAGAGAGAGAGAGAGAGTATGTGTGTGTGTGTGTGTGTCTGTGTGTGTATTTTAAAGATGTGTGTCTGTGTGTAAGTGAGTGTGTTTGTGAGTGTGTGTGTGTGTGTGTGTGTGTGTCTGGGTGTGTGTGTGTGTGTGTGTGTGTGTGTGTGTTTGTGAGTGCGTGGGTGTGTGGGTGTGTATGTCTGTGTCTGTGTGTCTGTGTGTTTGTGAGTGTGTGTGTGTGTGTGTGTGTGTTTGTGAGTGTGTGTGTGTGTGTGTGTGTGTGTGTGTTTGTGAGTGTGTGTGTGTGGGTGACAGGAACAGAGATAGAGAGATAGACGCAAAGGCAGAGGGAGAGGCAGACCTTCGTTATGTCGATGGGTGGGCTTGCTGTCGGAGACGCAGAAGATGGCTCTTGCACTCTCTCTCTCTCTCTCTCTCTCTCTCTCTCTCTCTCTCTCTCTCTCTCTCTCTCTCTCTCTCTCCTTGAGGTTCCATCCAATCATAAATGGAAGGATTGTGCAATGCGTCGCTTGGAAGCCGGAAAGAGGGCTTATTATGCATTTGAGAACATGTGCAATGCAGGAGAGATCAAGTGTTGGGCTCTCAAAAAGTACCTCTTTGACACATTGGTGACACCGGTGCTTCTTTATGGAGTGGAGGTGTGGGGTGGAAGCATCGGGAAGTCTACTTGGAAAGAGTTTGAGAATGTCCAAAAGCGTTTTCTCACCAACTTTCTCCAAGTCAAGACACAAACACCCTACATGCTCTTACTTCTTGAGTCCGGATCGCTTCCCATTGAGGTCTTGGGCATGGAAAGGGTTGTGGAGTACATGCGTAAGACACAACGTAGCCCTTTGCATCGACTTCCTAGAATCGCATATGAAGCAAGTCAAAAGGTTCAAAAGACATGTAAGAGCAAAATACTAAGTTCGGGGTGGATGCTTGATATCAAGAAATGGTTTGGAAGATGGGATGCATGTCACTTGGTCAAGGATGCGTCGATCGACTCCCAAGTTAATGAGGCCTTCTTACAACGCCAATGTATCATGGCTTGGGAGAAATCCGGAGGTTCTCGCTTCAGCCATTACACCACACACGTTGCCCCAAACTACAAATCTCTCTTCTTCTCGGAACGAGGTAACCGAACCCATTCCTACATCCTTGAGCCCATCCCGTTGAGTGCGATCCGCACCATTGCCTCCATTCGTCTTAGCTCCCATTCTCTACGCTGCGAGACAGGACGTTGGGGCACTGGCGAGGAGTGTCATCGACTTTGCACCTTATGCCCTCGTCAAGTGCGAGAGAGTGAGTACCACACACTACTTGAGTGCTCAGCTTTTGACCACATTAGGTCCTCTTTTCCCCATATATTCAGCCATGAGCTCTCCCTACATACCTTCCTCTCCCAACCACGATGTGGACTCTCTATTGCGACGCTCATTTCAGCCATTTTTGAGCATCGAGAGTCACTTATGAACTCCACTCACACCACGTGACATGTTCATTTGGTCCCATAGGTCATATTTGACCTCCCAGGACGATAATAGAACTATCTATCTATCTATCTATCTCTCTCTCTCTCTTTCACTCACTCTCTTTCACGAGGTGTGTTTTTTCTCTCTCTTGACCGCTTTATATGGCGTACAAAAAGTATACGGTCTCAATAATGACCACACGTGCGACAGCATGCAAATATACTATAATTTATAGTGACACGTGGGGCGCCGTCGTGTGTATCCGTTATAAGTGTGATTTTGAGAGAGAGAACAATAGAGAGAGAGAGAGAGAGAGAGAGAGAGAGAGAGAGAGAGAGAGAGAGAGAGAGAGAGAGAGAGAGAGAGAGAGAGAAGAGAGAGAGAGAGAGAGAGAGAGAGAGAGAGAGAGAGAGAGAGAGAGAGAGAGAGAGAGAGAGAGAGTCTTAGAGAGACAGAGAGAGAGAAAGAGTGATCAGATTGTCACAGAGATAGAGAGAGGGAGAGACACAGATTGAGAGAGAGATAGAGAGAGGGAGTCCTTACTCTCAGAGAGAGAGAGGGAGAGGGAGGGAGAAAGACAGAGTCAGCTTGACACACAGAAAAGCAATGGAGGAGACACCTCCCTTTGAGTTCCTGCAAACCCCACCAAAAAAAGGTGATCTCTCACTCTTTCTCTCTGTATTTCCAACAGTTGGTACAAATTGTGTGTGTGTGTGTGTGTGTGTGACTGTTTTTCAACACACACACCTCAATACCCATACTTCCATAGACAGAGACACAGACACACATACACACAGACACACACAGAGATATATATATACATTGTCTCTTTTCCTACCCTCTCTGTACACATTACTAACGGCGCGCATAGCCAACCAAATATTGGCTCCAGCTCTCTCCGCGCGTCGTTAGTATTGTTCTGACTCTCTCAGTTGTACTTAAGGCGCGCGGAGAGAGTTGCAAAAGGCACTTTTCCTTCCTCGCGCGCCTTTAGTCAAATAGGAAAAGACAAAGAGAGAGAGAGAGAGAGAGAGAGAGAGAGAGAGAGAGAGAGAGAGAGAGAGAGAGAGAGAGAGAGAGAGAGAGAGAGAGAGAGAGAGAGAGAGAGAGGCTGTGTGTATTTTTTTAGCGTTCTTTGGAGAGAGAGAGAGAGAGAGAGAGAGAGAGAGAGAGAGAGAGAGAGAGAGAGAGAGAGAGCGAGAGAGACTAGGTGTGTTTTTGTTTGTGCTTTGGTGAGAGAGAGAGAGAGAGAGAGAGAGAGAGAGAGAGAGAGAGAGAGAGAGAGAGAGAGAGAGAGAGAGAGAGATCATGATGGTTTATATTTATATCTATCAGGAGAGAGAGAGAGAGAGAGAGAGATCATGATGGTTTGGTTTTGGCAGAGTTGTCATGTTTCCTGATGGTTTTGACTTGTCATGTTTCTTGATGAATAGGATTAAGGTCCAGTAGGCAGAAGAGGCTGAAACCAGATCCAGAGCTTGTGCCAGGATTTCAACCCTTGCAGGCTCAGTTGCTTAATGTATCTGCCAAAAGAACTGTTGACTTTTGTCAAGACATATCTGAAGAAAAGTCGATTGGTGAAGATAAATCAGAGAGGTCACTAGGGCAAGAGGATCCCTCACCCTACAAGGGTGTGGTGCCCTGTAGAGTACTTCTGAAGAAAAATACAAGAAAGAGGAATATAGACTTCTCAGATGATGCAGATGTGCTAGAAAGTAGTCCCTGTGCAACTAAATGTAAAGACAAAGAGGATGTGTCTTCTCTGGAAGACTCAGCTGCAACTGATGAGAGGCTGTTTGATTTTGCAGCATCTTGTGGTGCTGGGGACAAGTATGATCTAGTTCATTCTATGTTTAATCCAAAGTTTGACATTGAAGACCTGTTAGCTCAGCACAGTAATTTCTTGCAGTCCTACAGAGATAAGTTTGAAGTGATGGTGCAGGTAGGAAGGGTTGTTCTGCCTACTATGACTCTTGTGCATTTAAATGATTGTGGTGGAAAGGGACAGGGAGTGAAGAAGTATAGGGAATTACCACCCTCTTGCCGACATTCAGCCTGCCCTTTGCACCAAAAAGAATGCAAACTCATTCAGGAAGCCTTTGGCTTTATGATTTACCTGAACAGCCTGTTTGGATTCCTCATGCAGAATCCTGATGAGGTGTTAGAGGAGCAGGATGCAGCACCAGATGAGGAATGCGAGGAGACAACTCATATGCAAGAAGTCGAGGAGGTTGAAGACACAGTCGACCTTGAGGTTGAGGCAATTGAAGTACAAAGAAGTAAGATGCTCTCTGTGAAAACCACAGAAATCAAACTTCCATTGGATGTCAGTAACTTCACTGAGAAGCATGTTCAGATGATGTTGCCTGCTGTGCCTGACTTCAGGATTGGAGACAGGACATATATCTTCTTACATGATGTGCAAAGTGTGTTTTATTTAAGGGAGGATTTCTCCCTAGCTATTATTTCCAAAGTCCAAGAGGAGAGGAGTGGATTTGTTTCAGAGGATAGTAGTGATGATGAGGCAATGGAACATCCAGCAATCCAATGGAATGCCTTCGAAGATGCTTTGAGAAAGCTGAAAAATACAAGGAGACACTACCTGATGAAGCCACCTTCCAAGCAATAAGACAAAGCCTAAGACCATCGAAAAGTAACAAAGAAGTGGAGGATTGGTTTAACCATTCAGGTCAGGGGTCAACTACATCTGTAGACCTGTGGCAAGAAAACCTCTTTCTGCAGGATGAGAGCTTCATGGTAACTCTCTCTCTCTCTCTCTCTCTCTCTCTCTCTCTCTCTCTCTCTCTCTCTCTCTCTCTCTCTCTCTCTCTCTCTCTCTCTCTCTCTCTCTCTCTTTGTGTCATTTCTGACATTGTATGTGCAGTCTTGGATTGCTGACAAGGATGACTTCCTTCGGCTCCGGACAAGAGAGTATCGAGGAAGGGATGCGGCCCTAGCACAGTACCTTTCAAAGCTTTGCGAGTCGCCGATAGTAGTTTTTCACAATTCCATGTCACAAGAGGGTTCAATAGCAACTTACACATTCAAGACACTATCACGCTTCTTGGGTGGACCGGTGCTGCCCAAAAGTGCAGATAAAGTCATTCTTGTGGACAAAGTGTTTGCTAGAGATTGTTTTGGTTACTGCCCAGGCTATACAGGTGGTCGGGCAGCGTATTACTACACCTACACAGCAATGGCACTAGCTCTTGGTAGACAAAACCCAGATGAACTTTTAGAGTATGGCAAACATCTCATGATTCGTTACAAGGGTGACGTGCCAAAAAACAAAATTGAACCTGCAAAATCTTGATACACTTCAAGTAGCAATTGTATAAGATCATGTATTACATAAATTTTGTACAATGTCATCCACTCAGAGTATCTTTCTCCACTTGTGATTCACATACACCATTGTCTCTCTCCACCTTCGTTGACTTTCACGAGCTCCGGAGTTGTTGTATGCCATTGATCTTTTAGATTTTTGTTGTTGTAAATGTCTGATGGCTTGTGCTGTTGCTGAATTTGCCATGACTTCTTTTGCCTGCATTCGATGAATGATTCTACGATAGAACCATTCAAATAGTTCTCTCAAACTGTTAGCCTTGATTCAAGAGCCACCATGTCGTGTGTGCCTGAAATAAGCATTTCTCGCCATGTGATGAGACTTTTCCATCCCTTGGGTATTCCATATTGCCGGGTTTCCATACTTTTGTATAAAATATGGCAAATGATTGAAGATGATGTGCTGGATATGAAAACAGATTAGTTAGAATGTTTTACAGTAACATATTTGCACATAAGAGAGAAAGAAATACATTATAATACCATGTAGTGAGTAATCTGGGTGTCTGTCCATGCTGTCTTGAATGATTTTTTCAGAAGGTTGAGATTTTCCTTGAACTTGTTCATATCACCTTGTGACCAATCATCTTTGTCGCACATCAAAAATAGGATGTCTATTGATCGCCAAACCTCAGCCTTCGCGTTACGAGTAGTTGGTTCGTGGTCTTTGACTGCAATATGTAGCTTTTTCCAGCTCTGATACTCTACCTTGCTAACATAAGATGTGTTATATATTTTTCCATGTTTTGTTAGCTTTGGATCTCTTGTACCTTGGGGCTTAGATAAAAACCTCCGTGCCTTCACCCCACAGATGGATGGTTTGCATGGGACATCCTTCTCAGCAGTTCATCTCTTTTCATCCCGCTGGATTTTCACATTGCCACCATGAAGCCCCATATCCGACAGTACCATTTCTAAGCACTGCAGGGCTACTTGTCGTTCTGCGGAGTTCTTAATCTTCCAAGCAAACCCAATGTATAAGTAGACCAATTTCTCCACAATTCTACAAAGGGCATGCATTGTACAAATGTGGACATTCACAAGTGGTATTTTCAAAACGGATCGAAAAGCAGGATCCTCAATGTGACGTGTTGGAGCTTTTCTCCACCACTTTGGGTCCATGACCTTTGCAGGCTCCATGCAGAACAAACACGGTGACTTTGCCATTGCACCCATTCCACAATTATACATGCACTTTAATGTTTTAAGGTCACCTGCAAGATGCCACTGAACTTGAAAGTCTCCCTTTCCATCTAAACGTAGTACCTCTCCCTGGTTAGTCTGTCGATCAATCACCTCCGGAATATTAGTTCGATGGAACACCCAATATAGAATCTCATGATCTTCTTTCTTTACCTGCAACACAAAATAAATGAGACTTAAGTAGATCTGAACATTTGAGCTTACTTGAGAATATCGCTTACCTCAAACGCACCAAGCCACCATATGTTAGATTCTGATTGAGCACTAAAATATAAAGGATCATCACTGGGACACTTTGAGAGGGCTCTATTCATTAAAGTAATAGTAACACGCTCTAGCTTTTTCTCTTTAACAAGCTCACACTCATCCAGTTTTAACACAAAATGTAATAGCCCACGTGACTCTTCAAATGTGATGTTGTAAAACTCCACCATTCTCTTCTGTAGTATTCGCAGGTCCATAAAAATATTGTTGAACTCATCATATGCCATGTTCGCTCCATGGCCACTGTAAGTTGCTTTAATATGAAAGGGCTGTCCAAGATAGTCTCCCTGTGCCTCGTTAAGCTGAAGCCTCTCTTTCCAAACACTTGAGGCTAATGGTAGAAGTTTGGATTTTATACCCTTCCTAACAAAGATGGATGAGACAGACTTTTGGATAGCCGAATATCCTCTTTTGCTTACACCAAGTGAATCAAGTGTGCCTTGTATCTCTTTTGCAGGCACTGAGTTCTCTGAAATAAAGCGGTCCACTACATTTCTTTGTAGAACCTTAAACTTCTTGTCATGTACTATATCTGCTGCCAGGCTTCTACTTATAAGTGGCTTCAATCTCTTTCCTATATTGGCTTTGGGGTCAATGTTTTCCTTGTCAGGATAGATTGAATCTCTACATGAAGACAATGCATAAGTAAATAACAGAAAATTTGCTTCACTAACACTATTTAGGCACATGAAAACAATGCATAACAAGAAAAAACAAAGAGATTACTTAACTAAGACAATGTAGCCAACCAAGAAGCATCACCTTAATGCTCGGATGCTTTTCTTGAGACCTCCTGATGCAACCTGCAATGTTTCAAGATTGCGCAATTTCTTCTTTCGGATACGACCACCCAAGATGGTGTCCTTCATTTGACAACTTCGCACCTTTCCTTTCAGTTCTTGTACCTCTGTTTTATGTTGCAAAATGGTAACCTGATCTGTAGAATGTAAATGTGAAAGGCGAACAATCTCACATCGTTGAGCTTGGAGAATGCTCTTGTAAGTTTCAGCTTCTCTTGTAAGTGATTTACAATAACCCAGAAGGCCCTTTTCTCCATCACCAGCAAAGGTCAATAAGCTTGTAGGATTGACAAACGGTGGAGACGCATTAGTTATTGGATTCTTAGGGTAGAGAGAGCCTCTCGTCCAGATATCTATGTGTTTAGCTCCTTGAGCTCTGAGCGTGTCTATGGAGGCGGGAGGTATATGTGTGTTTGTTTTACTGCGCTTAATCAATGGTTGGTACTCATTGTCCAAATCAATGTGAAGGTGATATTTGGCTCGTTTCTGGGTAACATTTGTGCCATTTGAGGAGTGCGCCATTAGCCAAATGTGCAGGTTTAATGGAAAGTGAATAGCGGTTGCGGATTCGTCCCTCCATGTTAGCCTCATTCCCTCCGTATTGACGTTGTTCATTCAATGCAACTGAAAAGAGGATTATCCCTCAATCACTACGAACGAATGTTCAGAAGAGTAAGGAATCTACTTAAAGTACACTTTTTGAAGTTTTACTATGAAAGACCCAGCTCTTTTATTTGCCATTTTTTCTAGAGAGAGAGTGCAAAAAATACATTTTCTTAGAAGGCCCTCCAAATGACCTCCAAAATTTCCTAATGAAACGGCTACGCAAGAGCAAAGCCAGGGATCTCCCCGACCACCTCACCGTCGTTGAAACAATACGACCAGGCCAAGGTACCAATGAAGAAGCAGAGCTTGAAAAAGAAAAAGATTCTGAATCCACCCAACAAACAGAATCTACAAAAAAAGGTGACCACACCAACGAACATGAGGAAAAAGAAGCCGAGCCAGAACCAGAGCAGGTAGCAGAAGAAACTCAAAAGCGGGCGGAAGAAACTGATAAGGAAGTAGATACAGAAAAAGAGCATACCACTACACATGAGACGCAGCCCGAGCCAGAGAAAGAAGAAAGGCCAGCACCTAAAGAGATAGTAAGAGTTGAGACCACACCATCTATTTCTACTTGGCCAGAAACTGTCAAGGCATCAAAGCCTCAGGATGGCCAAGAAGAAGAAGAACCATCTACCTCTACAGAACCACCGGCAATTATGACGCAGTAAGAAGCCAAACAGGCTGCATGCACATCCCAGTTGGTAAGACAAGAGGAGTGGCAATCAAACGATGAGGTGATTTTACAAGTAAACGAGTATGAAAGAAAGATGCAAGACATGACGGAGAAACTCTGCTCAGCAGCCTTACCGCATCACAAAGGCCAAGGAACTAGAAATGGTGATCAACGCTCTTCAAGGAGAGCTAGACGACAGGATGACTGTCATCACTGATCTCCAGAGGCAGGTGCAAGAGCTAAAGGCAGAAGCGGAACAACATCAGTTAGCTAGAGATAAACAACAAAAAGAAATGGAGGAGTTAGGTGATTTACTCACCAAATTATCTGATGCCTGCAAGGTAAAAGACGAGCAACTGACAGAAGTCACGAATGAACTTCTTACCACCTCTTTATCAGCTCAGAAAATTCAATTGTAGTTAGATGTTTCCAATGGTTCCCTGCAATATTCTGAACAGAGAATCAATGATCATGCCATTTTCTTACGGCAAATCAGAGAAAACCCAGCCGTGGCCTCGATCAAGGGAACTGATGAAGTGTATAAGGCACTTGAAAAGAAAAACAAGGATTTGATACTGGAATTAAAGCTCGATCAGTCACAGCGCAGAGTCTTGGCACTGATGCGGGTTCAAAGAGAGGAGGAGCTCCTAAAGGAGATAGCAGAACTCAAACGGATAAATCAGCTCCTCAAAGATGGAAAGCTAGACACGTAGGAAGAGGTAGGCACTTCAGAGCTGCCCCAAATAGACATTCCCTCGGTCTCATTTGCTGAATTTGAGACGCAGTCCACAGCAGAGCCGAGTGGTGATGAAGATTTTCAGGTCCACATCACAGACGAAGATACAGTGCCAATGGTCCAGCTGCCAAAAGCCAAAGAAAATGCACTGAAGGAGAAGATCACCTTAGAGGTGGATGAGCAATGGAAGGCCGCTATGGATTGGGAGTTGAGAGTTTTACACTCTGTCTCAACGTCACTCAACTCACTCCCAATCAAATCAATGCTCAATGGCACCAACTGTCCCTGCCGTACCCTCTCATCAAAGTAGAACTTTTACAAGTAAAAGAAAGGCTATACAAGGATATGAAAGAAGATGGCACAGATAAAGACCACCCAAAGTGGCGGTTAAGCTGGCTGAACAAGAATCCGAGATACCTGATTCTGTTCACAAGAGCACCTGTAGCCTTACAAAGAGATCCAACATTTTGTCATGTACCCAGAGTAAGGACATGGCAAGCGCATGAAGCACTGCAAAAGAAGCGGCCAACTTGGATCAAATTTCCCAGGCTACCAGCTCTAGAGAGAGGCCAAGTGACAGAGGAATACACGGTGAAAATCCTAACGCGTGCCATGTCATTCTTCAAGAGTCTGCCGGATCTCTCCTGTGCAATGTTATATAAGATCTGCAGGATGCTACTCACATGCATACAAGTTTTCAATGAGCCTGAGCAGACAAGAGCCCCCTGGCTCTCATTCTTATAAGGAAACAAAGGCTTATGTTACAATTTGAGTGTGCAACCTTCACAAGAAATCCTTTACGGATTCTATTCCAGATGCATGTTCTTGCCCTCGCATAATATGCTAGCCTTTGAAGAAGCATTCTACACTGCATTCTTCACCTGGCGAACGAAGATATTTGCGCCGGTGATAAGCAACCTCACATCGAGGTTTGTAGGCTACTCAGCGGTGGAAATGAAGAACCAAGTCACCATGCAATTTTTGCAAGTGTTTGACAAAGAACGAAGAATCAGATACCAAAAGGCACTGGAAGCACTTAAAGACTGCCTCGCCCGCCATCAACTCGAAAACTACTTCAACCCATAAAGCTGTGTCAAGGGACAACACAGGCGAGGAGGGGGGAATGTTAGCAGCAAGCTAACGCGGACACCATTTTTCGGAGTTCTCCTTGTAAAACAATTATTATTTTGATAAGTTGGGAATATTGTAACTCCTATTTTCTTGGTAAACTTTGTAATTAATGAGCCAGGGCTACAAGGTTCCAGATTGTATCAGCCAGCCAATTCCCAGCTTTTGGTAGAACTCCATATTATTAGTTTTGACCACCCAAAAACCTTGGCTAAGGTATAAAAGCCAATTTTGTAAGTTTTTTATAAGTTTTTGGATAAGAAATACACAGCGTGAGCTAACGGCGTTCACTTCTCTCCTTCTCGTGCTTCCTAATCGCTCTCCGGTTGTCACATTGCAAATGCGTTTGTTGCATTGCAACCACAGGTAAAGCAACCACAGGTAAGAGCTCTACACATTGACGTAAGCCATTCACAGTATTCTTAGCTTTTGGCGTCATCGACCCACGGCCTAATTTCATCATAACTAGGAATTTACACTTTTAAATCGAAAACTAAGCATAGGCGGGGTATTGGGGCATCATTGCTAAGCATTTAGATGCATTATGGGTCGAAAACAACTAGGTCAAACATCCACTGTTGTTAATAATCACGATTTTGGAACTTCACCTAAAGTCGGGATTAAGGCTATAGGCATGTGTGCTTAGGTCTTATAAACTTGTCCTAGAAGTTTCGTTACGTTTGGATGTCATTTGATGCTATAACGGATGTGATTTGCTTGCCGATGAGCGATTGGCTTTTGGTGATTTCAGTCACTTGAGTGTAGCTTGAGTTAGATGCGAGTTGTTAGTTGTTTTTCGAGAGATTGACAACCTCTTGTAGCCTCTATGCACTAGTCGAGTCAAGTTCGTCCCATGGTTTCACAAATTAATCGTGGTTCTCGCTAATACTGCAATAATATAGGATGATGAGGTTAGACATGCATCCCACAAAAGTCAAATCGCTTACCCTAGGCAACATACCATAAGCAGCTAGTCCTAAATGGCTTGAATATCGGCTAGCCCTTAGCGGCTAGTCCTAAGCAACTAAGCAACTAAAAAACCTAATTAGCTAGTCCTAAGTGGCTAGCCCTAAGTAGCTTAGCGGCTAGCCCTAAGTAGCTAAGCGCCTAAATACCTAATTGGCTAACCCCAAGCGTTTTTGGAATCTATTTGCGTTTTTGAAGTTTGTTTGCATTATTGAAGTCCGTTTGCATTATTTTATTTTGTTTATTGAAGTTTGTTTGCGCTTTTGAAGTACACAAGCCATTTTTGAAGTTTGTTGCATTTTTTAAATTTGTTTGTATTTTTTCTACCATTTGCCACTAGCTTTAACTACCTCACATTCTCTAGCCATGCCTGATCTCTGTACACCTCAGTCTATAGGTACATGGAGATCTAGAACTAATCAGCTAGCCGTAAGTGGACAACCATAAGCAGCTAGCCCTAAGCATTTAAGCGACTAAATAAAGAAGCGGGTAGGCCTATACATTTTGTCAAAGAGGCTATTAACCTAAGTGGCTAGCCATAAGCGGCAAGCCCGAAGCAATAATTTCTAAGGAGTCTGACTACCGATTCGCCCTAAGCGACTAGCCCTAGTTAAGTGACTAAATAGCTAAATAACAAAGCAGGTTGGCCTAAGCAGCCCACTAAGCAACTAAATACCTAAGTGGCTGGCCCTAAGCGGCCAACCCTAATTAAGCACTGTGAATACTGATTAGCCCCATGCAATTAGTCATAAGCGGCTAAGCGGCTAAGCGGCTAAATAAAGAAGGGGGCAAGTGGCACAGCTAAGCGATTGAATACCTAAGTGGGTAGCCCTAAAGGGCTAGCCTAGCCATAGGTGGCTAACACTAAGCAACTAGCCCTAAGCATCTATCCTTCAATGGCCTAAATACGAACTAGTCCTAAGCGGCTAAGCGACTGAATACCTAACCGGCTAGCCTTAAGTGGCAAGCCCTAATAAGCCATGTGAATATCGATTAGACTTTATTGACTAACCCTAAGTGGATAAGTGGCTAAATAACAATGCAGGTAGGACTAAGCGGCTTGGCTAAGCGATTGAATACCTAAGCATATATCTCTAAGCAACTAGCCTTCAATGGTCTAAATACGGACCAGTGCTAAGCGGTGAAGAGACTTATTACCTAAATGGTTAGCCTTAAGGGGCTAACCCTAATTAAGCGAATAGCTCAAAGTGGGCAACTACATCTGATCAACATAATGTCAATTTTTCATAAGCGATCAATATAACAATGCCGATCAACAATTTGCAAAATGAATAAAGCTAATAAAAGGTACCTAGAACCTAACACTATAAAGTTTCTAATTTACATTTACCACACCTACGACAAGTCACAATTAAAAAAAACATAGTTTCATAATTTCTAAATTAATTTACATTAAAAATGCAACTAATCATAAAATGACATAAATCAAGATAATTCTTTTAATTGATCAAATGTTGTTATCTTTCTTTGTCAATGATGATTTTTTATTAATAAAATTTATAAAATAACCAAAGTTAAATTTTTATCAATTTTTCTTTGTTTGAATTGGAAATTGTGTATGTGCGCCATACATAGTGTGTTTAGATTGTTTAGTGTGTATTTTTATTTATTTGTGTGAATGTTTATGTGAATGTGTGTGTGTGTGTGCGCGCGCATGCACGCACGCAAGAAAAGAGAATGATAGAGCACTCACATGCGACCTATTTGAGCAAGAAACACTTGAATAAATGTCACCAAACCTACAGCACACACACACACACGCACACACTATGGTACTCACACAAACACAAAAGTGAAAACCTACCTACAAATCTCAAGTCCACCGGCAAGCCCTACGGTAGCAGAGCTACAACAAGTGAGTAGGAGGGTAAGATAATAGGAGAAAGATGAGCAAAATGCACAGAGAATACCTGCGGGTTTTGTTTTTGCAGAATCTGTCGATATAGGTGCTCGTATAAGCATCGAAATGCATGCCGAAAACGGCACCGATATGCACCTCTGAATCGACACGAGAAATTTAAAATTTAATTTTTTTTCAAAATTTGGTCTCCCTCCATATTTACCTACCTACACATAAATCGATGCCCACCATTGACATCGATAATCTAACGTCAAAATTTAGGTGATCTCTTGTAGTGAGCTCTTTTAGAGATAGAGAGTTGGTTACAATAGAGATTCATCCCAAGAACCACACACACAACACCACACCACACCTCCCCCCTTGGGGAGAAAAAAGATGGACATCTTTTCTACAATTTTGGGCTAAGAATGAACTCAAAAAGAGGGATCAACTTCGATGCCCCATTTGGGGGGGGGGGGGAGTGATAAATATACAACATCTTATGGATTAGGGGCTAAACTTGGGGGCTAGACTCAACATCATGTCAAACATCATCAAGGCATGAAACTCATACATCTTGCTTATGCAAACATTAGGTCTCTATCCCAATGTAATGGACAAGATGAGGAACGACCAAGCGCAAACGAAGAGATAAATTTTTTGCAATGTTATGCATCCCTCTCTATAAGGGTCTTGGGGACTATGAATTGTCAAGTTATTTAAGCAATGTTTGGCACTAAGAGAGCTATGAAAACTTGAAGACTAAATGGTGATCAAAGAACACGCTAAACCCCATGAGGAAAAGAAGAAGCTTTGGCAGCTTCGTCATCAAGAAAAAGCTATAGAGAACCAAGGCTCAAGTCTTTGGAGATCACTTCTCCGGGACAAAGTTGAGATTGACAAAACGAGTAGGTTATAACAATCACATGGAAACTGTTTTCATGCTCATCATGTAGCAAATTGACATTAATGGAACACATGGATTCTCAAAAACCCAAGAAGTTCTTGAGCAACAATGAGGCACTAATAACTTTTTGTATGAAATAGTCATGAAAATCCAACCATAGCAATGAATTGGCCACTGTGTTGTGTACATGGCCCTGCTAATCATCATAGGATTGGTGTTGTCTTCATCAATGATGGTTGGGTTACGAGCTTGCAAACTACAGGATGGTGCCATGTTAGTCTGGGTATTTATGTGTAATGAGGCAGGTTGTGATACTTGGAATGCAGAAATTCTTGACAAGAGCTTTGAATCAGGCAAGCATGGCCATCTAGCAACAAACCAAAAGTTTTTGCAAAATTTGCAAGAAGCTTATTGCACTACACTAGGAACACTGATTGGGATGGGTTGGGGCCACCAATCTGGAGTAGAAATGGCAAGATCTACGAGAGCCTTGATTGTGAGAATCATCATCAAAACTTGTTGGACATTGATGTTGCCTGTAAGAAGCAAATTGTTGTTCTGTCACTCGTCTTTTGCAAAGCGACAGGAAAATGAACATGCACAAAACTCCAGATTGATTTGACATTAACTAAGGCATATGCGTGTGATTAGGTGTACAATCAGCTAGAGGGTTCTGATGTGATAGTGTAATGACAACAAGAAAGTAAAGCTACAAATTTTGGGCTCCTGAGCAGCAACAACGCCTTGAAACCAACAATATCTGGGCAAAATTAGGCAAAGAAGAGGTATGAAATGGACATAGCTTGATGTAGGAAATGGAGCCAGAACTAAAGCTCAATTACACTTGAGAGGTTCGTGTACCAAGTGAAAACCATGGTGCTCATGATGGAGAAGGGCATGGAGTGGCAGCTACTGCTTCTATTACAGGTGAAACAGCGGCAGCGTATGGCCATTGATGTAGACTCACTATAAGTGGGAAGCTCCTCAAACGGGATGCAACAAAAACTTCTAATCCCATACCAAGGAAAAAGAAGAATGGGTGATTTGTGGCACTTCTAAAAACTTCAAAATAGGAGTGAAATTGTTGGTTTACGATGAGCTTCAGCTAGGGCCTATGTGGGCTTGCTCTGTAGGGGAGTGAAATTGCAGCTGGCAAGACTACTGCATGATGAAGTATTGTGGGGGGACGAAAGGGCTTGGGAGTTGGACAAGATATGCAAAATGTGATCCTTGTCCCCCGGCCACCTAGTCTAACTTGATGGAAAACACCATAGCTATGTGAAGCAAGAAACCACTGCAAGAAAGTGAAGGCCTAGCAAGAAAGTGAATGCTTGTCACCTCCACCAATGTGACATGCAGTCACAAGAGAGAGAATGAACCAAAATAAGCATGCCTTGCCTATGGACAAGCACCTCTTTAAATTAGAGATAGAGAGTTGGTTACAATAGAGTTTCATCCCAAAAACCACACACATGAAACCACACCACAATTTATTCTAATAATTACAAATGTTATTGTTCTTACTTAGATAATTAATACTCAATAGTTTAAGGATATAGAATGAGGTCAATTAACAATAGGGATAAGCTTAATCTTTTCTAATTAATAATATAGTTAAAAAATAAACCTAAATTATTTTACCTTTCCCTTATATATGGAGATAAGGGTTAATTACCTCAAGTAGTCAATTGAAATTTTGCTCTCTTAGTGACTTTTGAGAAGACTCTCTCTAAGCTAGAGAGAATTTGTCAGGGTCTTTGAGTCTGACAAAAATTGTGAGCTCTCTTGGCCTATTTATAGGTTTCTGGCAAGCAAGGACTATGCTTAAGAGCCCCCCCCCCCCCCCCCCCCCCCCCCACCACTACCACCACCAAACAACACACACCCCATTCTAGGCATCCTCCCAGCTTTAGGAAGCACCCCCTACTACTATATCTATCCCAAGTATGCCAAAATATCTCCCCCTAGTACCTACCTAATTTGAATTTCCAATCTACTGAATGTGGTTTCACTTTACTGCTTCAACTCGAAATATCTAGCCCATGTGATAAAATATTTTCTAGGCCATGTGGTTTAATATCTTCTAACCTATGTGATATAATATCTACCAAGGCTTCCAATTATTTAACTTATTAAAGTAACCATGAATTCCTAGAAGAGATTCTTGGGTCAGCTTCTATCCAAATTTGATCCAAAAAAATTATGGTTGAACTAAAGTGGTTAAGGCTTACAAATTTGTGTATCCAATATTCTAAGTTTAATTTATAACACATTTTCTTTATTACAAAAAGGTGAAAACCTTACAGTAGAGTTGTAGGTGTATGATGTGCGCTCAACGTGAGGATATATTTTAGCTCCTAACAATTACAGATTTACATCAACGAGAGAGGATTATTGATTCACTTTCCAAAAAAGCTATAATTTTATGAAGAAGGGGAGGTTTATTCAAATTTAAAAAATGAGTAGAGGGGGTTAATTAACCTTTGATCATGCATGATACATAGAATTTTCAAAGTACAACCCCTAAGCTTATGAGTAAATCAAACCATGGAAATATTTTGGTGAGCTTCTTAAATCCAAAAGACAAGGAAAACTCAATCTAGGCCTACACATTGTGTCCGAGCACCACATTAGCACAAATGGGGAGAAACATAAATACTAGTCTTATTACATAACTCCAACTTTGAGGTTGGCCCTCTCTAGCTCTCTCTACCTCATGTATAGGAATCTACCTCAGCCTATGCATTGGAAATATTTTGGTGAGCTATCATAAGTATCCACCTTAGTCCTCCAAAAGTTAATCTTCGATCTGTGATCACGTGTAGAAATAGCAGCTGTTAAGAAAGCTTACAATTTTGTGGGCTGCCTCTCAAATCCAGAAGACAAGGAAAGCTCAAGCTATGCCTACACATTGTGTCTAAGCACCACATTAGCACAAATGGGGAGCAACATAAATAGGCTTATTACATCACTTCAACTTTGAGGTTGGCCCTCTCTAGCTCTCTCCCTTAGCCTATACCTTACCTCATGTATATGAATCTACCTTTTACAATGTTTCTATCTATTAATGAATCTCTATCTTAAGCCCTTTCACCTTGAAGAGCATAACATAGCTACTCCATAGCTATATCTATATTGAAATTTTGACTCAAGGATAACATAGCTCTCACCTAATGAGCCTTAAGGAGGTCAAAGTACTCACAAAATGGAATGTACCGTTGATGTTGTAGGCTACATGTTCAAATCTTAATAATTTGAGCCTTGTGAGCCAAAAGCCTCTTTTAAACATGTCTGTTCACTGGATTCAATCTCATAAATTTTCTCCATTCATTATTTTGAAAATCAGTGATGCAACCAAAAGAAACCATTTTAATGTGTCCATTTTTCTACATGTCAATTATTTAGCAAACATCAATTCATTACTACTATATTGAAAATAAAAAAATTTCTAGAAATCTAAGAAAATTGTAAAATACCACCTCAAGGACATCATCTAGGACACATTAGCTCTCTCTCTCTCTCTCTCTCTCTCTCTCTCTCTCTCTCTCTCTCTCTCTCTCTCTCTCTCTCTCTCACACACACACACACACACACACACACACACACACACACACACACACACACATTGTGTGTGCTAGAAAAGGAGCTATCGATTGTATATAAGGGACCTCTAAGGATGCTCACCTCTATATTGCCTAGGGGAAGTACATAACAAATCTATATACTATGTACAAGGGACTTCTAAGGAGGCTCACCTCTACATTTCCTAAAGGAAGTACATAGCAGCAAAGGGAGCTACAGACTGTGTAGAAGGGACCTCTAAGGATGATCACCTCTATATTGCCTAGAAAGAGAGCTATACACTGTGTACCAGGAACCTCCAAGGATGCTCACCTCTATATTGCCTAGAGGAAGTAAATTACCAAAAATACAGAGTGAGTGCCATCATACATCAAGCTAGTGCAAGATGTCATGTGCTAATCATGAGCAAAAAAACCCCATAGAATCCTCTATTGCACCCATTTGTTGATACAATGCATAGACCAACTATAAGAAAACAAATTCAAACTTTTTGTCTCTCGCATTGTGTGAGTGTAATGTGCCTTACAAAATCATTACAGGTGCTTGTAAGTTGGGTGCATAAGATTTGAGTTTAACGATGCAAGTTGAGCTCATGTAGAGATTGCAGATTGAGCCTTTTTGGTGGGCTTGGTCAAAGAAGAAGCCGGCAAAAATAGACAGTGCATCTCATTTTTTTTCTCCAAGCTCTCATACAAACTTAGGTATATATGATCTTGGAGTCTACTCGAGGATTTTGGCATGCTCTAGAAGCATTGGTGGTCTAAATTTTTGCGTGGCTTTCTTATACTACAATAGAAATAATTGGTCGCATAAGAATGAGGAGTGGTCTAAAATTTTGCATGGCTTTTGATAGCAACAACTGCTGGTCAAGAATTGTGACATGTACATGCCTATATTGTAGAGCCTTGTGTACATTGCAACTTTGGAAATATACAAGATACTATGTGCTCTTTGAGAGAAATTTAGACTTGTATTTGTGTATAATGTGTTGAATTTATATGTGAACTTTGAGTTGATTCTCTTGTCTGTTATGAGTTATGAGGCCAATCCATTGATGAAAGAGTTGTGGATCCTACACATTTCCATGCTATGTTTATGCTGATTGAAGCCATCTTGGGATGATTTGATGCTCTTGTAGATTTATCTTGTTTATGGTCTTTTGATGCCACATTACCATAGATTGGATGCTCTTTTAGTAGTGTTTGCACTCACAATGTACCTCATGTGTGATTGAGAAAAATTTCCATTGAAATGGGAGATTTCTAGATTTTGAGTCACTTGCTCTATTTGGAACATGTTTGAGCGTAATGTTTGTACTACTACAAAGTCTAAGTTTTCTTTATGTATGTACCTATTGATGGTCTCTAGTCCCATTATAAGGTTCAATAGTTCGAGAAATCAAACTCTTGTTAGGTAATCAATCCTACAAATGCACATGCGCACATACATGCACAACACACACACTTATAAATATTGAGTACTAGAACTAGTAACTATCTCTTCTTGGAAATCCCCTAGTTCTAACTCTACCTTTTCATAGGACTAGGACTCCATGACCTATTTTTGGGAGTTCCTTGCCATTGGCAAACTACTTGCCAAACTTGTTGACAACCCCGTCAAAAAATAGACCTATCACTTGAATTATTCTTGTATGAATGAGGGATTAGTTAAAAGAATTAGGGAACGGGTGGAGACCTTCTCTTGTGGTAAGTGGTTAAGAGCATACCACACTACATGGTCTTGAGTTTAACCCAACCTTTAGTGAAATACCTAGATAATAAGATTTTAAGGACACTATGGGCCAATTGTATGACTCTTTTCCATGATTTTGTGGGAACTTGAGTTTTTTCTAGAAATCCTCCCTTATAAGGTGGCTTGACCCAAGAATAGAGAGGCCCATTTTAGTGGAAACCCACCCCTTCTTGTCTTGGTGATTGGTTCCACTCAAATGAACTTTGGTTTTTGGATAAACATTAACTACCTACCCTTCCCACAAGTACAATTTGATAGCTTTTTCTATGTGCCTCATTGTGGTGACCCCCTCTACAATATTGCCCTTTGCATGGCATGACATCATGATATCTTTGTAGTAGTTGATGTGACTTGATTCATACTTCTGACCTCTTCCATCCATATCTATTGCTTCATGGATATGGTAATAGAAACTCCCCTAACTCTGATTCTCCTAATGTTTGTATACTTCCATATAGTCTCTATGTGGCATGATTTTTTTCCATGTGTGCCTTGGAAAATACTTCTCATGACGTACCTATTGGAGGCTGAGACTATCGATTGTAGCATGACATGATGGGGTCTAACATGAAGATGAGAAGGTTTTTTTGGGCTACTTCCATCAATCTGTTAAGAATTCCATTACTCCACACCTTCTCTTACCACAAGCTTAGTATCTATAGCAACATGCATGTGATATATTAGCTTCATATATGTAGGTCTTAATTGCTTACTTAAGGAGTTAGAGTCCAAGGCTATGCACAAGGAGAATGACATGGATGTATTTCTTATGGAGATAAAAGAACAAATAGGTAATTACCTTGGTAAAACCTCGTTCTTGGCATCTTGTAGCGACGGTTCTTGAGGCTTTTCGTCCACATTTAGTCTTGTGATAAGAGAATAGAATAGATGACGCAAAGTTTAATGGCATTGTCACTATATTGTTTAAAATAGCCCACTCAAAAAAGAAATAGGGCTAAGCACCAAAACTAGAAACTTACATTTCATGTAACAACCACAATTGGAAGTGGTAGATTTCTTCCTTGAAGACTACAAAAGCCTTCATGATATCATTGCAATAGAGATAAAAGGATTACAAGAGAAGAATCAGAGCCAATGGAAAGAGCTTTCAGATATGGCTATCATATTGGAAAATCTCTCTATAGAAATTGAAGAGCATGAGAAGAGGTGTAAGGAGGTTATAAATCATTTCTTGAACACAAGAGCACATGATCAATGGTTGCAAGTGCAACCTAATGTGTCAAATATTCAATTGAAAAAAGCTCCATAATGTTTGTTCTCTCATCTTTAACAATTGATACAAAATCTTTCATCCTTTCTTAATTATGCATGCTACCCCTCCTTGCCCTCTTCTTTATTTGAGAATCTTGGACCACATCAATGAATGTACATTGTAATCCTCCAATCTGTTAATCCTTTGTGTGTCATACTCCCAAGTTTCAACAAGAAATACAACATCAGCTTTGCTTATTTTTCTTATTCCTCTCCTCATATGACTTGCGATTCATATTTTGTTGCTAATTAGTGCAATCTTAGTATACAAAAAACATTTAATCCCTCAAATAAATCCAGCTATTATCAAGGATAATCTTTTGGTTGGTATCATCCAGTATGGTGCACACAATTGGCCATTCTCCCAAGTGAGGAGCTCTTTGCTTACCCACTCTATGTGGTTCATAAACCATAATTGTTGCTGACATACCATAGTGGGTTTCAAAGAAATATTTGATAGAAATGGCAAGAGAAGGAGGTGTCTCTAACGTCTCTTTGTGAATTCCATGAATAACAATGTCCTTGGAGCGTCGCTCTTGTTCCTTCAACTCCTCTACATCCACGATCTCAACATTCTTTGTTTGGGCCATCGCTTGCATGAGAGATGAATTAGGAACCACACTTTCGTCACATACATGAGCCAAAGACTTGTATGTGCATACATTTTTCATGTCACATACATCACAAGTCATGGTGTCAAATTTCTCATCTTTCAATGCATGGTTATAATTCACTTTGATCATGTGTTCCTTCAAAGCCTTCAAGTCTATAAGAGAACATTTACATTCCTTGACTTCTTCTTCAAGTTTCATCGAACATGTTGTTTGCATCTCAAGTGTATTCTTGAGATTCTCATCCTAAAAAACAAGAACCCTTAGCATGCCATTATCCATTGCAAGTGCCCAAAGAGAGAGAGAGAGAGAGAGAGAGAGAGAGAGAGAGAGAGAGAGATGTAACGAGGGAGACCAAATAGAGGTAGAGAGAGAGAGGCACTACAACATAACATCAAGATATCGACACATCATATATCGATGGCCATGCCTTTCCACGCGTATATCGACGTAATTGCAGCCCGTCGATATATCCATTGATATACGCATCGCAATGTGCGTTGATATACGCGTGGAAAGGCATGGTTTGCCATGCGTATATCGACGGAAATTCCCACGGGTATATCGACGCACATTGCGACGCAAAAAAATTTGGCGCAAAAAAGGGGAAACCTGCACGCAGGGGCCATTTTCGCTTGCAACGTGCGAGCTCAGATCTTGGCCGAAACCTACTGCGCAGGTATTATGTATTATGTCACTCTCCCCCCCCCCCCCCCCCCCCCCCCCCCCCCCCTCTCCCTCTCTCTCTCTCTACATCGTGTGTGTGTGTGTGTGTGTGTGTGTGTGTAGGAAAGAGAGAGAGAGAGAGAGAGAGAGAGAGAGAGAGAGAGAGAGAGAGAGAGAGAGAGAGAGAGAGAAATGTGTGTGTGTAGGTAATCAGAGAGAGAGAGAGAGAGAGAGAGAGAGAGAGAGAGAGAGAGAGAGAGAGAGAGAGAGAGAGAGAGAGAGAGAGAGAGAGAAATGTGTGTGTGTGTGTAAGAATATAAAGAAAGAGAGAGAGAGAGAGAGAGAGAGAGAGAGAGAGAGAGAAATGTGTGTGTGTGTGTGTAGAAAATCAAAGAGAAAAAGAGAGAGAAATGTGTGTGTTTGTGTGTGTGTGTGTGTAAATAAGAAATTAAAAAGCTAGAGAGAGAGAGAGAGAGAAGTGTGTGTGCGTGTAGGAAATTAAGGAGAGAGAGAGAGAGAGAGAGAAAGAGAGAAAAAAATGTATGCGTAGGAAATTAAAACTAGAGAGAGAGAGAGAGAGAATTAATGTATGCGTAGCAAATTAAAATTAAAGAAAGAAAAATTAAAGAGAGAAAAATATGAAATGTTATATTAACGTCTTCAAAAGTCCAAAGTGACCTATGAGACAAGAAAGTTACAATGTGGTGGATCTGATACAAAGTCAGAGTAACAAGATGACAAAATGACAAAATAAAATATTATGGAATCCTAAACTGCTGGGTGTGGACTAAACGGCTAAAACAGCTAGCTGGGATAGTTAGATCATAGGAGATCCAGCATCTGTCGCTAGTGGATAATCTTCTCCATGGTCAGTAGTCTGACCGGGCATTGGTCTGCAAATGTTCTGTTGCTAAAAATCCGTGTTTCTTCAAGGGCTGAACTGCAGATCAAAAACGCTGATTGGCTGAAATCAAAACGTTGAAAATTTGCTCTGTTAGGCTGGCGTTTTTGGATGAAAAACGCTGGATGAAAGTAGGCCCTCTGCAACTGAAAAACGCTAACACTGATGATCTTTACTGGCTCCCTAGCGTTAGTGATTTGAGGCAAAAACACTGAGCGTGCCTCATGTCTTGCTGCGTTTTTGGGGCTGGAATGCTTAGGCCAAATGCTATGACTGCTGATGATGCAATCCCAAAAACGCTAGCACTTGGGGTTGCCTGAAGGGGAACAAGCGCCAGGGAGGGAACTTGTAGGCGATGGGAATTCCTATGATCATGTTGTGTGCAATCGGAGGATTGCCCTAGCCGCTTCGACACCTAGGGGTGCAGCAGAGGCGGGTACGTCCTCATCTCTGCAGCACAGGCGCACTCGCCGATCTCGGCGATCGTCAGGTGGAGGTGGTGGTTGTTGTGGAGGAGGGTTCATAGATGCGGACATCGGACACACGGTTCATACAGGAGCGTCAGGGCGCACAGATACGACAGATGACCAGGGGGACATCTCATCTTGGCAGCGGAGGCTTCTACCCCTTTCGCTATGAGTTTGTGAGTTTCCAATCCAATCCTAGCTATGGCGTTTTTTAAACGTGATGAATCATGTATTCTTATTACTTTAATTTTTGTATAAACGTAGAATCTTGCGATGCATCGAGCCCTGGCACGCCAGGAGGAGACAGATAGATATCGCAGAGGTATCTGTGAAGTATTGAATGATCTTGATGCTTCAGGAGAGCCTGTAGACTGGGAGGCCTTAGAGTCTCGCTGATCGATTGAGGTGAGACGTTAATATGCGTGAGTTGATTTAATTAAATAAGTATATGTGAAGTAATATCAATACTTATTTTGTGACTTGTCCTATGTGCGGGTTGTGACGCCTAGTCATCAGTGGATTTCATATATATGCTTTGTGAGACACAGGCACGCTTCTGTGTCTCTTTTTTGTATAGACATATGGTTATGGTTATTGTCACATTGTATAGACATGGTTATTTCTCCTATTCTGGTATAGACATGGTTATGGTTATTGTTTTGTTTATGGTTATGTTTAACTTTCTGGTTATGCTTATGGTTATTGTTTTGTTTATGGTTATGGTTATCTGCATTATGGTTTTGATCAATATGGTTATGGCCGGTTATGGTTTTAATTTGGTTATGGTTTTGCATAAATTAAGTTCGTTATGGTTATGGTTTTAAGTTGGTACGGTTATGGTTTTTCACAAAGTTCATTTCATTTCTTTCATTGGCCTTAAATCTCATGTGAGATCCTACATGGATAGCATGTAGGAGGCGTATACATGATATGGTTTTTTTTGAAAAGTTTACGTAAAAACGAAGGGAACTCTGTCGAAATTTTTACGGGAGCACGGTTGATTTTGGTGCTGCTCGCTTTCTTGGGCAGAGGGCAGGAAGTCTGGCTGTGGCTGTGTCCATCTTTTCACTGGGCACAGGCCAGGCTACCTGTCCTCTGCCCAATTTTTTTTTTCTGTTATGGTCGTCGATATATGCGTCTATATTTTCGTCTATATCTGCATCGCTATTTGCGTCTATAAATGTGTCTATATCTGTGTCGCTATCTGCGTCGCAAATAAAGCCTTTCCACGCATATATCAACGTAGATTCTGACAATTTTAAAGGGACGTAGATAGCGACGTTAAGCGTCAATATATACGTCGATGATACCTTTTTTTGTTGTAGTAGCTAGCTAGCTAGCTAGGGAAATAAATAGAGGGGGGGGGGGGAGAGAGAGAGAGAGAGAGAGAGAGAGGGATTGAGATGGAGAGAGAAGAAAGATAGATAGAAGAGTTTAAGGTGACCTTTTCTTGCTAGAAATCATAATTAAAGGAACAATCAAAAAAATCTCGCTCCAAAGCTTGTATGGAGTGAGCTTTTGGAGTGATCTTTTCTTGTAAAAATGGTAGTTAAACCAATAACCAAAAAAGCTCGCTCCAAACAAGTGTGTTTTTATAACGATATTCTAATTTTAAGCTGTTGCAATCAAAAAAATTATTGTGGGCTTTTTGACCTTTCATCTAGAGCCTTTTTTAATGCCACAAAATACTAAACAAAAAAGCACACATTTTACATACAATACACACCAAAAAATATACACAAGTTTCACAAAGTCTCAACTTTAAGCTTGAACAACTGGCAATGTCTGAATCTCAAAGCATACACCTAACAAGAGGAGAATTCAAAGTTCAATTTTCATAGAATATTCTTTTCAATCAATCTCCATATGTGCACAAAAATTGTCCACAAGAAATTGTGGAGAAATACTATACATGGAGGAGGTCTTTAGTCTATATACACATGCAATGGCGACTCTCCTCTATGCTCGCCTGTCCTAATACATCTCACTCTACACATCTGATTGATAATGCAATTGTGCCACTCCGTGAATGTAACAAAAAACCACCTATTCATTGTACATGCCATAAAATACTCAATTACCACCCTCATGTGGGTTTCCATGGGTAATTGACGGAATTTTACATAAACAAGAAAATATTTATACTGATTGACCTCGTATGACCATACTTTCCCTACAAAAATCCCGACCATGCCCCCTTTGTGCCAAGGACACTTTTGTCAGATAAGAAAAATGGTCGTGCTCATGTGAGCTTCCACGGGGAATTTATGGCATTCAAAACACATAGTTGACACTTCACTATCCATAAATCATGAGCATACATTTTATAAAACCGTTTGACAGAGTCCCCTTCGTATGAGGGTCTCATTTCCAAAAATTATGTAGCCACCCTCTTTTGGGATTGCACATGGAATATAAGACAAGAAAGTGCAATGTAAGATTTGTATTGTTGATGTAATAAAATGATAATACAAAATAGGTTTACAGGTCATAAAAAAACATGCAAGCAAGTCTTTTGGCCTTGAATGTGAGTTTTCACATGTTATCTTACTCATCCAAAGGTTTCTCAATGTTTAGAAGGTTCACAAAATCTTACTCCATCGTGGAAGGTGAGGGGCATGTTATCTAGCTAGGTTCAAACTGTTGGGTTTAAGCTCGTTGTACCCGTGGGAACATACCCTGTAACATGCACGTAAGTGCAGTTTAGTGGAGTTTCTTGCATGGCAAGCTTCACATTATATATTGTAAAGGTTTTTTAACTAATCAACATAGTGTTGTTTTTAGTGTGTCGAGATCGTCTCTCTCTCTCTCTCTCTCTCTCTCTCTCTCTCTCTCTCTCTCTCTCTCTCTCTCTCGCTCTCGTCATCTCTACACTCTCCAAACTCACCATGGCTTTTTGGCTCCACCCACCATAGCCACTACTCCAACAATTGGTATCAAAGCTCTACGTGAGGACTCCGCAACATATTGAAATGCAGGCGCCATTGTCATCATCTCCAAGGCGAGGTGCACTTCTACAAGAGCATTTTGAGATGTCGTTGCATGTAACACACTCAAGCGGGTGCTCGGAGCACGTGGAGCACTTTAAGATGTTTCCTGGTTTGGTGGCGATAGCAGAGACGCAAGGCACACTTCTCTATAGGGATTTTCAAAACACCATTTGAGCACTGCTCTTCAGCAACGCCGCTCTGAAGAAAAACGCCATGTGTTGTCTTTGTATGCGATGTCGATCAATTACAAATGTTCAAGTTTGATTTCAAAAAACAAAATTCACATTGCCTTTACTTGGTCTGCCTTATTTGAGCCATTTGGCTTTAAGCAAGAGCCTATTCACACCTTCTGTGCTCGATGCTCAATAGCACATTGGATAGTGGTTTTGAAGGCTTATTTTCAAGCTCAAAACTGTGAATTCCAAATCTGTAGCAAATTAACAAACGTTGGCTTGGAGCACAATTTGAAAAGCGTCACATCAAAAAATTCAATTATGGCATCGAGAGTCGACAAGTTCAATGGAACGGGTTTCCATACCTGTCAAATTAAAGTGACAGGCTATCTTATGCAAAAAATATTATGGAGTGTCGTGAAGCCGCTATCAACAAATGAAGCAGGTACATCGGCTGCAGTTACCAGGGCATTATCCAGAGAGCAACAATGCAAGGATGAGCAAGCATTATAAGCCTACCTGCAAAATTTTGTCAAATTGTAACTATTTTAAAGGACATGGATTTGTTGTCTTCTTTGGACTGTATTGTTAATTCACTACAAGAAGAAGAGAAATGAGTACCACATGTTAGTTATGCCGTACCTATTGTATATGTAGCCCATGGTTGCTCTTTGACTACAACTTCAACCAGAATTGCAACTTTAACTAGACCTACTACCAGCACTCGACCTTGTGCGATCTGTGGTTGCACCAATCATCAAACCAAGGATTGTTTCAACAAAAATCCTTGAATTCACTGTGAAAAGACCAATCATCCTTTGGATAAGTGTTTAAAGAGGAATAAACGACAGCTCAACATGGTTGAAAGTGATCAAGATGGTGAAGCATCAATGCTTCTCGGAGATAGTGATGTCTTGTAGTTTTTCAGTTTGTTTTATGCTGCTTTTATGTCAGGCATTTGTCAATAAAATGTATGGGTTATAGACACTACCACACATCAGTGTGGTAAGACCACCCTTTTATGTTTTGGTTCCGAGTTCGTGTTGTCTCATGGTTTTTTAGTTGTTTGAGGGAAACGCACACACACCCCTATGCTATTGTCGGAGTGGGGGCTTCTACTCATAGTTTCAGTTGATTGAACTCGTCCATGGTTTGTCTCAAGTCCATTATCAGTGGTTTGGGCTTGAGCAGGGGATTGTTGGGTTCAAGCCCATTTTACCCGTAGGAGCATGCCCGATAACATGCAGGTAAGGGTAGTTTAGTGGAGTTTCTTGCATGTAAAGCTTCACATTATATATTGTAAAGGTTTTTTGACTAATCAACATAGCATTGTTTTTAGTGTGTCAAGCCTCTCTCTCTCTCTCTCTCTCTCTCTCTCTCTCTCTCTCTCTCTCTCTCTCGCTCGCTCTCGTTCCTCATCTCTGCACTCTCCAAACTTGCCATGGCTTTTCGGCTCCACCCACCATAGCCACTGCTCCAACACAAACCAAACCAAAAGCTAATAGCTTTTATACTACAAAAAAACATAGTACCTTTTAAACCAAACTTAAAATCTTTTAAACTTGATAGCTAACTAGGTTCAAATCAAACCAAAACCTTATAGCCATGAAACCAAACCTAATAGATTTTAAGGATTTTGCACAATGGATTGATTTCATTTGGGAAGGGGACTAAACCACTTTAAATATTAAGATGCTTTAATGTCTAGCTATGTTGGCTAGAAAAAATCCATTTAAGGAAATTCATATTTGGGCTTATGAGTTTTTAGGGGTTATCTTTCTCTCTACATTTTTTTAATGGGTGCACATTTTTGTGTTTCAAGAAGAAATTATAATTGATGCTCAAGAGCAATAGCACTTGACACGGACAAATGATGGTAGCTAGAGCTAGAAGGACAAAGCATGAGGTAGGTGATGGATATAGGCACGAGGCACTATCAAATGTAGGAGGAAAAGGTTTATGTGGCTCAATGTCATCAACTTAACTATGTTGGTGAAGGTCCATGGTATTTAGCAATAAGTTCAATTTACATAAAGAGTAAATTGGAATGTAGTATAACCTGGACACATTTCATAGGTAATAGATGGATATGATGACTCTCAAAATCATTAGTTAAATCAATGTTCAGTATACTACATAAGTGCTAAATTGCAATAATGAGGAGGAGTTTCGAGAGGGGGATTAGAACTCGTAGCTAATACCAAAACTAGCATTTAAAACATCACTTCTATCTTTCATGGAGCCATGTCATTGTAAATGGACAAGGCAGGGAGCAACCAAGGTCTTTGTTAGAGCAGCTACGGATGCAGGGTCTTTGTTAGAGCATTTAAAACATCACTTCTATCTTTCATGGAGCCATCTCATTGTAAATGGACAAGGCAGGGAGCAACCAAGGTCTTTGTTAGAGCAGCTACGGATGCAATCTTTTTGCAATGTGTATCCATCTCTAGAAAGGGCTAAGTGTGGTGGATCATGGTTTGCACTAAGGGTAGTACTAAAAAAATGTTGAAACAAAAGTTGAGATCGCTAAACACATGAGTAGAGGCTAAGATCCATTAACAATCAGTAGGATTTTCAACAAAAGACCTCCAATTGTAATGACAAAGAGAAAACAAGAGCATGACAACTGATACACAACATGATTGATAGTGGATCAAGGGATTTTAATCTTGGAAACTCATCTTTCACCTCTTCAATACCATAAAAAAGCTTTCTCATAAGAAATTAAGGGGTATATGAGTGCAAGGATTTCCTACAAGCATAGAATTTATCATTGTATTTCATCTAGAGGGAACATCCAAGGAGCACTCTGCAATGCTCACCTAGTAATAGCCCTAGCATGTGTTTTATTTCATTTCACCGCTCTCAAGATCAATTTCCGTCCCTTTGTGCCCCTCTCTTGCCTTGTTGATGTTTTGCTACAATACACATCTCTTTGTGTGTGTGTGTGTGTGTGTGTGTGTGTGTGTGAGAGAGAGAGAGAGAGAGAGAGAGAGAGAGAGAGAGAGAGAGATTTAGAGATTTCAAACCTCAAAGTAAGGATCTTTCAATTACACTTGACAGGCTCTACCCATGGACCTACAAGACTGAGCAAAAAACTCAACCTACCCTTAATGTCGCTTAATAATTTTACATGCACCTACTTTCTCCTCCTATGCTAGTCCTATAGAGCAATTTTACTATTTTCTCTTGATTGATAAGCTCATATCCAACTCAAAAGTGCCCATGCACAACCCGCTACACCTATGCCCCGTGATGATCGACTTTGTGATCTCTTGCCGTCTTGCCATATCTTATCAGGATCTAGACACAGCAAGCTAGCAAGAGAGAGAGGGAGATAGAGAACTCTTATGCAGAGTGCTTGGAGGCCACCTCATGTGTGCTCTATATATATATATATATAGAGAGAGAGAGAGAGAGAGAGAGAGAGAGAGAGATAGAGAGAGAGAGAGAGAGAGAGGGGGGGGGGAGATTGTACAGTTGGATCCAATGCTTGTCACAAAGCAACATGGAGACAAGGATGTATGCCAAATGTGATGTGCTTGAGGCCCACACAATCTGGAAAAAAAGGGGGGGAGCCCCCATCATCCGCGTACGTGCGAACGATTCCGTTTTTTCTCCAGATGCACAAAAAGGAATGTTATGCTTAGAGGATACGTATTGGCACCCATCCTCAGACACATGACACCTCTTGGACATTTCCTATTGCCTCTTGCTTCATCCTATCGACCTCCCCTCTCATCTTCCATGCTTGCTGTGCTCACCCTCATTTTGGATTCCCTCACCCTCACCCTCACTGTTTTTCCCATCTACTAGCATCACATGTAGTCCCCTAAAAAATTATGTGCACAAGGGTGTACAATGCACTATCTGGGTGGATTCCCTTGACTCTATCCATGACTCTCTCTCCTCATGTAACCTAGTTCCATAGACCTTCAAGAGAGGGGGCTCTGGATCACATGGTAGCACATATATACAAGGGGTGAAGGCATAACTCTACAGCCCCATCATTGATGCTGAATATATTATATATATATATATATATATATATATATATATAGAGAGAGAGAGAGAGAGAGAGAGAGATAGAGAGATTGCCCCCAATCATCCTCAGCTCCTTCAGCACACTTCTTTCTTGATGCAAAAGCAATAGAGCAGAAGTAAGAGAGAGCTGGTCCCTTTCCCTTAGCTTTTTTCCCTCCTGAACCTTAGTATAGGTATGGGTGAGATTGACGTTTTAACCAATATTCTACAAAAAGTTTACCATGGTTAATTCCATGTTAATGCACAAAAATCAAGCAAAGAGACCACAAGCATTGCCAATTGAGAATTTGGGAGTAGAGCCCCTGAGCCATTGCATGATTGGCAGCTTCGGTGTAATGAAGCCTATCCCAATTGATGCAGGTTGAAATATATTGACACAAATTATTTCGTAAATGCTTCTTGAGCATGGAGTATTCTTTGGGCTTTGTACCACAATAATCCAAGGAAGGACTAAAGTTGTAAGGGCCACCTCCATACCCGCAACATGCTCTCATCAAGGATTAAAAAATATGCAACATCGGTGGGAAAATAAATGGGTTTTTAAATTAGGAGAGCAAGTACATGAGTAAATGTAAAGCTTTGGAAAAAAAAAGTGGGGGTTGGAGGGCTCCCACATCACACGGACGATGGGGTCCCCCCTTTTTTGCAAGTGAATTAATGTGGTAGCTTTGCTTGTTGAAGCTCTGTATTTCCACCTCTGGTGAAACCTGCCTTTGTCATAGGGAGAACATCATTTGTTGTGACATCGAGGCTGAGGATATTCTTTTGGATGAAAAATTCACTGCAAAAATGTCCGACTTAAGCCGTCTGATTCAAAAAGGTGCTATTTTCTAGCTGATGCATTCGCATAAGCAAAACAAGGGTATCAACTTTTAGATGACATGGTAAAGGGAGCTGTGAACATTTCTCGGGTAATCAAAATAGTGAAGATTCTCTCTCTCTCTCTCTCTCTCTCTCTCTCTCTCTCTCTCTCTCACACACACACACACACACACACACACACACACACACACACACTCACTCACTCACTCACTCACGCACACACACACATCCCACATGTGTGTGTGTGCGCGTGCGCATGCATTTATGTATAGTATAGAAATGGCTCTGTGGTGCATACAGGAGATCTCGCAGGAGATGATCTCCACGAGGGCGGCCTTGGAAAAGTGATGCAGGTGGTGGAAGGGAATTTGAGTGATATAGCCACCTCTTACCTCACAATTTGCAATTCATCTCCATGTCCGCATGGTTGAGGCCATCAATTCTAGTCAGCGCACTTCCAACACTTCAGACATGAATAGTCAAGACTGTTTGTACAACTTTCAGCAGCAGCAAGATCAAACTTTAGGAAATATTGAGGGACTTACTTGGATATGATTTCCCCTTGCTGGATTGAATGAGGGCTGAACTACTCTCCTTCTCACATAGGCTGAACTACTCTCTCTCTCTCTCTCTCTCTCTCTCTCTCTCTCTCTCTCTCTCTCTCTCTCTCTCTCTCTCTCTCTCTCTCTCTCTCTCTCTCTCTCTCTCTCTCTCTCTCTGTCTGTGATTTCTTTGAGCTAGTGCAACCAATAAGGTATATGGTACTACATGCCTGATGCAGAATTTTGATCTTTCTTTGCGTCATTCAGTAAGATGAATGCGCCACAACAAATTTCTTTTTATCCAAAAATCTCTCTTTGTCTCTTCAAGAGAAGACAAAACGTGGCAGTGTTGTTTTAACTAATGCATCTCCCCACATGCAAGGTGGTCAAGCATCACAAGCATCAGCGTCAAAACCATCAAGCTCCTACTATTCCCCTTATTCCATGTATAGTCCATAAAGAGGATTATTTGAGATCAAGGTCCCTTAGTCCATCATCCATGTTGAAGCTCTCTACAAAGTATTACATCATTTAGCTTAATCTTTTGCAAAGTCCATCACTACAAGAGATCAATTAGTTACCGATGCCAAGTTACCAACACCATTGGCGGGCATCGGTATATGTGCTGATAAAGCTAGAGGGAGTGTCAATTCAATTGAAAATTAGATTTTGAATTATCGATATCTATTTCGACGCTAGTACCAACACCTATTCTATCACTGGTATTGATGAATATTTCGATGCCTACTTTAAAACACAAAACTAAGACTCCTTTCCACGTTTTATCTCACTATTTTTTTTGCTTTCTATTTCACCGATGCCAAACCTCCTCCATGCTTGTAGATCCGATCGGATCTTCTTGATACAATCTCTCATTGACATTCCTCCATTTTTTTAGAACTCAAAGGTATGATTTTTTTTAAATATTTATGAGTGAATGCGTGTGTGTGCCACACACAACAAATTGCCATTTTTTTGTTGGTTTTGTAGATTTTGCTTCAGATCTTTTAGGATTTTATGCTCCCACATTGCAATTTATTCAAATGTGAGTGCATTATCTTTATTTTGTTTTATATATGCGCATACACACACACACACACACACACACACACACACACACACACACATAAATATGCACCCACACACACATAGCCACATTGCAAATACACATACACATAAATATGTGCATATACACACATAACCACATTGCAAATTGTTCAAAATTGAGTGCTCTATCTTTTTCTTGTTTTACGCATATACACACACACACACACACACACAAATGATGTTTGCACATGAATTATGCATACAATTTACATACACACACATACATACCGATCATATCCACACACAAAATATCGTAATAAATATTGAATTCTTTAAAAATAATTTTTTTATTTGTCAATTTCAACATGAATGTTCAAATAAGCAAAGTAATTTGAATATATTGAGCATTGATGCTTAGTTAAACAAAAAACCTTGTTAATTTGTTCATGTTTAAATTAAAACTTAGTCTCCTTAATAAGTTTGACCATTTTCAATTTAGTCTTTTTAGATCTAAATGCTTAGGTGAAAGTGTTAGGGTTTAATCATTTTAATTAGTTTAGAACTTGCTACTTAGGATTGGCTAGTTACATGTTTCAGTGGCCTTAAACTGAGTATTTTTTTGTTTCAATCTGTTTAGAACCGTTTCACTTTGCTTAGAGCTAGCCGCCTAGGGTTAGTTGCTTAGCCGCTTAGCTGCTTAGGATTAGCATTTGTCCATTCTAATTTGCTTAGGGCTAGCCACTTAGGGTTAGCGGCTTAGGGTTTAACCAATAATAGATGGTCGTGTTTTGATCGTTAGCAGCTGCTTAGGTTAGGAAACTCTAAATAAGATTAGGGTAGCATTTGGCTATTTCAATCCGCTTAGGGCTAGCCGCTTAGAGCTAGCAGCTTAGGGTTAGCAGCTTGAGGTTAACGGCTTTGGTTTCGTCGCTAATAGGTGGCTATGTTTCGACGATTAGGGTAATCCATGTAAAGCCACGTGATGGCTGCTCCCAATTGGGTTAGAGTAGTGTTTTCCCATTTCGGTCTACTTAGGGTTAGCTGCTTAAGGTTAGCACCTTAGGGTTTGGTCGCTAATAGATGGCCATGTTTAGACAATTAAGGTAGGCTGTGTAAAGCCCCTTAGGATAGGCCGCTCCAAATTTGATTAGGATAGTATTTAGCCATTGCAATCCGCTTAGGAGTAGCAGATTAGGGTTAGTAGCTTTTGATTTGGCCACTAATAGATGGTCATGTTTGGATAGCTATAGTAGGCCGTGTAAAGCCGCTTAGGTTTGACCGCTCCAAATTGGGTTAGGGTAGCATTTGGCCATTTTAGTCTTCTTAGGGCTAGCCACTTATTAAGGCTAACCGCTTAGAGGTATCGGCTTAGGGCTAGTGGCTTTTGGTTTAATTTGGCTGCTAATAGATGGCCATGTTTGGACGGTTAGGGTAGGTCATGTAAATCCGCTTAGGTTTGGTCGCCCCAAGTTAGGTTAGACCAATGTTTGGCTAGTTGTCTGCTTAGGGCCAGCTCCTTAGAGGTAGTTGCTTATAGTTTGGTTGCTAGGATGTGGTTATGTAAAGTCGCTTATATTTGGCCGCTCTAAATCAGAATAGGGTAGTGTTTGTCCATTTCAATCTAACTAGGGCTAGCCACTAAAGGTTAGTGGCTTATAGTCAACGGCTTAAGGTTAGCAACTTTTGGTTTGGCCGCTAATAGATGGCTGTATTTGGAGCGTTAGAGAAGGTCGTGTAAAGACGCTTAGGTTTGGTCGCTCCAAATCGAATTAGTGTGGCATTTGGCCATTTGAGTCTACTTAGGGCTAGCTGCTTAGGGTTTGTCCGCTAATAGATGGCCGTGTTCAAACAATTAGGATATGCTGTGTAAAGCCACTCGATTTAATCCGCTCTAAATCAGATTAGGGCAGCATTTGGCCATTTTAATCTAATTAGGTTTTAGTTAAGGATTAGAGGCTTAGTTTGATGGATAAGAGTTTTAGAATAGATTGTTATGTATTAGGGTTAGAGGCTTAATTTGATCGGTAAGAGTTTTAGGAGAGACAATTAGTACGTATTACACACCTGTAATAAGTACACATCCACATCTACATGCACTTTCACGTAGACATAAGTGTGTACTTATGTCGCACCCATGAATATAGACATTGACCAGTAAAGACAAAAGTATTACTGGGTGGTCTTGATCTCTGTGCACCTCTAGACCGAGGTGTGTAGGGGTTGGTCATGGCTAGACAATGTGTGGTAGTTAAGTTACATTGTTTTCTGCTTTTGATTTGGCTAATTAGGGATGGTCATGCAAAGACTCTATTGGTTTGGCCAATTAGGGATAGTGGCAAATGGCTTGGTCAATTTAGGTTAGCCATGCAAAGACGCTTATGGTTTGGTTGATTAGGGATAAAGGTTAGCCATGCAAAGACATTTATGGTTGGTCGTTGGTCCACTAGCCGTTTGTTCAAATTTATATGTTAGCTCATGTTATACGCTCTAATAACAGTCAAGCCGTGTTCACTCACTATTGCTTGTTAATTTGTTTTACAATCTCATCATGGTCAATATGTATCACACATTTGTGGAATTTTCAAGCAAAATGAAGGTTGAATCCGGTTGCTTTTGCACTCTCTCCTTTGAGCAGAGGGGGCTGCTTTTGGTGTTGTAGTACATGCAACGCCAGATGCCATCCCTCTTGGCTCAAAAACATTTTGCAAGTTTTGGCGTTGATATGAGCGTCCGTACAGGCATCGGTATGTCTACCGTCGGTACAAGCATCGGTATGTCTACCGTCGGTACAAGCATCGGTATGCATCATAATATCCCAGTGATTATACTGACACTTGCTTTACCGATGGGCATACCATCATGATGATACCAACACCCAGATGTAATTTTTTGGCGAGCATTTTTTGACAATCGCTTTTTTGGAATCTGGTGAGAAGATTTCAAAAAGATTCTCTTCTTATCTTCTCAACTTCATTCTCTCTCTCTCTCTCTCTCTCTCTCTCTCGCGTGTGTGTGCTTTGTCGATTGTTGTATGTGTGTTAAAAAAAGGGGTAAATGGTTTAACCATTCTACCACCCACGGTTGGTAGATGGGTTTAATGTATTTCCATCTTGAATAACCTATCTTGAGTTCAACTCTCCTCGTTGGATAGATCAAGGTCTCCTTGGATAGTTTCCTACAACGTTTGATCAATCTGCTTCTTCTTCTCCAACATCATTTGCTTCTCTCGATCTCTCTCTCTCTCTCTCTCTCTCACACACACACACACACACACACACACACACACTCACACATACACATTTGCAACACTCCTTGATCAAACATCCATAATGTATAAATCTCTCTCAAACACTAGCCTCTCTCATGTGCACTCATACAAGCACATAATCTTCTAAAAATGTTGTGATATATGTTGGGCAACAAGCTTAACCACTAATGTGATAAGTGTCCTTCTATTTTGTCACACTTGTGTGCACTCATACACATGCACATTTGTATACAAACACAGAAAGTATATCAATAGCAAAGCACACACGCTCTTTTCAAACATCATGATATACACCGTGAAACATGCCGGGGAAGGAGATGGGGGTGAGGAGAGAGAGGGGGTGGGGAGAGAGAGTGAGAGAGGGTGGGCGGGGGCCACAAGGAAATGGCAAGGGAATGAGAAGAGAGAGATACGGGGGGCGCTTCCACGGGGAAGGGGAGGGGGGGGGGATGATTTGAATGCAACCACATTATATAATTCACAAATGCAGCTACGGAAGCACTCTAGTTTCGTTGTTGTCATAGGTAATTGGGTTCCTGAGTCCTCAAGACTTTGCACACGTGCCACATCCCATGCACGTATCGAGAGATGCGCACCACCCACGAAAGGCTGGAACATAAAATATGGTCACACCGTCTTCTTCAGAAGTGCCCACTGCCCAGCTCACTCTATCCTGTCCTCTTTACGCGCTCGTGCGTCATTGTCGGTGTTTTTCTTCCTTTTGTTCGATATTCATGCTGTCTGAGATCGAGAGAGAGAGAGAGAGAGAGAGAGAGAGAGAGAGAGAGAGATGGCCATGCAGTTCCTTGCTCCGATCTTGATGCAGCAGCCCACGGTGGTGTACATAGGAGCCACCTTTTTCCTCCTCTGGCTCGCTTCTTTCTGGAAGGCATCTTCCATTTGGTTGTTCTTCATTGCGTTCCTCTTCTTGATCCAGGTAAGTCAGTCCAGAACTTCTTTGGCTCTTCGACTATTTGCAACTCTCAATCTGCGTGCTTTTATTTCAATTCTATAGTTCTACTGTTTTTACTATAGCTTTTGAAGTCTATGGACACATGTTGGTATGCTATTTGCCGCTGTGGCTCTCTTGTGCAGTGCTAAAGATTGAGAACATTAAAGAATTTGCAGAGCTAATCCACCTTCCAATTTTTCAAGTCTACTTACAAACATATGCATGACGGTAAACAAATTACAGAGAAAGACAGTTAGACAATATGGAGGAGACCTTGAAAATAGAGTATGAGCATAGCTGACATGGTCAGAGAGATGCGAGCATAGCTGACATGGGCTCCATGGCCAGAGAGATGCCCATGTTTCTATTCATTGGTGACCCTTGAGTTAGCTTTTTACTTTGCATGTTTGAGGATATTGGAAGTAGACAGAAGAAGATGAGACAAATCTGGCCTAAACTAGTGCACACTCTAAATGGTGACAGCCAGCAAACAAGACATACTCATGGTGTGGATGATAGGTATCATCTAGAGAGAAAAAGAGAGACGAGAAAGGTGATGGCAAGTGAGCTTAAGAGGAGAGAAAAATCAGTAAACGTTGGATACAAGAATGATACAAGAAGAGACTGAATCACACCTAAAACTGACAAAATAAATAAATAGGATCACATTGCGCATTCACTTGAGATGCATAACTTTGACAACCTCTCTGCATCTCAAAGTGGATATATGTAGGAAAACCAAAGTCGATGAAGAAGCTACCATGGACACCAAGCACTGGCCGACTACTTGATACACCATGACTTTGCAACCGTCAACCTACTGTTGCTAATTGGACTATTTTCTTATTTTTAATGATTAATTTCTTTGTCAAGGATATTCTATTGTGTACACTAAGAACTGTTAAAAGATTGTAGCTACAGGAACTGCCATCAAGAACGGACAACTCTGATGTGTCATTTGATGGGTGACGGTAAAACATCGTGAAGGAGTTTCCGTAAGTTTGGTGGAAAGGGCCGGGTTATGAGTGCGCCCCTGATGCGTCACATGATGGGTGACGGGTGCATCAGAAAGGGGGCATTCCGTAGGCTAAGGAGGAAATCCGAACTGAGTAAGAAAATACGCGTAAGAACGCAAGCACAAGAATAAAGATGGGTTCGATGAAGCTTTTTACGAAAAGCAGGAACATTTGCGGGATGACAAATGCTTTCCCGCGAGGAGTCTGTGTCTGCATTGCATCTGTGCCCGTATTCTGCACCCGGGGACGCCTGGAATGTGTTCGTGTAGCATTGTTTTCACTAACTAAGTGAATTTTTAAAGTTTGAACAGGTTCACACTTTATTTTATAAAGTGGCCGGTCACTTTTAAGTGACCAGCCTAAAAGTGACCAGCCCTCTATAGTAAAATAAAGCAAGGCTCTTTAAAAACCCAACGCTAATAAGCTATGCATGGGCTGAAAACAGCTCTCTCTCTCCTCTCTCTAGAAGGGCCAGAGCTTCTGCTTTTTGTGCCCTATTTCCGCCGGGTGCCCAGGCCTATAAAAAGACAGCAAGCGTTCCAGTTTTATGCACGCCGGGAGCAGCAGAAGGAGTTAGCGCTGAAGATTCTGGAGCAAGTGCTGGCGACGGAAATCTGCAAGTGTTCGTGTGACGACTGAGTACGGAGATCGCCTTTCCGAGCAAGGAGCGACAGGTATAATGTGTTGATACGCATTGAGAATTGTTGCATTGTGTGGTTTGTTTTGCAGGAATCTCCCTTCCTACGGGAAAGCCCCTCACGGGAAGTACGGCTTCACGCCTAAGTCCCTTACGGGAATGTACAGCTTCGCGCCTAAGTCCCTTACGGGAAAGAACGGCCTTGTGTCCAAGCCCTTTATGGGAAAGCACGACCCTCGGGTCTAAGATTACAGAACGGAGGGGTTTCCTCGGGTTCTCGTGCTTGTATATGAATTCTCCCTGAATAAAGAATACTCTTGACGGGGGGGGGGACCAGCCCATCTTCTGGTCCTAATACTGTGTCGATCTTCTCCCTTCTCTCACATTTGCAAAGTATTTTATTTTTCAGATTTCTAAGTGCTCGTGTACGCTCCCGTTTTGTGACAGTGGTATCAGAGCTCGGACTCCTCTCTTTTTCTGCAAAGAAGGACGATTCCGGGAAGAACGGGAAGAACCATGTCGAGCCAAGGGAGAAGCGTTGAAGAGGAGCTTCAACAAGTGCAAGCTCAGCTTGCGGATTTGCAACAAATCTTACTATTGCCAGATGTCCAAAAGCTCTTGGGCGGAATGAAGAAAACGAATGGAACCGATGCAGTCGGGCATCCAGACCATAGTGTTGGCGTGAGACCACAGGAGGAAAGAGAAGAAGAACGTGCCGAGGTGCACAGGATCTTCGGATCGGAATGAACGGCCTACTCCAAGGAAAGGCCAGGAAAAAGCGCTCTCTTTGTTAGACGAGAGCAAGGACATCTCTATCTCATCTCCATCTTACTCTCTTGATTATTCTTCTACTTCTCGATCGTCTCGTCAAAAGAAGGAAGCCGCTACTACTACTACCCTACATCAACCTAAAGATAAGCCACGATTCAAAAAGCATGGTCGCAAGTCTCAACATCGCATGAGAGTCTTCAAATCGGGCGACAAGGACATCAAGTTTGAAACCTACAACAGACGGAGAGATATCTCCAAAGCACTGTCCTTCATCAGACAGTTTGAAGTCGCCTTTACCAACGGGCACTTCACAGAAAGATCCAAATTACGCCATGTGAGGATGCACCTCAAGGAAACGGCAAGCAATTGGTGGTTAGCCAAGATTTTGGAAGGTTCTCAAGCCAGAACTTGGGAGAGATTCAAATCTGAATTTTATGAACAATTTCTTCCGCCTGACTTTGAGCAGGACATACGGAAGGAATGGGACTGGCTCGCCCAGAAGGAACATGAAAGAGTAACGACCTATGTGGACAAGTATTGGTCGGTTCTTCTGAAGGTCACCCCCTTCATGAAGATTGCCGACGAGGAAAAGAAACGAAAGTTCGAAGTGGGTCTCCAACCGTAGCTTCGAAAGAGTATGAAAGTGTATCCGCATGATACTCTTTAGAGGATGATGGAGTCAGCAATCATTGTTGAGGATTTGCACTCAACTGGGACGCCCAAAAAATTGGAGCATAGCACTTACCGTGCAAGACAAAGAGGGGTCTACGATGATCAAGGGGGCCAAGGAAGAAAACGTCCTCCATCTAGGGACTATGATCATTCTAAGAAGCTAGAGGGCAATGGCAAGCGAACTAAGTATCTTTCTCCTACTCAACTTCAAACTTTCAGAGAGGAAGGAAGATGCTTCTACTGTGGTGGCGAGAAAGGACATATAAAACCGGATTGACCGCTAAAGCAGTAACGGAAAGAACAAGCCTCTACCAGGCAAGAGAAAGCAAGGAAGGAACCCGCTCCACCAAGCTCCAACTCAATTCCAGATGTTCAAGGAAACACAGAAACGGAGAAAGAGAAGCGTCAACTTCTGAAGGGCTGGGGGTCTTTGAACAACCAGCGAGTACTGATTCTTTATGATCCAGGATCCACGGATAACTTCATCTCCCTGGATACGACGGAACGTTTGTGCCTCACACCGGCTCAGCTTGGCACACCGGTTACATCTGGATCAGCATTCGAGGGGTTGACAACCAACGCAACTCCCGTGCAAGGACAGCTCAATCTTCGGATTGGCGAGTACAAGGACCGCGAATCATTTTTGATGGCACCCATCGAGGGATGTGATATCATCTTGGGTATGCCATGGCACTTCCACATGACACCTATTCCCGATTATGTGGAAAAGACCCTCACTTTTGATCATGGGGGTAAGAAAATAAAGATTCATGCTGATGTAGGAGATTGGCAGTTCCCAATTGTAAGTCATATCTCCATTAAGAAAGAAATGAAGAAGTGTGTTTCTGCTTACTTGATTTTTGCACGTGAGAAGGATAAAACTAGTGGGGATTCACTCTCTAGTCTGGACATTAAGCGTTTTCAATTTATTGAAAAGTACAAAGATTGTTTCATGGAAACACTCCCTGATGAACTACCTCCGGTACGCCCGGAAGATCACCGCATAGATCTCATACCGGGTAGCTCGCCTCCCAATCAACCCCCTTATTGGGTGAGTCTTGCTCAGCAAGAGGAAATTTTGAAGCAGTCAACGAGCTTCTAGAGAAAGGGTTAGTACGGCCAAGTGCCTCACCCTACTGCTCTCCAGTTCTACTGGTGCAGAAGAAAGATGGCACGTTTTGAATGTGCATAGACTATAGGTCTTTAAACAAGATCACGATCAAGAATCGCTTTCCGATTCCTCAGATTGATGATATACTTGATAAGTTGCAGGGTGCAAGTGTCTTTAGTCGCATAGACTTAAAGAGTGGGTATCATCAGATACGGATCGCCCCTGAGGATGTCCATAAGATTGCTTTCCACACAACCTTTGGACTATATGAATTTTTGGTAATGCCTTTCGGCTTGACCAATGCTCCTGCGACGTTCAATCGCATGATGGACTGCATTTTCAGCCCGTAAAAGCTCCGGGAGTATTCTTTGACGACATACTCATCTTCTCTAAGTCAGAAGAGGAACATCGAAAGCACTTGGACCTAGTGTTTCAAGAATTGCGAAAGCATGAGTTGCATGTGAATGCAAAGAAGAGCGAGTTCTTTCTCTCAGAGATACACTATCTCAGCCATATAGTCTCTCACAATCAAGTGAGTATGGATCCTACCAAGATCCGAGTGGTAGAAGATTGGTCTATTCCCACTACGGTACGTGATGTACGTAGCTTCTTGGGATTATGTTCGTATTATCGAAGGTTTGTCCGAGGATTTGTCCATGTAGCAGGACCACTTCATGACTTGACAAAGAAGAAGATTCCTTTCAGATGGGGATCGAGATAACAAGGAGCTTTTGATCGGCTCAAGTACTTGCTAAGCCATGGAACTATTTTGATAGTGCCTGACTTAAGGAAACCATTTGAGGTTCACTGCGATGCTTCAGGTGATTGCATCGGAGCAGTGTTAAACCAAGAAGGCCATGCAGTGGCCTACGAAAGCAGACGGCTTAAGGATGCAGAGTTGCATGCATTAATCTACGAAAAGGAACTCACGGTTGTGATTCACGTCTTATCCAACTGGAAGCACTATCTTCTAGGAGCGGATTTTGTGATCAAGACTGATCAGCAGAGTTTGCGGTATTTTCTTACGCAAAGGAAACTATCTGAGAAGCAGATGAGATGGGCAAAATTTTTGTCTATGTTTCACTTCCAGATCCTTCACACGGCTGGGAGTAAGAATGTGGTCGCGGACGCATTGTCTAGGCGGCCAAGGGTGAACGCTATCACTTCGGTGTATCACCAAGAATTAGAAGCACTACCGGATTTGTATTCGAATGATCCAGACTTCTCCACCGTTTGGGGAAAGCTACATCGTGGAGAGAATGAGTTTCCCTATTCCATTCGGGACGGTTATCTCTACCACCATCAGGCCATATGTGTGGCGGAACCATTAAGAAAGAAGATCATGGATGAAGCACACGCTTCGCCTTATGCGGGTCATCGGGGTATTCTCCCTACGACCTTAGCAATGGAAAGATATTTCTTTTGGCCTAGCCTTAGAGCAGACATTGATAAGTATGTCAGGGAATGCTTGGTTTGCCAAAAAGTGAAGTATGATCGGCATAAGACGCCTGGGTTGCTACAACCATTGCCTGTGCCTAATGAACCTTGGGAAAGTATTGCCATGGACTTCATCATGGACCTCCCTAGAACTCAGACTGGAAATGACGCGATCTGGACCATTGTGGACAGGTTTAGCAAGCAAGCACACTTTATACCAGTCAAGAAAACGATCAAAGCAGATCATATGGCTAGGGTTTTTCTGGCACAGATCTTTAAGCATCATGGAATGCCTAAGTCTATTGTGAGTGATTGAGATCCTCGCGTGACAGGAAATTTTTGGCGTGCTTTGATGGATAATCTTGGTACAAAGCTGAATTTTTCATCTGCCTACCATCCTCAAACGGACGGGCAAAGTGAGATAGCCAACTTCAAAGTATTGGATATGTTAAAAGCTTATGTGTCAGACTGGCAATATGACTGGGAGAAATATTTGCCCCTTGTCGAGTATGCGTATAACAATACCATACACTCATCGACGGGGAAAGCACCTTTTGAGATTCTCTATGGTAAGCCTTTGCTTCCACCAATCCTTTTAACTAAGGATAAGATCTTTGCAATAGATGAATTTGTCCGGGATTTGGACACAGCCTACGGGCAAGTTAGGAGAGCTATTCTACGCTCTCAGGAAAAGCATAAGAAAGCTGCAAACAAGCACAGGAGGAATCTAGACTTAATAGTCGGACAATTAGTCTTACTCAAGTTTGAGAAGGCAAGAGTTAAGAAACAAGCGTCTCATAAGGGGAAGGTGGTAAAACTTTCTACCCGTTATTATGGGCCGTTTAAGATCACTGAGCAAGTGAATGATGTCACCTTCCGATTAAAGCTACCGCCTAATTGGAGGATCCATAATGCTTTCCATGTCAGTTTACTCCGGTTGTATGTGGGACCGCCTCCGAGTCAGCCGAGTGCTGAGGAACCTCCTGAGGTTGAGGAAACAGAAGAAATACTCCAACCGGAGCAGATAGTAAGTCATCAGGAGCGGCCCCTCAAGTCCGGAAAAATAACACGGAAGTATTCGGTTAAGTTTAAAAACTATCCGAATTTAGATGCTCAGTGGATGATGCAGGAGGAATTAGCAGCTTATCCCGAGATACTGGAGGTATATGTCCAAGCACTACAGTTGAGGTCAACTGTTTAGAAGCCAGAGGGATGTTGCTAATTGGACTATTTTCTTATTTTTAATGATTAATTTCTTTGTCAAGGATATTTTATTGTGTACACTAAGAACTGTTAAAAGATTGTAGCTACAGGAACTGCCATCAAGAACGGACAACTTTGATGTGTCATTTGATGGGTGACGGTAAAACATCGTGAAGGAGTTTCCGTAAGTTTGGTGGAAAGGGCTGGGTTATGAGTGCGCCCCTGATGCGTCACATGATGGGTGACGGGTGCATCAGAAAGGGGGCATTCCGTAGGCTAAGGAGGAAATCCGAACTGAGTAAGAAAATACGCGTAAGAACGCAAGCACAAGAATAAAGATGGGTTCGATGAAGCTTTTTACGAAAAGCAGGAACATTTGCGGGATGACAAATGCTTTCCCGCGAGGAGTCTGTGTCTGCATTGCATCTGTGCCTGTATTCTGCACCCGGGGACGCCTGGAATGTGTTCGTGTAGCATTGTTTTCACTAACTAAGTGAATTTTTAAAGTTTGAACAGGTTCACACTTTATTTTATAAAGTGGCCGGTCACTTTTAAGTGACCAGCCCTCTATAGTAAAATAAAGCAAGGCTCTTTAAAAACCCAACGCTAATAAGCTACGCATGGGCTGAAAACAACTCTCTCTCTCTCTCCTCTCTCTAGAAGGGCCAGAGCTTCTGCTTTTTGTGCCCTATTTCCGCCGGGTGCCCAGGCCTATAAAAAGACAGCAAGCGTTCCAGTTTTATGCACGCCGGGAGCAGCAAAAGGAGTTAGCGCTGAAGATTCTAGAGCAAGTGCTGGCGACGGAAATCTGCAAGTGTTCGTGTGACGACTGAGTACGGAGATCGCCTTTCCGAGCAAGGAGCGACAGGTATAATGTGTTGATACGCATTGAGAATTGTTGCATTGTGTGGTTTGTTTTGCAGGAATCTCCCTTCCTACGGGAAAGCCCCTCACGGGAAGTACGGCTTCACGCCTAAGTCCCTTAAGGGAAAGTACGGCTTCGCGCCTAAGTTCCTTACGGGAAAGAATGGCCTTGTGCCCAAGCCCTTTACGGGAAAGCACGACCCTCGGGTCTAAGATTACAGAACGGAGGGGTTTCCTCGGGTTCTCGTGCTTGTATATGAATTCTCCCTGAATAAAGAATACTCTTGAGGGGGGGGGACCAGCCCATCTTCTGGTCCCCAATACTGTGTCGATCTTCTCCCTTCTCTCACATTTGCAAAGTATTTTATTTTTCAGATTTCTAAGTGCTCGTGTACGCTCCCGTTTTGTGACACCTACCACCATAATGAAAGATGCCATCTTGAGCACCAATCCTCTCATAGAAAAGTTGAACTGCAGACCACACTATATCCAAAAATCCCCATTCGTAGACTACATTAGGTCCAAGATTCTTAAAGACAATGAACTTTGGAACACACCTTGTCCATAATCACATGAACAATAATGAATTGTCTGCAACACATCCATAGTGTTTCCTTTTTTTCCGAAGAAAAAGGTCCTTCTATTCTTAGTGGGCTACAAACTGCCCCTACAAGAGAAGGCTACGTGAGCATGAGGGGAGACTCTCCCAATAAAAAAAGAGATGCGTACAATGACACTAAATCAGGAGATGGGAGGAGGAAACAACAACATAGGTGGCCGGTGGTGCTATCTAGGAGGTCCATGGATCTTGGTGTAGAAAGGTCTTGGATGCCAAAGTTGTAGGAATGCTTCCGGCGCTACCGCATACGGTCGGAGCTACCTTGAAGCTTCTTGAACTGTCCTCAAAGTGTATGGATAAGCTCCAGCCAGAGATATCTCGCACAGTCTCCACCAGTGGAATGGGGCACGCCTCGAAGATGCGGAAGCAACGTGCTCACCAAATGAACTAAAGAGTCAGGCTGGAGTCAAGCTCCCAACAAAGCTCTCTATCACTGCTCCAGTCCTGAGGCTTAATCTTTGTGGCAGGCTGGAGTGTAGGCTGGCCCTCTTGTATCACAATCATCTTGCTAGCTGAGGACAACTCGAAACGAAGTGCTTGCCCGTGAGGGTGGATGAGGCAGCAACACCCTAAGTGTACTGCCTAGCTGATGACAAGGCTGGCCTCAGCCGTAAAATACGAAGCCAAACCTGCTACGCCATGGGGCAATCTCATAGACAATGCCTCTGTGACTCAAGTGGGTGGTCACAAGTGGCACAACTTGCCGGATGGCCACTACAGACCAACCAACTCCCAACTGCGGTAACTCGATGGGCGACTAGCCACTGGAACATGGTGACTCCTCTCGGCTGTCTGCTGTCCCATAAGCACTCCCAGAAGTTTGTCAAGAACTCAGCTGGGAGGCCCTCCTCCTACCAGTGACCTGCTGTAGTACAGCAGGCCTCTCTCCGAGCAGCCAGTATGTGATGTCTGAGTTGTGATGTATTGGAAGAAAGGGATCCTTGGGTGATCGGCTGAAGCAAAAGGATCCCGCCAAAACCACTCCTCACGGTCCCATTGCTCTCCCGATAGAGGGCGACTCTCAAAGCCTCCAATGTCCAGTCAGGATCAAGCACACAAGTCCTCCCTTTGATGCCCACAACTCAAATCTGCTGGCAACAACACTCTCCTACCTCTGATGCCTCAGTAGTAACTTTCTGGAGGCGGCCCTCTCACTGAACCTCAAAGAACATGCAAAGGTCCGAGTCTGAGCAAGCCCTAACTGCGATGAGGACCTTAAGACAAGTGAAGGCCCCCATCCAGTTGGGAGCCACCGGCTAGAAAGGTGTGTACCACTTTGCTGGTAGAGCCTCGACGATGTCCTGACACATGCTCTGTACCTCCCTCATGCCGCACAGCTGGATGCTCTGAATCTCCTTAGGAAGTGTTGTAAACTGCAACCAGTCTCCGAGGGTTCGGCCTGGCCCCTCTGCCATGAGACCCCATGAGACATGGGGTTTACTGCAAACCATGTGACCTCGCTGTGTACTGACCAACAGGTTCCACGTAAGAGGCTGCCTCAAGCGCTCCTTAGTGCATGTGGGTTGGTGCTGCTCAAGTCCCCCCTTCAGCTGCTCCAAAGACTGAAGCAAGCTCAATGCGAAACGGTCCTCCCATCTCTTGCTGAGATCCACTCTGCGCATCTCTGTGAAAATCCAACAAGTGGAGGTCTCCAAGGGCCACCCGATGCAGCAAAAGCTCCTTCCAGGGCTCCTCACCTGGAAGACGACCTCTGACAATGAGCTTTTCAAGGAGGGCTCTACTCTACCGTGGTGGATCGATGATCCCCAGCCCTCCCTGAGAGCAAGGTAGAATGATGACCTGCGAGGGAACTTTGGAACGAGCCGACTGCGTGTCTCTCCCTGTCCACAAAAAGTTCCTGATTAGCCTCTCGAGCTGGCCGATGCAAGAACTCGAGAAAATCGAGTAGGAAGGGTTGTACCACATGGTGGCCAAGAGCACTTGGTTGGCCACAACTGTTAGAGTTACACCACCGTTGCTTCGCCATTTTGTATGGCTAGTGATTGTCTCGGTTTGGCCACCCATCGCACATCATGTAGATTGCATGGGCGGACACTTTTAGCACGTGTCCGGCCGTTCATTTTCTGAGCTTGGCTGGGTGCACACATTTTTAGCCATTTTTTGGGCTTTTGTGCTACATATTTTGCCCTACCTCAACCTAACATTCTATAAATAGAATGGTTAGGGTCTTGTAGTCGTACATTGTGTATTGAGAGCATCATTTACAGAGCACTTGTGTTCTCTCTCTCTCTCTCTCTCTCTCTCTCTCTCTCTCCAGCGTTTTCGGCGTGTGTGGCTCACACCCTCTCCATTGCTCACTCTCACATGGTATCAGTCGCCAAGTTGTGGAGCATCTTCATCGATCTCACCTCCAAAGCCTAGCGCTAGCAATTTTGCTACATTCTATCGTGGCAAAACTGCAAAATGCCACCTAGCGTTTTCAGCCCTAGCCTCAGCCAGCGATTTTGGACCAGCCTTGCATTTTTGCAATTCAAGGCTAGCGTTTTCAGCCGTAGCCTCAGCCAGCAATTCTGGACCAGCCTTGCATTTTTGCAATTCAAGGCAAGGATCTCCTTCTCTCTCCCTTGGCGCCCCTTCCCTGCATCAAAATGCAGCAGATTGGAATCAGACAGGCCTGCGTTTTTCAGCACCAGATCTGCGTTTTTCCCCTTGCTGCATTTTCGGCAAATGCCTAGCCTCTTGCACAATCAAGAGCGGCCAAGACTTATACGGGAGACCCTTTTACCTCTTGGCACTTGTAGAACTACACCTTGGTCAAGTATCTACACCCAATCGGCACTATTTTGGCATTCATTACTTGCTGTTTTTTTCTCTGTTTTCAGCCCCTCAACGGCTGAGAAGTGCAAGAACCCCCTCCTCTGACACTCTACCACGCTCCCGTAATGATCGGTGGCGTATAGGCACGCTGAAATCTCTATTACAACAGCGTTTTCAACACCCTTTGCAGCGTTTTTTGGGCGGACATCAAGCTGAATTTTTACCCTTTGTGCGGTTGATCACTCCCTTGCTCGTTAGGACACCATCCGGTGGTTGTCTGAGCGGTGATTTTGGACTGCTATAGCATTGGAGACAGTACCTTCGTTGGCGACTTGCGATCTTATTGATCTACCTCTCGGACTACTCTTTGAGCACGCAATATGTCGACTTTGAAGCAGAAGGGACAACATCAACAATCCTAGAAGGGGGCCACCACGTCTTCTGTGACTGTGGCCACTTCCACTTCTGCGACTACGTAGGCATCTGCCAACGCAACATCCAACAATTATGCCCTCACCCAGTTTGTTGAGGAGAAGAAGTTGGATTTACAAAACTATTCTCTGTGGAGGACGCGAGTCCCGCACAATCATTGCCTACCATCGACTTTGGTAATGGGTGAATGATTTCACCCATTCGGCTACTCAGCCTTCCCTTCCCACCGCCACTCAAGCCCAGATCGACGAGTGGGTGGATAGGGACATATGAGTCTTCACCTTTCTTATGATTTAAAAGACTTGGACACTCCAAGTCAAGAATCTACCGCAATACCACAAGAAATCACTTCAAACAGTTCACAGTTCACAATTGATTCGTTGACATTGGCCCGGCGGAGTTCCGTGCCTAGAGATGTTGGCCCCAAAGATTGGCGCCCCTTTCGGTATTTCTTTTTGTATTAATTTGTTGCAAAGTACAAGCGAGTGGGAGGCTCTCACTCTCAGACTCTGCGTCCAGATGCTCTGTAGAGTGGGAGGCCTGCCCACTTATTCAAAGAGTTTACAAGGGATGCCAAAAACAGAGCCCCAAAAGCTGAAAATCAAAAGCTCTTCAGGAAATAAAGCAAAAGAGGTTTCTCTTTCTCAAGCCCTTTGGATAGGCACAATAAAAATTAAAGCTCTCTCTCTCTCTCTCTCTCTCCTTGCGTAGCCAAATAAAGCCGAAACTCATGCAAAAATCTACCCGGCTTTTGCTGCCGCAAATCCCGCTGCAAAACGTGGGCGTCCGTACAGCCCGCCACGTGTCAATGATTCCGGGATTTCCAGGGCTTGCTATGTCAGCATTTTAATGTAATTTTCCCTGCCAAGAGGATGTGCGTGTACTGGGCGGCCACGTCACCAGTTTTGACATACCCCCCTCTTGAAAGCATTGTAAGCGCCCTCGATTATGCCTGTAAAACAGACAAAAGCCATAAATTGTCTTAGCAGACACTGACTGTTAGTACCGACGCACTAGGAACACACATCTAGCACATGTACCAATGGACAATCACATCACATGACATCAAAGGACATCACTTGACATCACAGGACATCACATGACAAATCACATTTTGAACATTCATTCGGATCTTAGACCATGATTTATCGGCAATGCAATTAGCAATCATATCTAGATCCGCTCAGGACCTCATAGATGCCAGATTGACTAATCCCTATTGCAACCATCCTATCAAGATCATTCAGATAAAAAATGTTGCAGTCATTTTGTCTATTAGTTCCTGCACTTAAAAACAAGTCAAGAACAAATAAATTTCATATTCGGGAATTCCATTTCATAAAGTCATTACAACAGAATACTGTTAGCTCTCAGTATCCCTGAAGCTCAAAGAGACATCAGTGACTCTAGTATTCAAAATTCGTGGCATCTAATGAGAGAGGAGCAGAGTAACTCCCCTCTTGTGCATACCCACTGCACCAGATTTCCGGCCAAGTTGAATTCGGGGTTCCAATTGTAATAGACTATGCTAAACCAAAAGCATAGGTCCTCCTCCTCCATCCACTTCGCATCCAATGCAGAATAGTTCTTGAATTTAACCAAAAATCACCTTATCACTTTACCCTTAATTTTTCTGTCTTTATGTGCCAATATTTGTTCTAGAACAAGGATCTCCTCCTTTTCTTCCACTTCAGGTGGCTGATCAGGCTCCCCGTCTTCGGGCACATCGCCTCTAAAAGGCCTCGGAGACTCACATGAAGAGCATTGTGAATCGTCCAAGTTTCGGGCAGCTTCAGTTGGAAGGAGACATCATTTATCTTTTCGCAGATCTGGAAAGGTTCGTAGTATCGCATACTAAGCTTTGGAAAAAGCCTCTCGTTTCCCTTTTTCTTTCTTAGGTGTGCCTTCTCAAAACGTAAGAGCACCCAATCGTTCTTTTTCAATTTCAGATCCCGACGATGGCGATTTGTTGCCTTTTTCTGTCTTTCTTGAGATTTCTTCAAAGCCTCGCGGACCTTGGCAAAAGCCGTGTCCAAGTCGCGCGGGCTTCAAAAATCTTATCTTTCGTGCTAAGGAAGGGTGGAACCTTTGTAGCACCTTCAATAGTCTCAAATGGCGCCTTCCCCGTTGAAGAGTGTATCGTGTTATTGTAGGCAAATTCCACCAAAGGTAAATACTTTTCCCATTGAGTCTTTTGATCTGAGATGTAAGACTTCAATAAATCTAGAACCACTGAATTGGCAATCTCGGATTTCCCGTTAGTCTCCGGGTGGAAAGATGACGAGAATTGCAACCGCGTGCCAATGTTCTCCCAAATTGCCTTCCAAAACAAACTCGTAAATCTGAGGTCCCTGTCGGAGACAATCCTCTCGGGCATGCCATGTAATCTAAAGATTTGGGCCACAAATAGTCTCGCTAAATGATCCGGCGTGATTGTTTTCTTTACTGGAATGAAATGAGCTTGCTTGCTAAACCTTTGAATAACAGTCCAGATACCATCGTGACCACTCTGTGTTCTCAGGAGATCAAAAATGAAATCCATTGCAATATTTTCCAAGGGGCGGATGGGTATGGGCAAAGGCTGCAACAATCCCTGTGCTTTATGCCTGTCAAATTTGACCTTCTAGCATACCAAGCACCTGCGCACAAACTCGTCCACATCCTTCTTGAGTGTTGGCCAAAAGAAGTATCTCTCTACCCCTTTCAAGGTGGTAGCAATGCCGCGGTGACCCGTAAAAGGTGGACAGTGGATTCGGTCATAACCTTTTCCCTCAACGGCTATGTAGATGCCCACAACTCGGATCTGTTGAAAGCAACACTCGGCCACCTTTGGTGCCTCGGTAGTGACTTTGCGGAGATGACCCTCTCTTTGAACGTCAAAGAACATGCAAGAACTTGTCTGAGAAATCCCTAAGTGAAATGAGGACCTCCAATCGCGTGAAAGACCCAATCTAATAGGGAGCTTCCGTCTGCCACTCTTTTGGTATAGCCTCTACAGTATCCTGACATATTCTCTGCACCCCCTCTCATGTCTTGCAGCTGAAGGCTCGGAATCTCCTCAAGAAGTGTTGTAAATTGCAGCCAGCCCCCAAAACTGCGGGCTGGACCCTCTGCCATGGGACTGCAAGAGGCATGAGGTCGGCTATCAACCATGCGGCCATGATGAGTGTTGACCATAGGGGTCCATGTAAGTCGCTCCCTCAAATGTGCCTTGATGCATGTGGGCTTGTGCTGCTCGAGGCCAATCTGTAGTGGCTCCCAAGACGACCGTAGCAGGCTCAAAGCAAAACGGTCCTCCCATCTCCTGCTGATGCCCACTCTATGCAACTCTGTGAAAGATCTAGCGAGTGGAAGGGATCCGTGGGCCGCCCGTTTGTGGGACCCGGGCACGAATCCGGTGAAACAATTAGGCCCTTGAAGGGCTCCCCCCTTGGAAGCGGTAAGTGCTTTGCTCCATCTTCTCGGGAGTTCAAGTAGAATGTAAGTCCTCAGCAATAATTGCGAATTCCATCATCCTCTATAGGGTATCATGAGGATACACTTTCATGCTCTTCTGAAGTTGTGGTCGTAGGCCTCCTTCGAACTTTCTCATCTCTTCCTCATTGGAAATCTTCATGAAGTGTGTGACTTTTAGAAAAACTCGACCAAACCTTGTTAACATAGTTGGCGACTTTCTCTAGCCATTTCAATGCCATTTCCGGAAACCATGTGGCCTAGGGTAAAGGGGCCAATAGTGAGCCACCCCCCAAAAGGAACACTGACGGCAGCCCAATAATATTACACTTTTCACCTAAAGAAGCACAGAGAATTTTGAGGTAAAATGGCTAGTTGTTTCAAATTGCAACATTTTCATTGGGTGGGAAGTGGATTCAAGCCTTGTTGGAAGCTTTGGCCCACTATTGGCCCAGGTGCATCTTCCTTTTCACCCCTATTTTTGTTACACATGATTCCATAAATGCTACCATAGATTTTAGTCACATATTTCGATGCATGTAAAACCGATTATTTCTGAAAGCCCTTGAGAAGGCGCTTTGAATGAGATATTGAGCACTAAAAAATGAGCTATGAGGTAAAAGATCCCAACTCATCATTTCTTTAGGTGGCCCACTATTGGCCCCTTTACCCTAATAGATGTCCCTTCAAATGAGAATATAGGAAAGTTATCCACATATGTAAGAACTTATGTAGAAATTCACTAAATATCTCCATCATACACCTCTAAAACATGGCTGGAGTGTTATACACGCCAAATGGCACGACTAAGTACATGAAAGCTTCCAATTCAGTGATAAAGGTTTTCGTAGCTCTGTCTTCTGAAGCTATTGATACAGAAAGGACATGGTTGAGTCTCTCTCATGAGTTGGGAAAGAAAATGGCTTTCTAAGAGCATTTTCTTAACACCATTGAGGATGGATTCATTGTACGACCACGATACATGCATTCACACCTCTCACATGGGCTTCGATGTGCGATAGGCCAGCTTTGTACCTCCTCCCATCAGCTGTAGATAGAGACAGGGAGATACATTTTGACACCTTCGGAGGAGAGGACATGTGGGCTATGTGACTTAGAGCTAGAGATAGAGGAGCACTATTTATGCCGTTGCCTTGTGTATTATGAGATCTGGGGGCGATTTCGTTGTCTCTTCAGAAATGGCTTCGGACCTTTGTCTTGAGTGGCTTTTCTTGCTGGAGCAACATAGACAGAGATGGTCTGTGTTGGCCCTAGCTACGGAGATGAGTAGATCTCGACGCCCACGTCCTCCTCGGAGATGGCGTCGATGTGGTGTCAACATGGGCGTATCTAGGCGATTAAAGAGAGGCATAGAGCTGTTTCTACGAGTGCTTTTTACAAAAGAGGAGATTGATACCATGATGCAAAGGCCCATGAGAGAGTTCATGTGATGATTGCTACTGCAACAAGACGGGAACCACTTGCCAATAGAAAAGAACAGACTGAACAAACTTTTAGCACTTCAATAACAACTGAACTGAAAGAGGGGGACGACACGTGACACGGAGTGGTGGAATTCCACCCTAGAGAGTATTGGCCCCAAACCTTGGCGGCCCTTTCTGTATTTCTTTATATTGCATCAACACAGTACAAGCCGGTATTCAAGACTCTGCACCTTCTCTAGGAAGCATGCCAAAGAATGAGCCCTAACCTTATATTTAAAGGCCCTTGGCCTGAAAAGCAGTTACAGTGAAAAGCCTTCAAAACTCAAAAGGTTCTGGTCCAAAAGCAATGCCAAAAAGCTGCTAGCGCATTTTGTAGAATTCCATACAACTGCCACTCATCAGTCAGCGCAAAATGGGGAGCGTCCGTACAGCGCCACGTCATCAGTTTTGCGTGTGTGTGTCCTGCTTTATTTTACTTCCTTTATGTCACTGGGGCCCCCATAAGTTGGTAGGACTTCTTCTTCTGTTACTTGTTCTTCTTAGGGTTTAGGCCCCTCGGCCGGCATCTGCAAGGTGGCTCCATTCTTCAGGGCTTTGACACGTCAGCAGTTTGTGACACCTACATTCGTGATCGGACTTGGGCTGTTCTTCTTCAAGCTGGCTGCTTTTTTAGTTCATTGTTCTAATTTTTACATTAGTTACATCATTTTTTGTATTGGACACTTGACACATCTGATGATGATGTAACCGATTGGTCTCATAAGTCTTTTAGGCCTTTTGCAGACGTTAATAAACATTCCAATTCATTTCATTTCATCTCTCTCTCTAGCACGACATGGGAGACGCCCAATACGACTATTTACAGAGGTGGACATTGACGAAGCTCTTCAGTGACCAATGCAATACTTTCTCGGACAATGCCCGATGCCGGGCATCCTCGGGCATGGTGGATGATGATGATGATTTTCAGGCTGAAGATTTTAGTCATTTAGTTTTCAGTCTCACTTTACTTCATTTTATTTTTGTACCTAGACATTGGATTAAATCCACAAGGATTGTTTCAATTTGGTCTCATAGGTCATTTTGGCCTTTTGAAGACATTTAATATAACATTTCTCTCTCTCTCTCTCTCTCTCTCTCTCTCTCTCTCTCTCTCTCTCTCTCTCTCTCTCTCTCTCTCTCTCTGTGTCACAAACAGAATTTGACTATAGGACCAGTTTTGACTTTGTCGGATTTGCAGAAGTCGTTTGAAGTATACTGTGATACTTGTGGTCGTAGTCTGGATGCGGTCTTAATTCATGAAGGCGGAGCCGATTGTTCTCAAGGCCGGAATTGACAGTAGAGATATGTGAGAAAGTGCTTTTGGCGGTTATCCATGCTCTTACTCAATGGCGACATTACCTACTCGGAGCCTAGATCTTCAGATTACATGGCATGTCTGAGACGATTGTCTCCGACAGAGACCCCAGATTCTCAAGTTTGTTTTGGAAGGCTATTTGGGAGAACATTGGCACGTGGTTACAGTTCTCTTCATCGTTCCACGCGCAAACTGACGGGCAATCAGAGATTGCTAATTCAGTAGTACTCGATTTGTTGAAGTCTTCTTTTTTTTGAATCTTAATACTTCATGGGACGAGGGTTTTTACCTTTGGTAGAATATTCCTACAGAAACACGATTAACTCTTTGATGGGGAAGGTGCCATTTGAGATTATTGAATTTGCTACGAAGGTTTCACCCTTCCTTAGCACGAAAGATAAGATTTTTCTTTGAAGCCGACCAGTTCACGGGGGACTTGGACTTGGTCCGGACTTTGCAGAAATCTCAAGAAAGACAGAAAAAGGCCTCAGATTGCCATCATCGCGATTTGAAATTGAAGGAAAACGATTAGGTGCTCTTACGTTTTGAGAAGGCACACCTGAGAAAAAAAAAGGGAAAGGAGAGGATTTTTTTTCCAAAGCTTAGTATGCGATACTACGGACCTGTCCAGATTTCCGAAAAGATAAAGGATGTCTTTTTTAGACTGAAGCTACCCGATGTCACAAAGTGATGACGTGGCGGATAGCAGAAACCCTAATTTTCGAAAATCGCGGAGTCTGATTTTTTTTTTTTTTTTGGAAAATGATGAGCGACGCAAATTTCGCTTTTTCTCTACTTAAATGAGAAAGAGAGAGAGAATGCTTTTGCTTTCATGTTTTGACTCTTTGTGAGAGAGAGAGAGAGCAATTGCTTTTGATTTGAAGCTTTTGGGGCTCTGCTTTTGGGCATCCCTTGTAACCTTTAAATTAGTGGTGAGAGCCTCACTTCTCAGGGCATCTGGATGCAGAGTCTGAGAGTGAAACCCTAACCGCTCTCTTGTACTTTGATGATTGATTAATACAAAAAGAAATACCGAAAGGGGCGCCAGTGTTTGGGGCCAATATCTCTAGGCACGGAACTCCGCCGGGCCAGTGCAAATCTATTGTGATCTGTGAATTGTTTTGAAGTGGTTATTTGGTGCTGTCGCGGTTGATTCTTGACTTGGAGTGTCCAAGTCTGTTACAATGGTATCAGAGCACAACCGATTTCTCTTCTACGGGAAATCCGATCCCCGAATTTTTTTTTCCGCGGCACCTATGGCTTCAGGCAATGGTCAGTCGACTCCCTCTGCATTTGGAGATGCGGGCAGGGATCACAACGAAGATTCAGACAGAGAGTATGGCCCGCCTCGGCCTACTCAGGCGGAGCAAAGAGAGATGGAGCGTCGTCAATTGATTGGCGATGCAACAAAGATGATGCTCAATTTTGCCAAGGATCCGAAGATGGAAAAATATATGAACCAGACCTCTTTGAAAGAGGTACAGATGGAGTGGCAGAGACCCACAACACCACTCCCGAAACCCGCTCTCAAGAAACCTTCTGCCTCCAAGAAAATATACGGAGCAGGAACTGGAGAAAGTGGTTGATGCACGGATTGCTAAGCTTTTTGACGCGCAAAAGAAAGCCAAAAAGCACGGCAAAAAGCAAAAGAAAAGCACTGACTTTCTAGGTTATTTGGGTCGTCAGTCGACTTTTGACAAGGCAAAGAAACAGAAGAAGCGTGTTCGATTTGAAGGAGTACCCAGTTCTTCTTCTTCTTCTTCTGACAGTTCTTCTAGCTCCTCGGATTAGAGCGAAGAAGACAGAAAAAGCAAAAAGCGAAGCAAGGCACAAAGCTTCGGAAAGGGCAAGAAAAAGGCAAAGAAGACTACATCTCGCCCAGAGATTGACAGTTCTACTGAGGACTCATCTACAGACAGCTCAGATTCCGATGACGGAAAGTTTTATGCGAACAAGAAGAATTTTTACAAAGCCAACCAATATGACTTTCTCGAAGAAAAAAAGCAAGAAAGTCCGAGAGTTTAAGGAAGGTGGCCACTCGATCAAGTTTGATACTTTTTCAGGATACTCGGATGCTTCGAAGACTGTGTCTTTTTTCAGCAGTTTGACATCGCTTTCGCGGGAGGACGCTATTCAGAGCACTCCAAGATTCAGAGAGCTGCCTCTTACTTTAAGAGGAATGCTCGTACTTGGTGGTCCACGCTTCTTTTAAACAAGACTGCGCCAGTTAAATGGCTGAAATTTAAGAAGCTTTTTATTTCTTCTTGGTTGACGCAAGAATATGAACGAGATGTACGAGCTGCTTGGAACCATCTTCGGATGACCAAGAAAGATACAATCAATGCTTATTGTGAAAGATTCTGGAGCTCTTTTCTACCCGCCTCTTCATTCAAGAAGATCTTGTTCAGAGAACAGATTGAGCGGTTTACCTTGGGTCTACCTACAGAGATCCGAGATCACTGCTTGGAACAGAAGTCAGCTTCCATTTAGGAGTTGATGAGTCATGCGAAGCGGGGCTTTGCCATTCACTCTGGCAGTCTGACCTACCCCACAGATGAGGCCATGACACAACGAGCCGAACAGACTTCTTGGAATGAAAGTAGAAAGAAAAAGAGCAACCCAGAGAAAAATGATGCACGACCCAAGCTTACTCCTGAGGAGAGAGCTCGCTTCATCAGAGAGGGGAAGTGCTTTGGATGCGGGGAACAGGGATATATCTCCGCGAAGTGCCCTAATAAGGCACAGAAAGAACAGAATGATAAAGATGACGACAGGTCTGAGAGTTCGAGAGCAGCTGAGGAATGTGGCAGAAAAGGCAGATAGAAAAGCAGAACTGGTACCACATGGCGTGGGACCTGCACCGAATCTAATGAATGAAAGTACAAACTTTGCCGCTTTCGGGGCAAAGTGAAGGATCAGGAAGCTCTTTTGAAGGAGCCAAGGCCAACTTATTTTCACTTGGAATTGGCGGCTCGATTTGGAACTACGCCCGACAAACTGACGCCACAGGCGGAGGTAGTTCGACTGGCACCCGGATGGGATGTTGCCATTACACCGAGCATTGGCAAACTTTGTTTGCAATGACAGGGGTGTTCAGGGCACGCGAGTGACGTTCTACTCGGGATCCCTTGGTACCACAAGAACTACGCTGTGGTTGACTACCGGGCCGAGAAAGCGACTTTGATAAATGAAGGGCTTAGAGATTGTACTTGATGAACTTCAGTTTCTTACTCATTCTTTTGGGGAGAGAACTGAACGATGGATAAAGGTTGAATATGTTTTGACCTGAAGAAAAGAACGCCAAGATTTTTTCTCCACGCTCATGCCGATTGCTTTTGAGAGGGCCTGAAGATCATACCATTGATCTGATATCTGGAAGCACGCCACCGAATCGGCCACCTTATCGTGTGAGCCGAGTACAGAATGAAAAGATTATGAACTCAGTGAAAGACCTCTTGGAAAAGGGTCTTGTCCAGCCTAGTACTTCACCGTATTGCTCTCCAGTGTTGTTGGTTTTGAAGAAAGACTGATCTTGGAGAATGTGCATCGATTATAGCACTCTCAACGAAATCACCATCAAGAACAGATTTCCGATTCCTAGGATCGATGATATACTCGACAGGTTACAGGGATCCTCGTGCTTTAGCAGGATTGACTTGAAGAGTGGATATCATCAGATCAGGATAGCGCCAGGAGATGTCTACAAGACAGCTTTTCGGACGACTTTTGGGTTATTTGAGTTTTTGGTGATGCCTTTTGGCTTAACCAATGCTCCTGCGACATTTAACCGGATGATGGATAGGATTTTTCGAGAGTACAGGCTATTTGTCGAGAGTACAGGCTATTTGTTGGCACTTTCTTTGAGGACATCATTGTTTTCTCCAAGAATGAGGCAGAACACAGAGATCATCTGCTTCAAGTCTTTCAGGCATTACGAGATCACACATTAGTGATTAATGCTAAGAAAAGTGAATTTTTCCTACCAGAGATACATTTTTTGGGACACATTATGTCAACAACAGGAGTGCAAATGAACCCGGCCAAGATAGAGACTATCCGTGATTGGCCCGATTTGAGGAATGTCCATGAAGTTAGAAGCTTCTTGGGACTGTGTTCGTACTACAGGCGGTTCATACGAAAGTTTGCAGAGGTTGCTTCCCCTTTGCATACCTTGACACAGAAAGGAGTACCTTTTTCGTGGGGACCCACAGAGATGACTGCCTTTCAGACATTGAAAGAGAAATTCACTACAGGACCAGATTTGACTTTGCCGGACTTGCAGAAGTCATTTGAAGTATTTTGTGATGCTTGTGGTCGTAGTCTGGGTGCGGTCTTGATGCAAGAAGGCCATGTCATAGCTTACGAGAGCCGTTTGTTCTCTAGGCCGGAGATGACAGCACAGATCTATGGGAAAAGAGCTTTTGGCGGTTATCCACGCTCTTACTCAGTGGCGGCATTACCTACTCGGAGCGGATTTTACTGTCTTTACAGACCATCAGAGTTTGCGCTACTTCTTGTCACAGAAGCAGCTTTCGAAAAAGCAGATGCGGTGGGTGGACACTCCAAGTCAAGAATCAACCGCGACAGCACCAAATAACCACTTCAAAACAATTCACAGATCACAATAGATTTGCACTGGCCCGGCGGAGTTCCGTGCCTAGAGATATTGGCCCCAAAGACTGGCGCCCCTTTCGGTATTTCTTTTTGTATTAATCAATCATCAAAGTACAAGAGAGCGGTTAGGGTTTCACTCTCAGACTCTGCGTCCAGATGCTCTGAGAAGTGAGGCCCTCACCACTAATTTAAAGGTTACAAGGGATGCCCAAAAGCAGAGCCCCAAAAGCTTTTAAAATCAAAAGCATCAGTTCTCTCTCTCTCTTAGAGAGTCTTTTCTCTTTTTTTTTTATATAAAAAAAAGCAAAAGCAAAATTCGCGTCGCTCATCATTTTCCCAAAAAAAAAAAAATTTTTTTTTAAAAAAAAAAATAATAATCCGCCTCCGCGATTTCCGGAATTTAGGGTTTTTGGCAAAAATTAGGGTTTGCAGGAATTTTAGGGTTTTTGACAGAAATTAGGGTTTCTCCTGTCCGCCACGTCATCACTTTGTGACATACCCCCCTCTTGAAAGCATTGTAATCGACCACGATTACGCCTGCAAAACTGACAAAAGCCATAAACCGTCTTAGCAGACACTGACTGTTAGTACCTACGTACTAGGAACACACATCTAGCACATGTACAAAATCGACAGTCACATCACACGACATCACAGAACATCACCAGACATCACAGGACATCACATGACATTCAACATTCATTCGGATCTTAGACCATGATTTATCGGCAATGTAGCTAGCAATCACATCTAGGTCCAATCGGGACCTCATCGATGTCCGATTGACTAACCCCTATTGCAACCATGTCTATTCGAGATCAATCAGACCAAAATGCTGCAGTCATTTCGGCTATCAGTTCCTGCACTCACAAGAAGTCAAGAACAAATCAGTATCATAATCAGGAATTCCATTTCATAAAGTCATCCAGCAGAATACTGTCAGCTCTCAGTATCCCTGAAGCTCAAAGAGACATCAGTGACTTTAGTATCAAAATCGAGGCATCTGTTGACAAAGGAGTGGAGCGACTCCCCTCTTGTGCATCCCACTGCACCAGATCTTCGGCCAAGCTGAGTTTCTGGGTTCCGTTTGGAGTAGACTATGCTAAACCAAAACATCGAGGTAAAGTTTCACAATCCGAGGAGTATCTGCTAGGTCCTCCTCCTCCATCCACTTCGCATCAAATGCAGGAAAGTTCTTGAACTTAACCAAGAACCGCCTTCGGACTTTACCTTTCTTCGTATCATTATGTGCCAAAATCTGTTCAGGAACAAGGATCTCCTCGTTTTCTTCCACTTCGGGTTGCTCATCAGGCTCCCCATCATCAGGCACATCACCCTTAACAGGGTTCAAGAGACTCACATGCAATGCATTATGAATCCTCCAAGTATCTGGCAGGTCCAATCGGAAGGAGACATCATTTATCTTGTCAGTAATCTGGAAAGGTCCGTAGTATCACATACTAAGCTTTGGAAAAAGCCTCTCCTTTCCCTTTTTTTTTTCTTAGGCGTGCCTTCTCAAAAGTAAGAGCACCCAATCATCCTCCTTCAGTTTCCAGTCGCGACGATGGCGATCCGCTGCCTTTTTTCTGTCGTTCTTGAGACTCCTGCAAAGTCTCGCGAACCTTGGCAAAAGCCGTATCCAAATCTCGCGAATATTCATCCGCTTCAAATTTCTAATTTTTCGTGCTCAGGAAGGATGGAACCTTCGCAGCAGTTTCAACAATCTCTCATGGCGTCTTCCCCGTCGAAGAGTGTATCGTGTTATTGTAGGCAAATTCCACCAAAGGTAAGTTCTTTTCCCATTGAGTCTTCTGATCCGAGATACAAGACTTCAATAAATCTAAAATCACTGAATTGGCAATCTCAAATTGCCCGTCAGTCTGCAAGTGGAACGATGACGAGAACTGCAACCGCGTCCCAATGTTCTCCCAAATTGCCTTCCAAAACAAACTCATAAATCTAGGGTCTCTGTCGGAGACAATCGTCTCAGGCGTGCCATGTAATCGGAAAATCATCGTGATCATTCTGTATTCTCGGGAGATAAAAAAAAAAGAAATCCATTTCAATATTTTCCCAGGGGCGGGTGGGTGGGTATGGGTAAAGGCTGTAACAATCCCTGTGCCTTATGCCTGTCAAACTTGACCTTCTAGCATACCAAGCAACTGCGCACAAACTCTTCCACATCCTTCTTCAGTCTCCGCCAAAAGAAATCTCTCTCTACCCCTTTCATGGTGGTAGCAATGCTGCGGTGACCCGTAAAAGGTGGACAGTGGCAATCAGTCATAACCTTTTCCCTCAACGGCTGTGTAACGCACAACATAGTCTTTTTCATCAAGTAGCCTTCTCCAAGGGAGTATCCAGCTACTGTCTCCCCATCCCGTATCCGTGTGAAAATATCTGCAAAATCTGTATCTGTGGCACACTGATCGACCATATCCTCGAAGCTCCTATGATGTATCGCGGAAATAGCCAGAACCAACGGTTTCCGAGACAAAGCATCTGCCACCACATTCTTCTGTCCCTGCACATGGACAATCTGGAAGTGAAACTGTGACAAGATGTTCGCCCACCGCATCTGCTTTTCCGAAAGCTGCTTCTGTGACAAGAAGTAGCGCAAACTCTGATGGTCTGTAAAGACAATAAAATCCGCTCCGAGTAGGTAATGCCGCCACTGAGTAAGAGCATGGATAACCGCCAAAAGCTCTTTCTCATAAATCTGTGCTGTCATCTCCGGCCTAGAGAACAAACGGCTCTCGTAAGCTATGACATGGCCTTCTTGCATCAAGACCGCACCCAGACTACGACCACAAGCATCACAATATACTTCGAATGACTTCTGCAAGTCCGGCAAAGTCAAAATAGGTCCCGTAGTCAATTTCTCTTTCAATGTCTGAAAGGCAGTCACCTCTGTGGGTCCCCACGAAAAAGGTACTCCTTTCTGTGTCAAGATATGCAAAGGGGAAGCAACCTCTGCAAACTTTCGTATGAACCGCCTGTAGTACGAACACAGTCCCAAGAAGCTTCTAACTTCATGGACATTCCTCAAATCGGGCCAATCACGGATAGTCTCTATCTTGGCCAGGTCCATTCGCACTCCTGCTGCTGACACAATGTGTCCCAAAAAATGTATCTCCGGTAGGAAAAATTCGCTTTTCTTAGCATTAATCACTAATGTGTGATCTCGTAATGCCTGAAAGACTTGAAGCAGATGATCTCTATGTTCTGCCTCATTCTTGGAGAAAACAATGATGGCATCAAAGAAAGTGCCAACAAATAGCCTGTACTCTTGAAAAATCCTGTCCATCATCCGGTTAAATGTCGCAGGAGCATTGGTTAAGCCAAAAGGCATCACCAAAAACTCAAATAACCCAAAAGTCGTCCGAAAAGCTGTCTTGTAGACATCTCCTGGCGCTATCCTGATCTGATGATATCCACTCTTCAAGTCAATCCTGCTAAAGCACGAGGATCCCTGTAACCTGTCGAGTATATCATCGATCCTAGGAATCGGAAATCTGTTCTTGATGGTGATTTCGTTGAGAGTGCTATAATCGATGCACATTCTCCAAGATCTGTCTTTCTTCAAAACCAACAACACTGGAGAGCAATACGGTGAAGTACTAAGCTGGACAAGACCCTTTTCCAAGAGGTCTTTCACTGAGTTCATAATCTTTTCATTCTGTACTCGGCTCACACGATAAGGTGGCCGATTCGGTGGCGTGCTTCCAGATATCAGATCAATGGTATGATCTTCAGGCCCTCTCAAAAGCAATCGGCATGAGCGTGGAGAAAAAAAAAATAAAAATCTTGGCGTTCTTTTCTTCAGGTCAAAACATATTCAACTTTTATCCATCGTTCAGTTCTCCCAAAAGAATGAGTAAGAAAACTGAAGTTCATCAAGTACAATCTCTAAGCCCTTCATTTATCAAAGTCGCTTTCTCGGCCCGGTAGTCAACCACGGCGTAGTTCTTGTGGTACCAAGGGATCCCGAGTAGAACGTCACTCGCGTACCCTGAACACCCCTGTCATTGCAAACGAAGTTTGCCAATGCTCGGTGTAATGGCAACATCCCATCCGGGTGCCAGTCGAACTACCTCCGCCTGTGGCGTCAGTCTGTCGGGCGTAGTTCCAAATCGAGCCGCCAATTCCAAGTGAAAAGAAGTTGGCCTTGGCTCCTTCAAAAGAGCTTCCTGATCCTTCACTTTGCCCCGAAAGCGACAAAGTTTGTACTTTCATTCATTCATTAGATTCGGTGCAGGTCCCACGCCATGTGGTACCAGTTCTGCTTTTCTATCTGCCTTTTCTGCCACATTCCTCAGCTGCTCTCGAACTCTCAGACCTGTCGTCGTCTTTATCATTCTGTTCTTTCTGTGCCTTATCAGGGCACTTTGCGGAAATATGTCCATGTTTCCCGCATCCAAAGCACTTCCCCTCTCTGATGAAGCGAGCTCTCTCCTCAGGAGTAAGCTTGGGTCGTGCATCCTTTTTTTTTCTCTGGGTTGCTCTTTTTCATTCTACTTTCATTCCCAGAAGTCTGTTTGGCTCGTTGTGTCATGGCCTCATCTGTGGGGTAGGTCAGACTGCCAGAGTGAATGGCAAAGCCCCGCTTCGCATGACTCATCAACTCCTGAATAGAAGCTGACTTCTGTTCCAAGCAGTGATCTCGGATCTCTGTAGGTAGACCCAAGGTAAACCGCTCAATTTGTTCTCTGAACGAGATCTTCTTGAATGAAGAGGCGGGTAGAAAAGAGCTCCAGAATCTTTCACAATAAGAATTCACTGTATCGCTCTTGGTCATCCGGAGATGGTTCCAAGCAGCTCGTATATCTCGCTCAAACTCTTGAGTCAACCAAGAAGAAATAAAAAGCCTCTTGAATTTCAGCCATGTAACTGGCACAGTCTTGCTTAATAGAAGCGTGGACCACCAAGTACGAGCATTCCCCTCAGAGTAAGAGGCAGCTCTCCGAATCTTGGAGTGCTCTGAATAGCGTCCTCCCGCGAAAGCGATGTCAAACTGCTGTATAAGAGACAAAGCCTTCGAAGCATCTGAGTATCCTGAAAAGTATCAAACTTGATCGAGTGGCCACCTTCCTTAAACTCTCGGACTTTCTTGCTGTTATCTTCGAGAAAGTCATACTGGTTGGCTTTGTAAAAATTCTTCTTGTTCGCATAAAACTTTCCGTCATCGGAATCTGAGCTGTCTGTAGACGAGTCCTCAGTAGAACTGTCAGTCTCTGGGCGCGATGTAGCCTTCTTTGCCTTTTTCTTGCCCGTTCCGAAGCTTTGTGTCTTGCTTCGCTTTTTGCTTTTTTTTCTGTCTTCTTCGCTCTAATCCGAGGAGCTAGAAGAATTGTCAGAAGAAGAAGAAGAAGAACTGGGTACTCCTTCAAATCGAACACGCTTCTTCCGTTTCTTTGCTTTGTCGAATGTCGACCGACGACCTAAATATCCCGGGAAGTCAGTGCCTTTCTTCTGCTTTTTGCCTTGCTTTTTGGCTTTCTTTTGCGTGTCAAAAAGCTGAGCAATCCGTGCATCAACCACGTTCTCCAGTTCCTTCTCCGTATATTTCTTGGAGGCAGAAGGTTTCTTGAGAGCGGGTTTCGGGAGTGGTGTTGTGGTTCTCTGCCACTCCGTCTGTACCTCTTCCAAAGAGGTCTGGTTCATATATTTTGCCATCTTCGGGTCCTTGGCAAAATTGAGCATCATCTTTGTTGCATCGCTTATCAACTGGCGACGCTCTATCTCTCGCCGCTCCACCTAAGTAGGCCAAGGTGGGCCATACTCTCTGCCTGAATCTTCGTTGTGATCCCAGCCCGCATCTCCAGATGCAGAGGGAGTCGACTGATCATTGCCTGAAGCCATAGGTGCCGCGGAAAAAAAAATTCGGGGATCGGATTTCCCGTAGAAGAGAAATCGGCCGTGCTCTGATACCACTGTAACAAACTTGGACACTCCAAGTCAAGAATCAACCGCGACAGCACCAAATAACCACTTCAGAACAATTCACAGATCACAATAGATTTGCACTGGCCCGGCGGAGTTCCGTGCCTAGAGATATTGGCCCCAAAGACTGGCGCCCCTTTCGGTATTTCTTTTTGTATTAATCAATCATCAAAGTACAAGAGAGCGGTTAGGGTTTCACTCTCAGACTCTGCGTCCAGATGCTCTGAGAAGTGAGGCCCTCACCACTAATTTAAAGGTTACAAGGGATGCCCAAAAGCAGAGCCCCAAAAGCTTTTAAAATCAAAAGCATCAGTTCTCTCTCTCTCTTAGAGAGTCTTTTCTCTTCTCTTTTTTTTTTATAAAAAAAAAAAGCAAAAGCAAAATTCGCGTCGCTCATCATTTTCCCAAAAAAAAAAATTTTTTTTTTTTTTTTTTTTTATAATAATCCGCCTCCGCGATTTCCGGAATTTAGGGTTTTTGGCAAAAATTAGGGTTTGCAGGAATTTTAGGGTTTCTGACAGAAATTAGGGTTTCTGCTGTCCGCCACGTCATCACTTTGTGACACTTTGTCTGTTTTGCAGGCATAATCGAGGGCGATTACAATGCTTTCAAGAGAGGGGTATGTCACAAATGGGTGACGTGGCATGTCATGGCCCTGGACATTGGGGCAACAGAGCACACAGACACCCTTCCTGGTTGGCCGACATTCTCGGAAAATCCGTTCAATGCTGATGTGGCACTGCCGTACGGATCTCCGCGATTCACGGCGCAAAAAGCGGAACCTGATGACGTGGCTGGTTGTACGAAAATTGGCAGCTTTTGGCTACGTTGAATTTTTGGCAGCTTTTGGCTACGCAAAGCATAAGAGAGAGAGAGAGCGCTTATTTTGGAGTTGCTTTATTCAAGCAAGCCTTGTGAGATGTACTGCTTTATTGTGAGCTTTTGATTTTCAGCTTTTGGCATCCCTTGTAAACCTTTATAAGTGTGGCTTGGGCTCCCACTTCTTAGAGCATCTGGACGTAGAGTCTGAGAGTGAGACCCACCCACTCCCTTGTACTTGTGCAACACATTCAATACAAAAAGAAATACCGAAAGGGACGTCAGTCTTTGGGGCCAATACCTCTTGGCACGGAACTCCGCCGGCGGGCCGGTGTTGAATCAACTGTTTTGAAGTGAATTCCCGTCGTGTCGCGGTAGATTCTTGACTTGGAGTGTCCAAGTCTCTTACACTCTCTCTTTCTCTCTCTCACACACACACACACACACTCTTTTTTTGTGACTTTGCTTTGATTAATTTACAAGTGGGAAACCTCAAAGCGAGGAAAACCCACGAAAAGAAAGGGATACAAAAAGCGGAGCACTATGAGGCTCCGAAGGCTAGAAACAGTCAAAGTAAATCCTCTAGGTATCCAGAGTGATGTCTCCATTGTCATAAGCAAAATGCAGCGCTTGACCAAGAGATAATTTGAAATAGGGAATGGAGCACCCCAAAAAGGCAAAAGCGTCTGTGAAAAGAGCTGGAAGGAAAACGCGGCCGAAGAGTAGTCGGCACTTGCCGAATGAAGGCTCCGGAGTGGCGACAACGCCATAGTAAGGGCGGCACGATCTCCTCAGCTTCAAGGCATCAGGGGAAGCGCGAAGGCGCAATATGCCGAGCATGTAACACACTGCCAACAGGTAGAGCTCCCACCAAGCAGCACCACAAGAAAACACGTTCCTTCAAAGGTAGGTGACTTTGCCAAAAATGTGACACAATGTGTGTTGCCACCACAAGGATGACTCAGAAAGCGACCACAGCTGAGTACCATGATGCACAATCCATACATCAGACTGAAGGATGGCATAGACATTGCCAGCTGAGATGCAATCCAATCTAGTAGTAGCCAGATTCCAATCAGAGAAGTGAGAGTCCACATCCAAAGGAGGAATGGGTAAGTGATAAGCAAGCATCCTTTGAATTTCCCCTAGAGAGGAAAATAGTGAGGACCCAACCGAAAGCGGGACACTGCATCAACGAACGAAAGAACATAACCCGAGTCATCAACCACCTGATGCACTTGACAGATTCCTTTTTGGGACAGAAAATACGCTTGGCAAGGAGACTTGAAGCGAAGCCCCTGCTTCAATGCAGACTATCCAAATGAAGAGAGTTACCCACAGAGCATTGTCGACCATTCCAAGCCAAATGCGAAGTGACAACCTTCCGATCAACAATAAGAGAAGAAGTAAAGGGCTATCCAGGAATGTGTCCTTCAAGCTTCCCAAAAACAACATCCCAGTAAGTTGGTTTCCAATGACCAAAAGATGGGGTGACAATGTGTGTACACAAATATGTGACCATGAGAGCCCAGGGCTGCTACTGCTCCACCAAAACTGGCAATAGCTGTAACAAACTGCTGACTCGTCAAAGCCCTATAGAATGGAGCCAACTTGCAGATGTTGGCCGAGGGGCCTAACCCTAAGAAGAACAAGTAACAGAAGAAGAAGTTCTACCAACTTATGGGGACCCCGTCCGATGGGGCCCCAAGTGACATAAAGGATTAAAATAAAGCAGGACCCCCACACACACAAACTGATGACGTGGCAAATTTCAAAAAATTGCGCTGACATGGCAGGCTGTATGGATTTCCCCGTTTTGCATTGAATGTTGTACGGATTTCTGTGATTTATGCTGGCAGCTTTTTGGCTTTGCTTTTGGACCAAATGCTTTTGAGTTTGAAGGCTTTTCATTGTAATTGCTTTTTAGGCCAAGGGCCTTTAAATATGAGGTTAGGGCTCATTCTCTGGCATGCTTCTTGGAGAAGGTGCAGAGTCTGGAGTACCGGCTTGTATTGTGTTGATGCAATATAAAGAAATACCGAAAGGGGCGCCAAGGTTTGGGGGCAATACTCTCTGGGGATGAATTTCGCCACTCCGTGGCGCGTGTCGTCTCTCTCTTTCAGTTCAATTGTTATTGAAGTGTTAAAAGTTTGTTCAGTCTGTTCTTTTCATTTGGCACGTGGTGCCCGTCTTGTGACAGTGGTATCAGAGCATCAGGCGTGTGCTTTTCTGAAAGCATATCGGTCCTACAAAAGAGAAGATATCTTCGCCCTCCAACCAGGACTTATTAGCCACTCCACCCTTACCTCATCGCACATCGGGCGCGCTCCCGTTGTCAGGAGTTTTTTGGAGCAAGGGATTGCGCATATGTACATATACATGCATGGTGCATCAAATAAAGAATTGCCCATTTTTCAGAGCCAGGTGGTTACGTGGGGCCCACATGTGTACAGGTAGGACAGGGTGTACATAGTGCATCGATTTTCACTATTACCAGTACCACTGTGTTTTTTCTACAATAAGGAGGAGTTGGTAGCGCGTAAAACTTCTCGAGGAAGCTATCCGCGGGCCGACGACATGAGGTAAGCAGGTGCGTTAGATGGCATCTAATGGCGTCAGGAGGGCGAACGAGGTCAATATTTGCACGCGGATGAGGACGGACACAACGTGGGTGTTTTCTTGTGAGAGTTATGCAGAAAGGTCATCATTAGGACCACTTTTTGGGGCCACTTCACGTGGTTGTGAGACGCATTATTGAAAAGAAATGAGTGCCAGGTGTGCGGATGATGCCAAAAGGTGACAACTATGCACTGCGAGGTCAGTTTTTGGCGTGTTCGGGGTCCGTTTGAGGTCATCTAAAAGGCCAAGGGTGCCCAACTAAAAAATCTAAGTGTGGGAACTGAAAAAACAGAGAGAAGACCAGAAAAAACGTGGAGAAGAGAGGAGGAACAGCCGCAGGTGTGTTTTTGGGGTTTTTGGAGCCTGTTTTGGCCGTAAACTGCTCATCCGAGGTCGGATTTGAGCACTTTGACATTGTAGACTGGGGTTTTGGGCCGTTCCGGATGCGATGGCGCTGTCCATTTTGCCAAATTACTCACTCTTTTTCTGCTGTTTTGGCTGTGTAAGTTTCTCCTATGAGCGAAGCTTCTTCTCCAATTTGTGATTGTATATGGTATATTTTACCCATTTTGTGTGAGCTATTTGCCCCTTGGTGTTGGCCCAAGCTCATTTGTATCTAATTATCAGAAGTTCTCCTCTTTTGAGCTGAGTTTTGTGTGTGTGTGTGTGTGTGTGTGTCTCTGTGTGGAGTGGGAAAGTGGATAGTCTCTCTCCTCTCGCTCCATCGGTGTGTTCCCTGTCTCGGCCAGGTGGATTGTGTAAGCCGAGTGGTGCCCCATAGTGTGTGTGTGTGTGTATCTTTCCAAGAGTGTGTGTTAGGTCGTTATAGAGGCGTTCTGTGTGTTTCCATCCTGCTCACACCGTCTTCATCGCTGTGTCTTACAGGGCGTAAGCTATAAAGAACCCAAGACTTGGAATTCATGGATTTAGCAAAATATTTGCAGTTTCTGCTTAACGAGCTTCACGACATTCTTTCGTGATCCTCTGCAAAATCTTCCGATGCTGCAAAGTTTTCAACAATTTTTGAGCTACATGTTACCCCCTCTGATGCCCCAGGTGGTACCTCCTCCTCCGGCACCAGAAAGTACGGGAGCTTCCAACCGGCAACCTTCTCAGCCGTCTATTCCGATTGGGGGAGTCTTTAGGAATATGGTGCAGCCATTTGATCCTGATCCAGTGCAACCGCCTTTGCCACTGCCACTGCCATTGCCTCCACCTTCACCACCACCGCCACCAGGCTACAATGGTTGGAGTCCATATGGATACCCTTATTATCCATATCCGGGATATGCGCCTAACCAACCCAAAGATTTCAAAGATGGTGGCACGACAGTCAAATTTTTCACTTTTTCCGGGGTGAAAGATCGCAAGAAAGCATTGCAGTTCCTATAGCAATTCAACAACATCTATGCTTTGGGGAACTATACAGAAGAATCCAAGATTTCTTGAGCAATGGGATTTGTTAAAGATAATGCTTTGCAATGGTGGAGTTCAATCGCGACACAACAGCATGCGCAAGCTTTCTTGGTACTTACGCTCTATGGCTGCGATTCTTTCTTCGATTTCTAACTTCATGTCCATCATCCTCTTGTCGAAAGCCTCCATAGGAGTTAGTGCAATCCTTGTCGTAGATGGGGAAGGGTCGGAAAAACCTCCTGGTGGGGAAAATTCTTCTTCGCCTCTCTCATGCTCATCACCTCCGAGCGAAGTATCCATTCCGCTTCGAGTGATGATCATTCTGAAGTCATGGGTTCTTGTGGTCTTGGGTTCTTAAGTTCACGAGGAACTTGGGTTCTTGGGGGTCTTGGTTCTTGAGGTTCTTGAGGTTTTCTTTTGCCTGCAAACCGTGTTTGAGAAGGATCTTCTCTTCACCCGAGTTCTACTCTTTTCAGCGGGCGCACCCCTTGGCGGCCTTGTGCTCACACCAAGGTTGCTTTTTCCCACCTCACGTCGATTGGCCGGCCGCTTAGTGCACGGTCCGCTCTCAATGAGTGAAAGGAGACACAACGGGAGGCTGGACAAGCCCTTCTTTCTTGGGATTCCTGTCACTCTTCAACAAAACATGATTAGGAATCGCCACGCCCAAGTAAACTTGGGTTCCTGCGATCACAAGAAGCAAAAAAAATTCTTGTGGTTCTTTCCTTGAGTAATGCAGAACACTTCCAAAGCTCTGATACCAATGTAAGGTGCAGCGGAATGAATGTTGTATTTTCTCAAGATTAGTGATCTTTATTGCTCAAGGTTCCTTTTAGTTCTTTAGGGAAAGAGAGAGCTTTCCGTCTTATGGAGAGTGCTATGATCACGAACAAAGTGAGTGGATTGTGCGTGCAAGTGAATGAGACTGAGAGAAGGAGAGAGAAGAGATACGACACCCGAGAGGTTGTAAAACCCTCCTCCGAAGGCCCCACTCTCGTCGGCGAGAGTGGTCTACTTTGATTGCACGAAGGTGTACAATGCGAATGCAATGGGACTATGCCGATGACGACGACGGTGGTGACGACGACGACGACTTGATGGCTGAAATCTGAGATCTTCTATTCGCTGAATTTCGGGATTGTTTCGGTGGCTAAAAATGACCGTTTTGGCTGCGTTTTTATGGCTGAAAATGGGGGAACATCTGCAACCGACTGGGGGCTGATCTGCTATTGTGTCTAGGCTGAAAACTGCGAGAATCCAACTGCTGATTTCTGCGTTTTTGCTACTGCTGAGCTGGCGTTTTTGACAAGGCTGAAAAAACGCTGAATCTGCAAGTGATGCTGGCGTTTTTGTCAAGGCTGAAAAACGCTGGCTGGGATGTATCTGTTGAGGTTGGAAAACGCCAGGCAAGAGGACTTGTAGGCGATGGCTTGCTGGGAGGAAACGCCAAAGGGAAGGAGTGGATGGCGAGGGTCTACTGCTCAGAGGGGGTACTGCTGAGAAGTTGCCTGTTGCGCGGGAAGCTCCTGTTGCCTCTTCTGCCAGAAAGTGTGAACTTTGGTTTGCTTATATATTAACTTAGCAATATTGCCCTACCTACTTTTGTTGGAAAGTCACTTAAAAATAATAAGTGAAAATCCCAAGAAATAGGAAAATAGGCTAAATGCACTGGAAAATTCCCCTAACTGATGCTAATGAATTCTGATGAGAATTCCGATGATCATGCTGTGTGCAACCGGAGGATATGCATCTATGCTAAGTGATTGGGCATGCACGGTCTACGAATAGACTCACAAAAGTGCCAGATCACTTCTAATCTAAACTGACTGGACTGACTGAACTCTGATCATGCAGTAGCTTGTCCACGGACACATGGGGTTGGATGTGTCACGTGACACAACAGCATGCTGCAAGGACCTAGCAAGCTTTCAAGACAGTTTTTGCACGTAGTTACATGACTTTGATGTTTGAAGTCCAGATTTTGGCAGAGTGGGGCAACTTGAAAATGCTTGCCACCGAAACCATGGACAACTATAACCAAAGGTTCCTCGACGTGTACCTTCTTGTGTCCTTTAACTTCATTCCCTTGGAGGACCAGTGCGAGCGCTACACCATTGGACTACTATCACCATTGTAGGAATATTGTCTCTCCAAGCAAGCCTCTACCATGCAAGAGCTTATGGACTATGCAGGGCTCGGCTACAAGCTCATGAAAGGAAAGTTGGAGTTTACCACAGAAGAACCTCCGGCCACTAACCAAAACTCTCGACAACAACGAACAAATTCTCGGGAATCCCGTGAAAACCAACCTCAACGGCCTCGATTGACACAACGTCAACGAGACGCCTTGTTACAAGAAGGCCGATGCTTCGAATGTTGCCAAACGGGGCATACGTTCAATACATGTCTTGAACAAGGCTCAACGTCCTCAGTGCAACCTTCTGCTCCCATGTCAGACAGATCCTCGGGGCCACCTCTGACCAAGAAGGCTAGACTTGCTATTGGACTAGTACTTGATATTTATGGTATACACCTCGAGAGGTTTAATGAATTATGCAGAGCTTATGGAAAAGTCAACGGCTTGAAAGCCCTTATTTTCTTTGACCCGGAGCTATGGAGAACTTCATCCATCCAGAATTCTTGAAGCAGATGCACTTTGATTATGATGCAGAGGGTGGAGAAATTGAAGCTGAGCTAGCCACGGGGCAAACTTAGAAAGTGGTACTGCTCATTGGTGCACTTCCAGTGACTATACAAGATTATCATGGAAAAGCCGATTTCCACATTATGAAGTTGGGCAATTGCGACGTTCTCTTGGGCATGCCCTGGCACGACAAGAATGATGCAACTCTCCAGGTCTGGAACCGAACCATCACCGTGATGCAAAAGGGCAAGCCCGTTGTCCTCAAAGTTCGGTTGTCCGAACAAAACCTTGAATGACCTCTCTACTTGTTTTCTAGTTAGATACTTTTGAACATTGTTTGAGAAAGTATTGTTTGAAATTTGTTTGAAATGGATGCTATCTGTTTTAAACCTGTCTTGGTGCCGATTTGAATTGTTTGACTCTGGTTTTAATACTGGTTTCAATTATCGGTGATTTTACTCTCGGGTGGAGAAGTGAGAAATACTATTTTGGTATTGTTTGAACCTCGGAACGACACAGGCCAATGCTTGGAGAGCATTCTATTGTATGCTTGAAAACCTCGGAACGACGCAGGCCGATGCTTGGGGAGCATTCTGTTGTATGCTTGAACCTCCAAGCGACGCAGACTGCGGTCTGTGGAGCGTTTGGTTGTACAGTCCTCTGAGCTCATGGCCCGGACCTTTTTAGGTTATTTGGGGGGGGGAGTGACGAGGTAGTCATTGAGTAGCTTCATATCGCAGACCGTTTGTCTCGGGAGAGTGCTCAACGGCGCTGTTTGTTGTGTCTTGTAACATGCATATGTAAGCATTTGTGTTGCATTGTGATGTGCCAATTACTGAATATTCCTAATTGGATGAGATTGCCTTGGTATGTAATTTTAGTGCATCAAGACACCCGTGGAAGATTAGTACGGTTTGGGTGTGATGGCTAATTTTACTACGCCGGAATAAGAGTTCCGATCCGGACGAGAGGAGAAGCTAAGTCCTTGATCAAAAGAGCCGAAAGGAGAAGCTAACTCCTTGATCAAAACAGCCGAAAGGAGAAGCTAACTCCTTAACAAAAAGAGCAAACTGATTGTCCCTCGGAATGTCCCTCGGAAATTTGTTTTGAGCTAACTTGAGTTGTTTTGCAGAAATGTTGTAATCGCGGACGATTACTCTCTTTCAAGAAGGGGAGATGTAACAAACAGTTGACATGGAAAAACCCTAAAGAATGGAGCCAACTTACATATGCCGGCCGAGGGGCCTAAACCCTAAGAAGAACAAGTAGCAGAAGAAGAAGAAGTGCTATTAACTTATGGGGTGTCCGATGGGGCCCCAAGTGACATAAAGGATTCAAATAAAGTAGGATTCGGACACACGCCAAAACTGATGACATGGCAGTTTTCCAAAAATTGCGTTGACATGATGACATGGCAGGTTGTAGGGATTTCCACGTTTTGCGTTGGCTGATGACGTGGCAGGCTGTATGGATTTCCGTAAATTGCGCTGGCAGCTTTTGGCATTGCTTTTTGGACCAGAAGCTTTTGAGTTTTGAAGGCTTTTCACTGTAACTGCTTTTCAGGCCAAGGGCCTTTAAATAGAGGCTAGGGCTCATTCTCTGGCATGCTTCCTGGAGAAGGTGCAGACTTGGAGTACCGGCATGTACTGTGTTGATGCAATATAAAGAAATACCGAAAGCGGCGCCAAGGTTTAGGGCCAATACTCTCTGGGGTGGAATTTCGCCGCTCCGTGTTTCGTGTCGTCTCTCTCTTTCAGTTCAGTTGTTATTGAAGTGCTAAAAGTTTGTTCAGTCTGTTCTTTTCTATTGGCACGTGGTGTCCCTCCTTGTGACAGTGGTGTCAGAGCATCAGGTGTCTGCTTTTCTGAAAGCATACCGGTCCTACAAAAGAGCAGACAGAGCTATTGGAATTTTATCTGAGGTATCTTCGCCCTCCAACCCGGAAGAGTAGACACAGCTATTGGAATTTTATTTGAGGTATCTTCGCCCTCCAACCCGGACTTATTAGCCACTCCCACCCTTACTTCATTGTGCATCGAGCGCGCTCCCGTCTTCACCGCTCATGTCTTGCAGGGCATAAGCCAATTAAGAACCCAATACTTGGAATTCATGGATTTAGCAGAATATTTGTTGTTCATTCTCAACGAACTCCACGACATTCTTTCGCGGCATCCTCAACAGAATCTTTCGATGCTGCAAAGTTTCAACAATTTTTGAGCTACATGTTACCCCCTCTGATGCCCCAGGTGGTACCTCCTCCTCCGGCACCAGAAAGTACGAGAGCTTCCAATCGGCAGCGCCGTCTGTTCCAATTGAGAGAGTCTTCAAGAATATGGTGCATCCATCTGACCCTGATCTAGTGCAACCGCCTTTGCCACCGCCATTGCCCCCACCTCCACTACCACCGCCACTAGGGTACAATAGTTGGAGCCCATATGGATACCCTTATTATCCATACCCGGGATATGCGCCTAACCAACCCAAAGATTTCAAAGATGGTGGCACGACAGTCAAATTTTTCACTTTTTCCGGGGTGAAAGATCGCAAGAAAGCATTGCAGTTCCTACAGCAATTCGACAACATCTATGCTTTGGGGAACTATACAGAAGAATCCAAGATTTCTTGAGCAGCGGGATTTCTTAAAGATAATGCTATGCAATGGTGGAGTTCAATCGCGACACAACATGCTCCAAGGACCTGGCAAGCCTTCAAGACAGTTTTTGCACGTAGTTACATGACTTCGATGGTTGAAGTCCGGATTTTGGTAGAGTGGGGCAACTTGAAAATGCTTGCCATGGAACCCTAGCAGATTATAATTTGAAATTTCTCGACATCTCTCAGTAGATGTCTCTTCACGAGCAGATGACCTTGGAGGTCCAGTGCAATTGCTATCTTGGGACTACCATCGCCGTCAAAGAAACACTGTTTGTTCAAGAGCTGATGGACCATGCTGTGCTCGGCTACGACTTCATGGAAGGAACCTAACCCTAATTTTTGGTGCAGGTTTCAGGATGGAAAGTCAACCGACTTTTCAAGCTCGACTGATGTCGAGATTGCTTTTTAAGTTCGAGTTCTGTTTGATCTTGTTTGGTGATCGTGTTTGGAATTTGTTTGAAATGGATGGTATCTGTTTTGAACCTGTCTTGGTGCCGATTTGAATTGTTTGACTCTTGTTTTAATACTGGTTTCAATGATTGGTGATTTTACTCCGGGTGGAGTAGTGAGAAATACTGTTTTGGTATTGTTTGAACCTCGGAACGACGCAGGCCAATGCCTGGGGAGCACGCAAGCCAATGCCTTGGGAGCGTTTGGTTGTATGCTTGTAAAATAATTGTTGTTGTGACTCTCGATCGTGACCTGGATGGTTATGCGGGAGGAGTATTAAGAAGTCTGAGCAGTGGTTACTCTCACCATCTCCAAACGACGCAGGCTCTTCACGAACAGATGACCTTGGAGGTCTAGTGCAATTGCTATCTTGGGACTACCATCGCCGTCAAAGAAACACTGTTTGTCCAAGAGCTGATGGACCATGCTGTGCTCAGCTACGACTTCATGGAAGGAACCTAACCCTAATTTTTGGTGCAGGTTTCAGGATGGAAAGTCAACCGACTTTTCGAGCTCGACTGATGTCGAGATTGCTTTTTAAGTTCGAGTTCTGTTTGATCTTGTTTGGTGATCTTGTTTGGAATTTGTTTGAAATGGATAGTATTTGTTTTGAACCTGTCTTGGTGCCGATTTGAATTGTTTGACTCTGGTTTTAATACTGGTTTCAATGATTGGTGATTTTACTCCCGGGTGGAGTAGTGAGAAATACTGTTTTCGTATTGTTTGAACCTCGGAACGACGCAGGCCGATGCCTGGGGAGCATTCCGTTGTATGTTTGAAAACCTCCGAACGACGCAGGCCAACGCCTAGGGAGCGTTTGGTTGTATGCTTGTAAAATAATTGTTGTTGTGACTCCCGACCGGGACCTGGATGGTTATGCGAGAGGAGTATTAAGAAGTCTGAGCAGTGGTTACTCTCAGCACCTCCAAATGACGTAGGCTGCGGCCTGGAGGGTGTTTGGTTGTAAAAGGCCTCTATATCTCCCGACCCGGACCTTTTTAGGTTATGTGGGAGGAGTGATGAGGGAGTTGTTGAATATCTCCCGGCCCGGACCTTGTTAGGTTATGCGGGAGGAGTGTTCATCGGCGGCTTTATGTTTCTATGTCTTGTAACATGCATATGTGAGCATTTGTGTTGCATTGTGATGTGCTAATTACTGAATATTCTTGATTGGATGAGATTGCCTCGATATGTAATTTTTTAGTGCATTAAGACACCCGTCGAAGATCAGTACGGTTTGGGTGTGATGGCCAATTTTACTACGCTGGACTATCAAGAGTTTCGATCTGTACGAAAGGAGAAGCTAACTCCTTTGATCAAAAGAGCAGAAAGGAGAAGCTGACTCCTTGATCAAAACAGCCGAAAGGAGAAGCTAACTCCTTGATCAAAAGAGCAGAAAGGAGAAGCTAACTCCTTAATAAAAAGAGCAAAGTGATTGTCCCTCGGAATTTTTTATTTTTTTTGAGCTAACTTGAGTTGTTTTGCAGATATGCTGTAATCGCCGACGATTACTCTCTTTCAAGAAGGGGAGATGTAGCAAACAGCTGACGTGGCAAAACCCTAAAGAATGGAGCCAACTTACATTTGCCGGCCAAGGGGCCTAAGAAGAACAAGTAGCAGAAGAAGAAGAATTCCTATTAACTTATGGGAACCCCGTCCGATGGGGCCCCAAGTGACATAAAGGATTAAAATAAAGCAGGATCCGGACACATGCCAAAAGTGATGACATGGCAGTTTTTCGAAAATTGCGTTGACATGGTGACGTGGCAGGCTGTACGGATTTCCGCGTTTTGCGTTGACTGATACGTGGCAGGCTGTACCGATTTTTGTGTTTTGCGTTGGCTGATACGTGGCAGGCTGTACGGATTTCCGTAAATTGTGCTGGCAGCTTTTGGCATTGCTTTTTGGACCAGAAGCTTTTGAGTTTTGAAGGCTTTTCACTATAACTGCTTTTCAGGCCAAGGGCCTTTAAATATGAGGCTAGGGTTCATTCTTTGGCATGCTTCCTAGAGAAGGTGCAGAGTCTGGAGTACCGTCTTGTACTGTGTTAATGCAATATAAAGAAATACCGAAAGGGACGCCAAGGTTTGGGGCCAATACTCTCTGTGGTGGAATTCCGTCGCTCTGTGTTCCGTGTCGTCTCTCTCTTTCAGTTCAATTGTTATTGAAGTGCTAAAAGTCTGTTCAGTTTGTTCTTTTCTATCGGCACGTGGTGCCCACCTTGTGACAGCAGACCTATCAAAGCCCTAAAGAATGGAGCGAACTTGCAGATGCTGGCCGAGGGGCCTAAACCCTAAGAAGAACAAGTAACAGAGGAAGAAGTCCTATCAACTTATGGGGACCCCGTCCGATGGGGCCCCAAGTTACATAAAGGATTAAAATAAAGCAGTACCCGCACACACACACACAAATTGATGACGTGGCAAATTTTCAAAAATTGCGTTGACATGGCAAGCTGTACGGATGTCCATGTTTTGTGCTGACTGTTGTACGGATTTCCGTGATTTACGCTGGCACCTTTTTGGCTTTGCTTTTGGACCAGTTGCTTTTGAGTTTGAAGGCTTTTCACTGTAATTTCTTTTTAGGCCAAGGGCCTTTAAATATGAGGTTAGGACTCATTCTCTGGCATGCTTCCTGGAGAAAGTGCAAAGTCTGGAATACTGGCTTGTATTGAGTTGATGCAATATAAAGAAATACCGAAAGGGGCGCCAAGGTTTGGGGCCAATACTCTCTGGGGTCGACTTCCGCCACTCCGTGTCGCATATCGTCTCTCTCTTTCAGTTCAGTTGTTATTGAAGTGTTAACACTAGAATGGTAACCTAATAGGACATAAAAGTGTCCTTTCAGGGTTTTGGGAAAAAATTCCAAAACCATAGTAGATCCACTCATTTTGAAAAATCCATTCATGAGCTTATAGTTCAATAACTACTACATATGGAAAAAATGAGAAACTTGTAATTTTTCTCATCCCTTGGTCACTACAAGCCTCCAAAGTTGATGGACCAGTGCATTTTGCCCAGAACAGCAATTTCTTACGGTTGATTGCATATAAATAAGAGTGGAGATTTTTGTAGGACATGAGATAAAATGCCCCGTTAACTTCAATGGGTTGGTGATCAAAACATATGGTTGCTTTCACCTCACTATTTTTTTTTGGGCAAAAAAAATAGGTACAAAAAAGTTGCATTTTTGCCATTCTGCTGACCTATCATCAAAGTTTCTATAGTCACGCTCAATACAGATACTATATACATGTTTTCTTAGTTCCCTTTGGGCCTTTGGATTCAAAAGGAGCCATGGAGCATGTCAAAATGATAATGGATCTCTTACAATTGGAACCTTGGGGGCAATGATAAAGTGCTAAATACAGCAAACATGAAAAAACTGGGTTTAGCATTATGACCTCTAGAAACCCATAGAAACTACTCAATATCTAGCCAAGTTTGTAGTCTATGATTAGATATGGTTACTACCTACAAAATACACACAATTGGCCTAAGAAACTAGCAATATTGAGAAAGTTATACTTGCTACTCTAAAATGTATCGTATTCTTCAGCAATCAAAAAACTCAACCATCATCATATACTATGCTATATAGCATATTAGGTTCCCCAAAACTCAAGGAAGATTAGCTTTATGTTATACATTACACTTACACAATCAAAAATTGAATTTGGATATCAAGAAAGCCACCAAAGAAATCATAAAAGTGCTAATTTTGGCCAAAAAACAGGATTATGCAATTCTTGTAAATTGGTCATAACTTTCAATTTTAACACTTAGCTCTCCCTACAAGCATCAAAACATGTTGAGAACTATGAAGGCCTAACCTCTAGCCATCTAAACCTCACAAACATGAAGTTTAGAGTGGTATAGTTGCCAAAAATTGAAAAAAAGCCAAAAACAGGACCCGTTTTTTCACACAGTTTAGGTTCAAAAATGTTGTGCAAGAGTAAGGTTAATGGTGAGATCGATACTCAAAAAAAAAAGCTAAGTTTTTTTCAGCTCATAAGGCAACTTTGTGGATATATAGCACCTAAAAATTCATTTTCATACTCTTCAAATAATTCAAGCAAAATGGTCACTTAACAGCAAGGACATAAAAGTGTCCTGTTACCATTCTAGTGTTAAAAGTTTGTTCAGTCTGTTCTTTTCTATTTGAAGCTGCCTCTGTTGTTCATGATGAATACAGCTTGGGAACATGTCACAAACTGCTGACATGTCAAAGCCCTAAAGAATGGAGCCAACTTGTAGATGCGGGCCGAGGGGCCTAAACCCTAAGAAGAACAAGTAATAGAAGAAGAAGTCCTACCAACTTATGGGGACCCCGTCCGATGGGACTCCAAGTGACATAAAGGATTAAAATAAAGCAGGACCCGCACACACACACACAAATTGATGACGTGGCAAATTTTCAAAAATTGCGTTGACATGGCAAGCTGTACGGATGTCCACGTTTTGCGTTGACTGTTGTACGGATTTCCGTGATTTACGCTGGCACCTTTTTGGCTTTGCTTTTGGACCAGCTGCTTTTGAGTTTGAAGGCTTTTCACTGTAATTGCTTTTTAGGCCAAGGGCCTTTAAATATGAGGTTAGGACTCATTCTCTGGCATGCTTCCTGGAGAAGGTGCAAAGTCTGGAGTACTGGCTTGTACTGTGCTGATGCAATATAAAGAAATACTGAAAGGGGCGCCAAGGTTTGGGGCCAATACTCTCTGGGGTCGAATTCCGCCACTCTGTGTTGCATTTCGTCTCTCTTTCAGTTCAGTTGTTATTGAAGTGTTAAAAGTTTGTTCAGTCTGTTCTTTTCTATTGGCACGTGGTGTCCGTCTTGTGACAATAGCATAGCTTTCCGAGCCAAAAGATGACGTCGCAAGTCCAAAATATTTAACCCTCCAAGCCGCTTGGGAGAACACAGGTTGTCCATAGATAGAAGCCGAAGACCCTTCTTGCTAACGAGGTCCGCCAAAAATGCTCTAAAATATTGGACATGAGGGATTGCAAGCGCAACCAAGGCCAAGATAACAAAGGCAAGTAAAACTGCACATAAGCCACAAGGATGCATTGGACAATCTTGAGACGCACATGAAGTGGTCACGTGGACAATTTCCAATAATTTAATGTGGAATGCAGAGCACCCAATCCAATTTCTGCATAGCCGATACATTCCAACCCAGCGGATAACCCAAATGGAGAACTTGAACATGTGGAGGAACAATCTCCCCATGCCACAATATCTTATGCCAGTCACACTCTTTTAGAGGCAGTAGCTTGGATTTACAAAAGTTAACTTTGAGACCCAGTGCCAATCCAAACAACTGAAGAGTATGCATAAGTTGCTGTACATCATCATAGTGATTGCGAGGCATAAACAAAGAGTCATCCCCATAGGCCTGACCAGCAAATTGCTGTCCGAAGGGTAAAGTCATGCCATGTAGCCTACTAGTGGAAGTCCAGGAATCCAAATACATAAACAAGGGTGAGTAGCCATGGCATAAAGCAAAGCATTCAGAGGGCAACCGCGCCTTACCGACCCCGTTCGAAAGGCCAAGATTCTGTAAGAGATCCATCTATCAAGCGTGCATAAGTGCTATGTGCATACATGAAGGCTTGCATCAATTTCAATAGGGCTTCATTCCACGACGCCAAGTTACTGATAACCTCGCGAATGTCATCATTGGTATATGCAAAATATACTCGACAAGATGTCTTGGTCATGCAGGTTGACATTGAAAAGGCATTTGATACTGTTCTTTGGGAATATATTGCGGATACCATGCAACACTTTGGATTTGGATCTAGGCTATCCCATGTTGTGCTAAGCACTTGAGTCGGTTAGCCAACATTTTTGCCATTAATTTATATACCACACGCATGAGTGTAATAGGCCGTCAATGAGAGAACTCTTCACACAATGCATGCTTAGATACCAGCTTGAGCAAACCTTCTTTCCAAGAGGAGGACAGTTCCTGCTGTTCCCAAGCTGTATTCATCATGAACAATAGAGGCAACTTCAAATAGTCCCAGAAAGACAAGAAAAATTCCACAAAGAGACCATCCCAACCAGGAGCTCTCAATCGACCCAAATCAAGCTAGCTGGCATACAATTCCGACTCAGTGAAAACAACTTTCAAGTCTTGAAACTGCCACATCGAAAGAATGGGAATAACACGCGATAGAAACATGTGACGCGCTTGGCAAGCTTCTCTCGTGGGAAAAGAGGGGACCTCAAAAATCTTGCCATAATGAGAGTGTAGGCCTAGTGCTATCTCTCGGAAAGTGGAGGTCCACTCCCTTGACGGTAATTTAGCTCTCTGTATAGCTTGAGACTGCCTGGAGTGATGCAAATGCTGGAAAAATTGTTTAGAAGCACATCCTTTATCTGCAAAAGCATGTTAACGAGCTCGAGTTTGCCATTTGGCCAATTTCCTCTCATCATTGTGCCATAACATAGCGCAAGCAGAAAACAACTCAGTCATTTGAGTGTTAATAAGGGAAGAATGATTAGCCAAGTGCATTAATATGCTTCAAGCATCCTTTGCGTGATTAACATGCTCCCTTAATTGTGACAAATAATCCTTGCCATAATCCTGGATACACATTGAACACGCATAACAAAGCGGAACCAGGCTATGTTTATATCAACATCCATCTGGGAGATCAAAGGCGGGATGATATCTGTAATCATAGCGCGATAAGGCTCATGCTCGAGATAAGCATTATTGACATGCAATAGCCTCTTCTTGGATAGGCGATCATTGACATCAAAAGAGCCGAAGTTTCAAGCATATAGGAAAATGATTAGAGAGACACATAGCATAATCAATCCTCATCGCGCATACAAAGTCATCACATTATTGCATGTGAAAAAGATACCAGTGATCCAGCAGAGCGCGATACATAAATTGAGCATTATTTTGAAAAGTGAATCTTGGATCAGCCGCATGTGAAAAGGGCCACAAATCAAGCCCATTATATGTCAACATAAATTGATCCCATGATTGACTTTCCATATGAAGCATGTGAGAATGCCCAGTAGTATTATCCGCAAGGTTTGGTGCATTATTAAATTCGCCACAGAGAAATGCATTGGAACGCCAAGAATAAGAGGAGATAGCACTCCATAAGCGTGTCCTATTTGCAGAAGCTGTGTATGCATATAATCCTCCAAATTCGAAAACTTCCCCATTAACAATACATTGGATGACCATCCATCTCCCAGTCGAGCCATTGAAAATCAAGGTCGAGAAGAGTTCGTGTCGAACAAGTATAAGCACTCCAGAATAGAAGAGTTTGTGTCGAACAAGTATAAGCACTCCAAAATAGCCAGCTGATCCTGCATAAGCTATTTAGTAGCCCACAAAGTAGGAAGTCTGTCTTGCAAATGACGCTGGTTATGCTCTTGAAGAACCACAATGTCCGTTTTACATGTATGTACATAGTGCCAGGTAAGCCGCCACTTGTCGTGATTGCATAACCCATGCACATTATAGGAGATGCAATTCAAACAACTATGCATTCTGATATGGTATATACAGTGGGTGAGGAAATGGGAAAAAGGGCAGAAAACTCAAGTACCAATACCCATTGACACATCCTCCCCAGTTGTAAGTACCTGAGGAGGTGGGTGAAGACCTCGACCCGAATGATTGAAAATAAAGGCACCTTGCGATAAAGAAGCTTCTCCTGTAACAACTTCCTTGTAAGAGTGGACCACCTTGTCCCAAGCTTCAGCCAAAAAAGTGTTGTCATTACAAGGGGATTTTTTCTGAGCAACATTCTTCAAAGGGGCACATAAGTACAAGAAGATGCTGAAATACGGGCTGTAGCAGCTTTAGCGGGTTTCTTGGGCACTATCCAAGTTTGAGAGGTTGAAACCTGTTCTTTTCCTTTGTCTTTAATATTTGGAGAATCATGAAGTGCAAACAATTGTAATTGTTTCCCTTTGCCTTTATTCACCCCAGCTGTCGGGGAGGAGGTTGAAGCACCTTTGGTTTGAACCTCAGTAGAAGATTTCGGAGGTGAGTGAGGTTGAGGAGTAGGAAAAGCTGAAGGCGGTGGTTGCAGGTTTGGTTCCGGACATTTGGATTGCGTATTACCAAATTTGCCACAGCGGAAGCAAGAATTTGCAAATTTGTCTCATTTAAGCTTAAATGTATGCTTTCCAACCACTACATCCCCAGAATCGATCGAAATACCTGTTGGTGTGGGGATATCTGTGTACCACAGAATACAAAAACGGTTTGTGTTTGCGTCCAGCTTAGGATGGCAAATGACTTTGCCTAGTTGAGAAACCAACAAAGGAAGAAAGTGATGCCAAGTGCGAGGAAAGTCGACCACCTCAACCCAGACGGGACACTTGTGACGAATGAGACTCTGATAGTCCTTGGTGAGAGCCCAGGGCAGTACATGAGTCATCTGCGTATTGAAGAAAAGAGGAGACATTTCAAGCAGAGCATCCTGAGCATCCATGTCGGCCAGCAAGACTTCATAGAATCCCCGTGCACCAAAGTAAACCCCTCGGATTGCTTGCCGTTTGAGTAGGAAATCAACCCATTGGCCTAAATCTTGAGCTGTAGGTATTCTACCCGGGAAAAAAGAATCACCGCGTTAAGTGCATATTGAGCAACAGAATCCATAAGCTCCTGTATAGGGATGGGCACTTCCATGACGGGAGCGGATCCTTCCTAGACTTGACGTGCATCCTCGAAGTCCTCATGCAAACCTTCTTTGATAAGGCTTAAAGCATCCAAATCCGAAGATTCCATGGCTTTCCGGCGCTTGTATATACACTCCTCAACCGAATCCATGCGAAGCTCACACACACACACACACACTCTCTTTTTTGGGGTTTTTGATATTTGACTGCTATACACACACACACACACACACACACACACACACACACACACACACACACACACACACACACACAGGTTGGCTGTACAGAAACCCTGCTACTTGAAAACTTTTGGCCCCTCACACACCACACACACAACAAATCTAACGGGCAGCCTCAGACGAGTTGGACAGAACCCCTAAGGGACGTACGTAGGTGCTAAAAGCGTCACTACAGGCAGAGTATAGCAGGGCACACATGTCATGAACCTTGGGCAGGTTGCGCAGAACCGATGGTCGTGCAGCAGCAGAAGGCACGCAAGGAGCAGATCCTGTAGGGCAAACCTTAGCAGGATTGCTGGCTCGCCACAGGAGCAGCAACATCACGCTCACACACACACACATTCGTCGATCACCACACACACACACACACACACACACAAATAAAAGTCTCTCTCTCTCTCTCTCTCTCACACACACACACACACACTCTTTTTGTAAATCTCCTTTGATTAATTTTAAGTGGGAAACCTCAAAGCGAGGAAAACCCACAAAAAAAAGGGATACAAAAAGCGGAGCACTATGAGGCTCCGAAGGCTAGAAACAGTCAAAGTAAATCCTGTAGGTATCAAGAGTGATGTCTCCAATGTCATAGGCAAAATGCAGCGCTTGACCATGAGATAATTTGAAATAGGGAAAGGGTTCAACAGAAGTGCCTTGGAACATTAAGGAGTTCCTATGGTGCCAGATGGCCCACAGTCCAAAATCTGACCCAGATGAAGAACACCGCAAACTGAGATTGCGGTGACTGGAGCACCCCAAAAAGCCAAAAGCGTCTGTGAAAAGAGCCGGAAGGAATACGAAGCCGAAGAGCAGTCGACACTTGCCGAATGAAGGCTCTGGAGTGACGACAATGCCACAGTAAGTGTGGCACGGTCTCCTCAGCTTCAAGGCATCTGGGACAGGGGGAAGGCACAATATGCCGAGCATGTAACACATTGCCAACAGGTAGAGCTCCCACCAAGCAGTGCCACAAGAAAACACGTTCCTTCAAAGGCACATGACTCTGCCAAATGCGAGACAATGTGTGTTGCCACCACAAGGATGACCCTGAAAGCGACGACAACTGATTACCTTGATGCACAATCCATACATCAGAATGAAGGATGGCATAGACACTGCTAGCTAAGATGCAGTTCAATCTAGTAGTAGCCAAATTCTAGTCAGAGAAGCGAGAGTCCACATTCACAGGAGGAATCGGTGAATGAGCAACAAGCATCCTTTGAATCTCCCTCCAGAGAGGAGAATAGTGAAGACTCAACCGTACCAGTGGAAGTCAAAGAATCCAAACACATAAGCAAGGGATGAGTAGCAATCGCATAAAGCAAAGCACTCAGAGGGGAGCCCTGCCTTACCGATCGTCCCAAAGGACAAGATTTTGGAAGAGATCCATCCAGCAAGCGTGCAGAAGTGTTGTGTGCATACAAGAAAAGCACACACAAGATAGCCTAGGCCCAAAGCCCAAGCGTTGCATGGTGTCCGCAATATAATCCCGAAGAACAGTATCAAATGCCTTTTCAATGTCGACCTGCATGACCAAGACATCCTGTCGAGTATATTCCATTCCAATGATGACATTCGCGAGGTTATAAGTAATTTGACGTCGTGGAATGAAGCCGTATTGAGATTGATGCAAGCCTTCATGCAGAAAGCACTTGAGTCGGTTACCAAGCATTTTTGCCATTAATTTATATACCACAGCAAATGAGAGAATTCTTCACACAATGCATGCTTAGGTATTAGCTTGAGCAACCCTTCTTTTCAAGAGGAGGGCAATTCCTGCTGTTCTATCACAAGATGGGCAGCACGTGCGAATAGAAAAGAACAGACTGAACAGACTTTTAGCACTTCAATAACAACTGAATTGAAAGAGAGAGACGACAAGTGACACAGTGGCGGAATTCCACCCTAGAGAGTATTGGCCCCAAACCTTGGCGCCCCTTTCGGTATTTCTTTATATTGCATCAACCCAGTACAAGCCGGTACTCCAGACTCTGGACCTTCTCCAGAAAGCATGCCAGAGAATGAGCCCTAACCTCATATTTAAAGACCCTAGGCCCCAAAAGCAGTTTACAGTAAAAAGCCTTCAAACTCAAAAGCATTTGGTCCAAAAGCAAAGCCAAAAAGTTGCCAGCGTAAATCACGGAATTCTGTATAGCAGTCAACGCAAAACTCGGAAATCCGTACAGTCTGCCACGCCATCATGTCAGCGCAATTTTTGGAATTTCCATACAACTGCCACGTCATCATCTGCTCTGCCAGCTTTTCCTTCGTGTGTGTGGGTCTTGCTTTATTTTAATCCTTTATGTTAGTTGGGGCCCCATTGGACGGGGTCCCCATAAGTTGGTAGGACTTCTTCTTCTATTACTTGTTCTTCTTAGGGTTTAGGCCCCTCGGCCGGCATCTGCAAGTTGGCTCCATTCTTTAGGGCTTTGACATGTTAGCAGTTTGTGACATGTTCCCAAGCTGTATTCATCATGAACAACAGAGACAGCTTCAAATAATCCCAGAAAGACAAGAAAAATTCCACAGAGATACCATCCCAACCAGGAGCTCTTCATCGACCCAAATCAAGCAAGCTAGCATATAATTCCGACTCACTGAAAACAGCTTCCAAGTCTTGAGCCTGCCAAATCGAAAGAATGGGAGCAACATGCGATAGAAACATGTGATGCGCTGGGTGAGCTTCTCTTGTGGGAGAAGAAGGGGCCTAAAAAATCTTGTAATGAGAGTGTAGGGCTAGTGCTAGCTCTCGGAAAGTGGAGATCCACTCCCCTGACGGTAATTTAACTCTCCGTATAGCTTGAGACTGCCTGGAGTGATGCAAATGTTGGAAGAATTGTTTAGAAGCACATCCTTTATCTGCAAATGCCTGTTGATGAGCTTGAGTCTGCGATTTGGCCAATTTCCTCTCATCATTGTGCCGTAGCATAACGCGAGCAGAAAGCGACTCAGTCATTTGAGTGGCAATAAGAGAAGAATGATTAGCCATGTGCATTAATCTGCTACAAGCATCCTTTGCCTGATTAACTTGTTCTCTTAATCGTGACAAATAATCCATGCCATAATTCTAGATAACACATTGAACATGCATAACAAAGCGGAACCAGGCTATTTCCATATCAACATACATCTGGGAGATCAAAGGCGGAATGACATCCACAATCATAGCGCGAAAAGGTTCATGCTTGAGATAAGCATTATTGATATGCAAAAGTCTCTTCTTGGGTAGGCGATCATTGACATCAAAAGAACCAAAACTAAGTTTCAAGCATACGGGAAAATGATCCGAGAGACGCATAGCATAATCAATCCTCATCTCGCATACAAAGTCATCATATTGTTGCATGTGAAAAAGATACCAGCGATCCAGCCGAGCGCGATACATAGATTGAGCATTATGCTAAAAAGTGAATCCTAGATCAGTCGCATGCAAAAAGGACCACAAATCAGCCCATTACAGGAAATTGGTCCCATGATTGCCGTTCCATATGAAGCATGTGAGAATGGCTTGTAGTATTATCCGCAAGGTTTGGTGCATTCTTAAAATCCCCGCACAGAAAGGCATTGGAACGCCAACAATAAGAGGAGATATCACTCCACAACCGTGCCCTATTTGCAGAAGCTGTCTATGCATTTAATCCTCCAAATTCGAAAACTTCCCCATTAACAATACATTGGATGACCATCCATCTCCCAGTCGGGTCATTGAAAACCAAGGTTGGGAAGAGTTCATATCGAACAAGTATAAGCACTTGAGAATAGCCAGCTGATCCTGCATAAGCTATCCAGTAGTCGGCAAAGTAAGAAGTCTGTCTTGCAAATTGATGCTGGTTATGCTCTTGAAGAACCACAATGTCTGCTTTATATGTATGTACATAGTGCCAGGTAAGCCGCCACTTGTCGTGATTGCATAACCCACACACATTATAGGAGATGCAATTCAAAGAACTATGCATTCTATATGGTATATACAGTGGGCGAGGAAATGGGGAAAAAGGGGAGAAAACTCAAGTACCAGTGCCCATCGACACATCCTCCCCAGCTGTAGATACCTGAGGAGGTGGGTCAAGACCTGGATCCAGATGATTAAAAATAAAGGCACCTTGCGATGAAGAGGCTTCTCATGTAACAACTTCCTTGTAAGAGCGAACCACCTTGTCCCAAGCTTCAACCAAAGAAGTGTTGTCATTACAAGGGACACACACAGTCACACACACACGTTCTTTTCCGAGGTGTCCCCATTTGCAATCTCATGCACGGATTTAATGCTCACTTAGACTTCTTCGCGGAAAAGCATTTGCTTTCTTGAAAAGAAACTGAAAAGCGACTTGTGGCTGTCCACTTATGAAGAGAGTTATCATTGTAGACAAGAGGAGGATCGACATGCAGATTGTCTGAAGCGTAAACGATCTGAGAAGGAGAAGAGTACTCAGACAAAGGAGGATCCAGAGGAAAAGAATCCCAAATCTTCAACAGACTTTTGGCAACATAGGAAGTTCTTTTAGATTCGGTAATAAGTTATTTCGAGCATGGAGAAAGATCCGGGATAGTTAAGCCTTGATCACTTTCAACTCAGGGGCATATGCAATAAAATCTCTCCACATTTTTCCTAGAAGTTGAGTATCATCGTTAAATGGATTGCCTCTTGTCATCAGGCCTTTCTTGCTTGTCCGGAGCATGAGATGCGAGTTATTACATTAAAAAACTCTGATTGCATGTTTAGGGATATGTGTATTAGTGGGACCTCTATGGTAAGAATTATGCCTTTTCATGGATGTTATGCGCTGGTTGCCGCTGACGCTTACAAGGACGGGGCACTGATTGATATCTAAATACGATCTTTTTGGAACACGATGCACATAGTAAAGTTTTGATGTAAAGCTTAAGGGAGAGCATGTTCCTCTGGTATCACCTTCAGACATTCCGAGATTGAGAATTCACCTTTTTCCTCATGTTGAGGAAGCAGAAATGAGACAGATCTTTAAATCAATGCAATTAGATAATTGAAAGACCGGTCTTTCTTTATCAGTATGCAGATTTGTTCCTCTGACGTTTTGCGATGAGAGTTGGCCTCTAGAGTGCCACAAGGACCACAATGAGTGTTCTTTCATGGAGTTGAGCCCTGGAAAGCGAGCTCACACAAATATTGTAGCAGACTGGAGAGCTTGATGATGTCAGTTGAGGACGTGGCAAGCAATTGGATGTCCAAAGTCACCAGCTGCAGACAGAACTAGGAGTGTCTACTGTCTGGCTTGGGTAGGGCAAGTGGAACTGAATCTGCAAGCACTCAAATTCTAAGTAAAAGGGAGCACTGGCTAAGTCAAATGGGTGGCTGATTGAAAGGAGGCAGGTTGTTGTGGCGGAATCCTGTTTGGCTTGAAGGATTTTTTTTTTTGCTGTCAGAATACCTGTTCTGAGAGGACTTTGTAAAAGAATTTCAAACATCGTGCTCTAGAAACTGTAGGTGAGGCTGATAACCCGAAGCTCAGTTAAGGAATAGGAACGGAGGAATACACCAGACACGTTACGAACGTTATCAGGTGTACAACGTTCCTTTAGTGTACTGAATACATATCTTGCATTCCCATGCAGTGATACATGCATAATAATGTCAAATTTCCTAATGGCTTCAAAATAAATAAATTCACTACCTACATGGAAACTCTTAAGCATATCATGCAAGGAGAAACTCTAAAGAGAAGAGAACGATAAAGGCAGGAAAGGCAAAGAAGAAAAGTACAAGTATACCAATGCACACTCGACCTGCTCTTTATATGGACATGAAAAGTCTCTTGACTTTCCATTCCATGGAACTTTTCATTTCCTAAACGCACCTTTTTCTTATACATTTGAGATGTTTGGAAAGGATTTTTATTTTTCCGAGATTGGGGAGCCCTACATGCATAATAATGTCAAATATTACTGATGCAAAATTACGCAATAATCTTTCACTATATTCCGAGATGTCAAATATTAATGATGCAAAATGACCCAATAATCTTTCACTATATTCACTCATTAAGCCCATACATTTGGTATCTTCTTTTTCCTTTTTGAATTTTCATAGCCATCGTCCATATGCACCCTTTGTTTGCATAGCTCAAATGGTGCTAAAGACTAAGGCTGGCAAGTAAACTATTGAATATTTTTCGCTTCTCCAGTAGATAGTCTTTGTAAGCGTAGTCATATGATTAAATGTGTTAAGAAGCTCTTTTTGCCATTATGACTGATAATTGTATCATGATGAGTCTCAGCTTTTTTGTTCATAAGGAACTCTATGACTGGTTTACAAAAGGATTTAGATGTGTTGTAAGTTTTTTTTTGAAATACTGCTATTTTGTAGAATAAAGATCTCAATGTTCATTCAAGAATGTTGAATGCTTATGCTTGTTAGGCGGATAGAAATCGGATGAAAAAAGTTCGAAGGGAAATACGCTTTGAGGAGAGAAGGTCTGCATCTCAAGCCCGGGTAATTGTAAAACGGTTGAATCCTCATAAGTTTCCACTTGTTTGCATTGTCTTTATTCTGGTGTTTATGCAGCCACTCTCTGATTTTGAATCTGCTGATTGGATAAACCAAGCTCTTCTGAAGATTTGGCCACAATTTCTTGAGGAATTCATCTCAAAAGAAGTTTTGAAACCTATTTTACCTTGGTTTATTGACAAGCATAAGCCATGGACAGTTGTGAGTTCTTCTAACACCGTGCACGTTTATTATGTGATATCACATCTTTGTCTCATACAACTCAATTGTTAGGATGACATTTTTATACACACACACACACACACACACACACTAGATAGATAGATACTCGAGGTCACATATTGTCAAGTTTAGATCTTTACTTCTTTGGTTATGTTCAGCCTCTTCTTCGTAGGTTTTTAGTAGTATTCATTTCTAGTTTTTAGCTTATATTAGGGCTTCCGAATTTGTTCCTTTAGAAGTTATTGTGTGGAGTCTGATTTCTAAGATTAAGTCTTTGAGATGTCTTATCTCTTTCGATTAAAGTTGAGTACTCGTTTCAAGTTTTAGCCAAGTAAGACGCTTCAACTTTTTTTTGCGTATGCCTTTTCTGAAAACATTTTTAAGCAAGTAATGGTTTGTTTTATCTAGTTTTGTTTAGTAGCAAATTAAGTGATTATTTTTTGTTTTTTGTTTTGTTTTGTTTTTTTTTTTGTTTTTTTGGTTTTCTTGTGCTCCTTGCTTTTGTAGTTTGATAAGTGTTTTATCCCCACTTATAATTCGTGAGTTGAGACTATTCTGAACTTATGAAGGTGTGTGTATATATATATATATGTATATATATATATACATATATATATATACATACACACACATTTGTATACTCCACCATCTCCTGGTCACATGTAAATGTGGGTGCTGACCTCGTGACCCACTGTGGTGTGGTGTTAAACACCATAACCTTGGTTTTCTCCAGGTTAACAGACAATCCACTATCATTAGCAATTGTGTACAAAGCATCTAAGTGATGCTGTATCCCTTCCGGGGAGTCAGAAATCAACACAATATGTCCCTGCCAACTGTGCTCCTCTATCACCATCCCTCTCAATGTAGTCAGAAACCTCATCCACATACATGCCAAATTGTGTAGGAGATAGCGGGCAGCCCTGTTTAACCCCGATAATGGAGTGAACCAAATCAGAAATCCCCTCTAGTGTGCGTACATGCCCCACTACTGAGTTGTATAGAGCCATGATCCCCCAAATCAACTTTGCGGGTACCCCCATCTCCTGCAGTCTGCGCATCAATCTAGCTTTGGGCACCGTATTGAAGGCTTTGTAGAAATCCACAAAGTAACAATAGAGCCGTCTCCATGCGATTTCCTCTCCTCAATAATGGCTCTGAGTGTCAGAATATGATCAAGATTAGAGAAACCTCTCCTAAAACCCGTTTGTCTTGCTGCCCATACACCCTCTCTCTTTGCCCATCTATTCAACTACTGCCAATGTGTGCAATCATGATAGTGCGGTAGCTCCGAGGTTCCATAGGGTCCCTTGACTTGAAGATAGGTATGATAGTAGACAAACTCCAAGTATTAGGTAGGCCCTCGCACATGGCACTGTTGAACACGGCCTTCTTTACCATCTCGGCAATAAAGAAAGCACATGTGTGTGGGGATGGCTCTAGCGGATCCGGAAGAGGTGGTTGGCCCGAGACTGTGTAGAGAGATGATGCATATTGACCCCATACCTCGGTAGAAGTGATGATTGGTGGGGGAGAATGCCCATGGAAGAGTCGCCATGCCTCGCCTAAATCCTCGCTCAAAAACACCTGGTATAAATCTTGCTCTAATCGAGCTAGAACGCCCTCTTCTTTTGTCGCACCAAACGCCAAAAAGCAATCCGTGACTGCTTGTGAGTGATGACTCATAGGAATACCTCCCTTTGGAGTCGGGCTCTCGTCTCTCTGCATTCCTCATCATACCAGCTATTCTGCGGTATGCTTCCAAAAAGTCGTCGTTGCCTAGGCTCAGTGTGTGGGTATGCCTCTGTTGTTGCATCTTGCAGTGTCTCTGTCAATATATAAGTGAGCTCCTCTAGAGGTCTCCCCTGATCCTCTGTGCATAAGTGTCGTTATATACCATCTATGTAGGCTGAATCAGTCTCTGAAGTAAAAGTGTATCGGGTATGCGTAGATATCTGTGTCAGTCGAGCTATGCTGAACTGGAATGAGACGGTAAACGTGAGGAGGGCATGATCTACTGCTACCCCGATAGGCATGGGCCTGAGTGTAAAGTCCAAAATAGAGGGTATAAAACAGCCAAAACATAATTTACTGTGCTAGCCCCATGTCTATGAGGAAAACAAGTGAACCCACTCGATGCTGGAAAGCTCTTGGGGCCATTCAAGATGTCTAATTCATGTGCAGTCCCCATGTATGTCAGATATCCCCCATATGCAGCGTGCTCCTCATCCTGCAAACACCTGGCCAATCCCATATCATTGACATCCAATTCTCTCAACACTTCCTTTGAGGTATTGTAGAAAGTTGTTTGAGATTGGCCTGTCCTGGCATTAAAGTCTCCCAGAAGAATGACATCTCCATCCCTAGAGAACTCCTATATGTCCTCATCCAATATCATGTAGGGTGACTGCCCTTTGGGTGATGCATAATGAGATGTGCTTGGGGCAAAATAGCATATTGTAATGTAGATTGGCCTCCCTGTCTCCGCTCTCACTCTGACCCACATTTATCTGGCTGGTCATCTCTCCGAACAATACAAATGAGGGGCTGAAGCTCCTCCTTGAATAGGACTGCCACACCTCCTGACCCACGTCCTTTATGCGTTGATCTCACATCCTGTCTACAAGTAGTCTCCCAGTGGTATCCCATCACTCTAGGCAATGTACCACCAAGAGTCTGATGCGTCTCCGAGTAAAAAAAGCTATCCTCAATGCGCCTACATCTAGCTTCATCGATCCATTACAATTCCATGCTGCCATTTTAAGGTTGGTCCCATAGGTCTCGCAACGTCATGCTGTGCGTCTTTCCAAAACCACTACTCTCCCTCCCTGTAGAAAGCAAGTTTCCCCTTTCTCCCTTGCTGCCTTGTTCTTTGGCATCAGCTTGTTGCATGTGTGCTACTTGTGTTAGAGTGAGGTCATCACCCAAAAATATCCCAGTTTGCTTGAGTGTTCTCTTCTTCTAGAATTCCTTCCTAGCTTCCAACGTAGGGAAATGTATAATGAGTGCTCTTTCCTTGGAACTTCCTTTCTCGTCACTTCCTTTCTTTCCCACGCTCCAAGCACTTATGTGTGTGGGTTCAAAAATGTCCATATGCTGCGAGAATTCTTTCAATTCTTCTTCTACTTTTCCAGCGTCTTTGAGACGTGTAACACGCACATGAAGGGCTCCAATCTTCCTCTTTTGCTCCTCAATTGTCGGTGTTGCTTCATGCATCTTTCCTTTTCCTTTCTTTGCGTCCTCGATCCACTTTTCAGCTTTATCACCCTTCTCGTGTTTTGAATAGGTGCTCCGTCCATGGAGAGGTTGTTCGTGCCTTCTGCTCTTCCTCTTCACGTAGAGTTTTCACCTCCTCCTTAATGCTTTCAAGCTCCTTTATCATTGAGGGTTGATTTTCTTCCTCCTTTGTGGGGATATTTTTACAAGCTGCGAGTTCTCCTTGAAGTGCTTTGATCAATGCATCCTTTTCATTCATGCATTCTTCTATTTTTATTTCCAGGATTCAAAAGCAGCAAGTGCATCCTCTATATCTTTTTTGCATCAGGCTTTCCATTACATTCACTACTATCCTCATTATAGTCTGCATTTCGACCTTCAATGATGTGTACATCTCGTCACGCTTACCAAGCATCTCTTTGTCCAACTCTTTCCTCATATCTGCATACATAGCTTTTTTTAAGTCTCCGCATTTGCACACGTCTCGTTTTCAATGTCACCCCTCAAAAGGCTCAGCTCCTCCTTAAGTATCACCCGTACCTTCTCATACATTAAGTCATCTTTGACTCTAGAAAGTTTCTTTTCTTTCACAGAACCTGGCGATAGTGTGCTCTCTCAAATCCTCCGCCTTTTTGATTTAGGCGGGGTCTCATAAATATCGTCATCCCCGAGGTTAGTTGATTGATCCATCCTCATGCACCTCGTGTGAGGCTTTGCATAAAGTACCTGTACCCCTCTCCTTGAGTTGTAGCACCCTAAAAGCATTGCCCAAGAAAAGGGAATGTCCTCATTGCTGAAACTCACGAACAACAAGGAGAAACTGTCATGTCGAGTAGCTGACGACGCCCTCCATGCACCTGTTGCGCAGCCCTGGACTTGCTCCCTTGTGTGTGTGTGTGTGTGAGAGAGAGAGAGAGAGAGAGAGAGAGAGAGAGAGAGAGAGAGAGATGAAATGTTGTATTAACGTCTTCAAAAGGCCAAAGTGACCTATGAGACCAGAAAGTTACAATGTGGTGGATCTGATACAAAGTCAGAGTAACAAAATAACAATATAACAAAACAAAAGTACTATGGAATCCTAAGCTGGTCGATGTGAACTAAGAAAATTGAGCAGCTGGCTGGGATAGCTAAATAGCTAAATCAAAGGAGATCCAGCATCGGTCGTTGGCGGATCTCATCAATCTCCTCCATGGTCAGTAGTCTGACCGGGCGTCATGCATGCCTGGCCAGAGTGCCCCGAATCTTTTGATGTAGCCTCTGTCAATGTTGTGTAGTCCTCCGCAATCGTGGGTGCCTGGATTTCCCAGCTCAATCGCTCGGTCGATCAGTGTGCATCTGGTGTGAGACGAATGTGAGTTCTGCTGTGGGAGTAGCTCCTACGGTTGTCCAGTGTCTGCTCTAAAGAAATCTGTGATCCGCCTCTGAGACTGGCTAGCCTCTCCACTCATCAGGATATCTCTGTGTCTGCGTAGTTCGAGCAAGAACAAACCCAGGCATCTTTGATCCTCGTATCCCATGACTCTGGAGAGTGGTCTAAAACCCTCTTTAAACAAGCAATGGAAGCGGCCTCGTATCTCGTAGTAGCGGCATGTGTAATGCAACTCTGTCTCAGGCTCCTTTCTGCTGGTACTCCGTTGTATCTCCCAATCTCAATCCACAGCTGGTGAGAAGATGTGCGTATTTGGCCAATAGCACATCGTATCCCATGAGACAAGTGGGTGTCCATGTATCTTGGTCTCGTCACAAAACCATCCTCCGTAAGTTGGAGAAGATGCTCTCTGTAGAAAGCCATCTTCGTGCCCAGCTCTTGTGCTAGCTGTATCCATGTCCTCTTGGTGTCTAGCTGAGTCAAGTCTTCGCGGATGAGCCTGGTGATTTCGGATTGTGTAAGAGAGATGGTGCATCCAATGAGTACTGGAAGGGTGGCAACCTGTCTATGCTGAACCCATGCGCCTATGGTGTCATCTCCCCATACCAGCATGCTGTATCTCCCTGCATGGCTAACTGTCGAGAGGACTCAAGTGCAAGGCGAGCATATTTGTCTCTGGGAAGTTCCCACATGTGGTGTATAAAGGAGACTGATTTGGTGAGCGCCTCAACCACTAGTGGGGGGGGCACTAGCTCTGCTCGGATAATGGTACGTGGTACTGAAGCCTTGGCTCTAATGAGCCACGAGATCTTAGAGACGAGAGGTTTCTCCATGCTCCCCCATCCATCGACCTCCCGTGATGATCCAATGAAGGTCCCCATATCTCAGCTCCATAGACTCTAGAGAAATGCAAAAGCCACCAAAGTGTCAAAGAGCCAGAGCTTTGTTCGAGGCTCGTGAAATTGAACGTGCGAAGACATCCTTTCTAATTTACCCAATGCTGCATGGGCTCTAGTCAATCTGGTCTCTGCTGCTCTCCTTAGTGAAAATGCAGGTCCGCTAAAACCCACTCCAAGGTAAGTGTAAGCATCTGTATACTCCACAGTCTCCTGGCCGTAAGTGAATGTAGGTGCTGACCTCCTGATTCACTGTGGGGTGGTATTAAACATCATAATCTTGGTCTTACCAAGGTTGACAGACAAACCACTTTTGTGGGCAAACCTATGCAAAGCATCCAAGTGACGTTGCATCCCCTCCGGAGATTCGGAGATCAACACAATATCATCAGCATATAATAAAAGTGGAATCCATGTCCCTACCAGCTGTGCACCTCTATCACCATCGCTCTCAATGTAGTCAGAAACCTCATCCACATACATACCGAATAGAGTAGGAGAGAGCGGGCAGCCCTGCTTCACCCCAATAGTGGAGTGAACCGATGTAGATAGTCCCTCAGAGGTGCGTACATGCCCTTCTACTTGTACAATGCCATGATTCCCCAAATGAGCTCTCTGGGTACTCTCATCTCCTGTAATCTGCACATCAATCAGCTTTGGGTACTGTGTCAAAGGCTTTGCTGAAGTCCACAAAGCTACAATAGATCCGTCCCCCATGAGATTTGCCCTCCTCAATGATGGCCCTGAGTGTCAAGATATGGTCAAGAGTAGAAAAGCCTCTCCTGAACCCTGCTTGCCCAACTGCACGCATTCCTTCCCTCTCTGCCCATCTACTCAACTGCTGCTAAAGAATGGATGTGTACAACTGTGCCAGTGTGTGTCCAATCATGATAGTGCGATAATTCCCAAGCTCCATAGGATCTCCTGACTTGAAGATAGGTACAATCGTAGATAGGCTCCAAGTATCAGGCAAGCCCTCACACATGGCACAGTTAAACATAACTGCTAGAAGCTCTGCTAGTAGATCTTTGGCATGCATGAAATGCTCAACCACTAAGCCATCATGATCATATGCTCTCCTAGTCCTCATCCTGTCAATGGCTTTCTTCACCATCTCAGCGGTGAAAAAAGCACATGTGTGTGGGCATGGATCGGGGGGGTCGGGAAGGGGCGGCTATCCAGGTACTGTGTACAAAGATGACGCGTACTGACCCCAGGTCTCTGTAGAGGTAATGGCGGGGGGGGGGGGGGGGGGGGGGGGGGGGGCTGCTCATGAAAGAGCCGCCACATCTCACGCGAGTCCTGACTCAAGAATAGCTGGTATAGATCTTGCTCTAGCCGAGCCAAAAAATGCCCTCTTCTTCCCGCCGCACCAGGCGTCGGAAGTCAATCTGTGACTGTCTGTGAGTTATATCCCCCAAAAGCTCCTCCCTCTGAATTCTAGCTCTAGTTTGTTGCATTCCTCATCGTACCAGCTGTTCTGAGGCATGCTCCCTGAACGGCGTCTCTGCTCAGGCTAGGTATGTGGGTATGCCTCTGCTGCTGCATCATGTAATGTCTGTGTCAGTATAGTAGTAAGCTCCTCCAAAGGTCACCCTGGTTCCTCAGTGCATAGGCGTCTGTAGATCCCGTGTATGTATACAGAATCCGTCTCCCGCATGGAGGTGTAGCGAGTAGGGGCTGCTACCCGTGGCCTGTGTGCTACACTAAATTGGAAGGAGATAGCCAATGACACAAGAGCATGATCCACTGCCATCCCAACCGGTTTGGGCCCAACTGTGAGATCCTGGATACTAGAGATGAGACTCGGAGGTGCCATGACATAATCCAATGTGCTGGCTCCATGTCTGTGCGGAAAGCATGTGAAACCTCCCGTAGCGGGAAATCTCTGTAGGCCTTTCAAGATGGCCAATCCATGTGCAGTGCCCATGTCTATCAGGTGTCGCCCATACTCAGTATACTCCACATCCTGTGATAGTCTGGACAGGTCTGTCTCTACAACATCTAGCTCTCTCAGCATCTCCTCCAAAGTATCATAAAATACTGTCTGGTGATGGGAAGTCCTAGCATTAAAGTCACCTAGAATGATAATGTCACCATCTCTAGAGAACTCCCATATTTCATCATCCAAAATAGAAAAGGGGGACTGTCCTCTGGGTGATGCATAGATTGACGTACTCGGGGGAAAGTAGCAAATAGCAATGTAAAGATATTTGCCTGTCTCTGCTCTCAATCTCACCCACATTTACCTAGCCTGCTCATCCCTGCGGGCTATATGTATCAATGGCTGCAACTCCTCTCTAAATAACACTGCCACTCCCCCCGAGTCCCGTCCTCTGTGTTGTGATCGTGTCTCCTGTCTGTAAGCTGTCTCCCATCTGTATCCACTGATGTGAAGCATAGATTGCCCAGGGGCCTGATGTGTCTCAGAGTAGAAGATGATGTCTCTTTCAGTAAAACTATCCTCAAAAGCACCCACATCAAGACGCATAGATCCATTACAATTCCAAGTAGCAACTTTGAGTGTGGTCCCATAAGTCTCGCACCGTCATGTGGAGCGTCGCTCCAGTATTACCACTCTTCCATCTCGGTAAAAGGCAATCTTGCCTTTTCCCCTTGCCGCTCTAATCTGAAACTGGCCCGTGGGGCGGTAGGCTTTGGCTTTCACCTGAAATTCTTTACTTTAGACACACAAAGAGCACTTTAGAATGTTAACGTGCGACTGGAATTAACACTTGAGCACACACACGGCTCGGAAGCTAGAATGCTCCGACCGTACGCCGACAACCTGTATGCCCCATAATTGGCGCCCCTTTCGGTATTTCTTTATTCTTTAGGAGGGTAAATTATAAAGAAGAGTCTTGAGAATCCTTTAACTATATCCCGCTAGATACCGCCTGTTCTGGTAAAATTTCGGCAGCGTAACAGCCCCAAAACTTGCCCGAAACCAATTCCTCTGCTGGAACTCGCTTCTATTGGCATAAACCCTCTGATTCCTGCCCAAAAACAGTAAATTCAGCACGCTGTATTTACTGTTTTTTTATTTGTTTTCAGCCCTAAACAGCCCTGAACTGTCGTCTAACAGTGGGGCACGGTTCCCAATGCTTCTGGCGTCATTGCGGCTGCAAAACAGTTCAAACGCACCTGTTTGGTGAGGTTATGACCCTCACCGGTGCCTGCTTTGGAGTAGCAACTAGCTACTCCTGTTCTTGCTCAAGGAGGCTCTTCTCGGCAAAAAAGCATGAAACCACACAGCTGAACATCAATCAAATGAAGAGCCTCTTGTGGGGCATCACATAACTGCACGTAGGCGAGAGAGAGAGCAGTGTGTAGTGTGCAGGTCATCACATTGTACATAGAGAGGAAAGCAAGCACTCCATAGCTCTTAACCTATGGTAGGAGCTTGCTAATGAGGCCTCTGAGCTACAAAAATCAGCTCCCAATTTTCTACAAGAGGAAAGTGCACCATTTTGTGCCACTTGGCGCGACTACAAGCATTTTCCCGTTTCGAGGTTGCCGCCTAAAAATCTCCTGAGTGGTTGCCCAGTTGACTTCGCGGCAGAGTTCTAAAATGTTCCCCTTGTCATTCCGGAGGTAATGACACGAACACATTTCATGGCCCAAAATAGCACTTCCCTAATTTTTAGGAGATGCTTCCGTTGGGCTCCCACTGGTCTTTTGACCATCTATCTCCATTGGGACCGCATCCAAAAATGCAATGTGGCCCAATTGTCGAGTACTTTCCTTTGGTGACCCCACCTTGGCTTTATGCCTTTATTGAGTTCACTTCCTAGTATCCATTAACTTGTTAAGTGCGACGGGGGGACCTACATGATCTTGAACTGAGCCTAGATATCCTCTTACTATACGAATTCCCGTGCCGACCCACTTCCCGTCTGCGGGTGAAACTACCGTTCACATTGGCCATACAATGTCCGACCATTTGCAACTTCAAAAAGAGGGTCTCAAAAACAAAACAAAAATCATTGGAAAGAAACCAACAACTAAGGTTAACAGTTGCCACGTCCTCGTGACACACCCCCCTCTTGAAATCGCAAACGTCCTCGATTGCATACCATAAATACACGCCACTGATGATCTTGTTTTGGTAGCACTCTTTTATCATCGCATGTATCCGCAAGAAAGGTCGTAACACTTAGATATAAATGACTTAATGAGGCCTTCATACTTTTGCCATTTCCATCTATTACATTGAATTCATATGTACATTCGATGTGCTAGCTCTATCATTATCCCTCCTTTGCACACGTTGGGTTGGGGCATAAGTAGGTTGTAACCCAAAGGCTTCAAGGTAAAGTTGCAATACATTTGGAGACTCTGATAGTTCATGCTCTTCCATCCACTTTGCATCTGTAGGTGGATAGTTCTTGAACTTCACCAAATAGCGTCTTGCAACCTGTCCTTTAACTTTTTTGTCCTTATGTGCCAAAACTTGCTCAGGTACTAGGATCTCATTAAGTTCCTCAACTTCGGGTTGATCCTCATTTGACATATCTTCTGGCACATCACCCACGAAGGGTCTTAGAAGACTCACATGGAACGCATTATGAATCTTCCAGGCATCAGGCAATTTCAGCTTGTAAGCCACATCGTTGATATTGTCAAGCACTTGAAAAGGCCCATAGTAATGCATGCTGAGCTTACGAAAAAGCGGTTTCTTGCCCTTCATCTTCTTTAACCTTTCCTTTCGAACCTTAACAGAACCCAATTGTAGTGCAGATAGTATGTCGTGCTCTCTACAGTGGGTGCTCCTCAGTGCAATGTGCGTGACAATCTCACTCAAAACAGACTGGAAACAGGAAACAATAGACAACAATGCTCACAGACACAACAACAGCAGCAACAATAGACCACACAAATGACTCGACTATCTCAAAGCACTGATACAGACTTTGGCATGGCAGCACACTCAGCTCTAACCCAGGACTCTCAAGTACAATGGGGGTGTTGAGGCTCAGATGTGCAGGGAGAGTGAAGAAGTGCTGTGTGTCTAGACTCTATGCCCCAAACGACGACGCTGGACCATATATCCAGAAGATGATCCACCAACGGCCCATAAATGGCAGCCACCTAAGCCAATCTCCAAAGTGAGTGGTGGTGGTGACCTGGCCACGATGTCCACTAGACCACCGTCCGTATCCTGCCACGTGTCACTGCCCAGCCCAGAGAGTCCGTCCAGTGTGAACGAGATTGAACCAACTGTACTAACTGAGTGTCCTGTGAAAGTGACACTGTAGCATGCTACTACAGGTTGCCCGCCACAAGACCACTCACCGTCTCGGTGAGAGGAAATACTGAAAAACTAGGAAATAAAACCAGTAGGTACCGCATAGTACATCTTTTTTGAAGAAGGTGCTAGGCCCAACCATGCAAGAAATGATTGCTGCTGGCAAGAGAATTCAACACTTGGAGGAGGAGGTTTCTCTGCTCGAACACAGGATGGCGGATTCTTATGCAAAGATGATGACAGTTCAGGGTTGAATTGGGAGGGAAAGAGGGGGACGAATTGGGAGGGGGCTGAGGGAACAATTGGGCAGAGGGCCAATTGGGGTTGGGAAGGGAGAATTTGGGAGAGGGCTGAATTGGGAAGGGACTAATTGGGCAGAGGGCCAATTGGGGTTGGGAGGGGCGAATTTGGGAGAGGGCTGAATTGGGAAGGGACTAATTGGGCAGAGGGCCAATTGGGGTTGGGAGGGGCGAATTTGGGAGCGGGCTGAATTGGGAGGGAAAGAGGGGAATGAATTGGGAGGGTGGGTCGAATTTGGGAGGGGGTTGAATTGGGAAGGGACTAATTGGGCAGAGGGCCAATTGGGGTTGGGAGGGGCGAATTTGGGAGAGGGCTGGATTGGGAGGGAAAGAGGGGGACGAATTGGGAGGGGGCTGAATTGGGAAGGGACTAATTGGGCTGAGGGCCAATTGGGATTGGGAGGGCCAATTGGGATTGGGAGGGGCGCATTTGGGAGAGGGCTGAATTGGGAAGGGACTAATTGGGAGGGGGTTGAATTGGGAAGGGACTAATTGGGCAGAGGGCCGAATTGGGAAGGGACTAATTGGGCAGAGGGCCAATTGGGATTGAGAGGGGCGCATTTGGGAGAGGGCTGAATTGGGAGGGGACTAATTGGGCAGAGGGCCGAATTGGGAAGGGACTAATTGGGAGGGGGCTGAATTGGGAAGGGACTAATTGGGCAGATGGCCGAATTGGGAAGGGACTAATTGGGAGGGGGCTGAATTGGGAAGGGACTAATTGGGAGGGGGCTGAATTGGGAAGGGACTAATTGGGCAGAGGGCCAATGGGGATTGGGAGGGGTGCATTTGGGAGAGGGCTGAATTGGGAAGGGACTAATTGGGAGGGGGCTGAATTGGGAAGGGACTAATTGGGCAGAGGGCCAATTGGGATTGGGAGGGGCGCATTTAGGAGAGGGCTGAATTGGGAGGGGGTTGAATTGGGAAGGGACTAATTGGGAGGATCTGATTTGGTGAAAAGGACGAATAGGAAGAGGGAGTAGGTGGACGAATTGGGAGGGGGGGGCGAGTTGGGGAGGGGAAAAGGGGGATGAATTAGGGAGGGGGAGGGACTAGTTTGGGAGGGGAAGGGGCGAGTTTGGAAGTGTTGGGTGAGTTGGGGAGGGGAAGGGAGACGAGTTGGGGAGGGGTAGGGTAGGGTAGGGTTGAGGGGAGGGCGAGGGGAAGGGGGAGGGGGTGGACTAGGACGAGGGGGAGGATAGGGCGAGGGGGAGGGGGTGATGGGGAGGGCGAGGGCGAGGGCGAGGGGAAGAGGGGGAAGATAGGGCGAGGGAGAGGGGGTGAACTAGGGTGAGTGCAAGGGGGAGGGTAGGGCGAGGGCGAGGGGAGGGTAGGTCGAGGGGAAGGGTAGATAGGGGCAAATAAAGAGCACTCAGCTAGCTATAATGAGCATCACATGCAAGACAGCTATCATGATCTTGGAATTCATCCTGCAGGACGGGCTCTCTGAAGGAAGTTTGCTAGACGACGCAGAGGAGAGCTTTGTTCTGGTCGGGGAAGCAGACACCACAGAGGTTGGGGTTGATGTTTGAGGGGTGGTGAACTCCTGTAGTGGAGATTTCTTGTCGCTTATATACTTTTTCATAGGCTTTTCAAATTCAACGGCTTTCATCAAGAGGGCTTTCATCGAGAGCGCATCATGAGTATCTTCCGTGACCTTCAACACTTTAGCTGGCACATTAGGTTTAGTGACTGTGGAAACATTTGAAGAGGGTGTATCTTCAGGCCAAGAGTGAATAGAGACTCCATAACAAGGCATAGATTTGGTAGCCTCCAACCATTCGAGCAGATCATCATCTGACCCTTTAGGTGTAGTAGGTTGTTCTTGTTCAGGTTTGGTTTCCATTGACAAAGAAACTTGCTGCACCACGGGATCCATACCACCTTCTAAGAGAATGGGTTGCATCGAGGAGCCAGAAGTATGTATCCACATTGCGTCGTTCCCCCAATCATGAAGAGCTTTAGTGTGTCGCAGCCATGGTCTTCCAATGAGCAAAGGAAATCCGCCCTCAACCTGGGGAAGACGAACCACAACAAAATCCAAGTTAAAAGTAAAGTCTTGTACCTGCAGAGGCACATTGTCCACTATGCCCACTGGGTAGACTGTCCGCTGGTCGGCCAACGTAATTGTGAAGGGAGCAGGGCGAGTAGGCTGTAGACCTAGAGCTAACATAGTGAACTCGGGCATCAGGTTGATGCCAGATCCACCATCCACTATCACTCTTGAGAATTGCTGACCTAAAACGGACACTGTAAGGCGAGGGCTTCTATAATCTGTGAGTGGAGCAACGGGATTAGATATCATATAGGACTCTGATGGTCGCACTGGGAGGTGCCCGCCACTAGGACTTGCTCTAGGATAAAGTGACTGAACAACAGCAAGGGTCACTTCTAAAATTTGCATCTAGCCGCAACATGTCATAAAGGGACACTTGTTGGAAAGTGTTCTTCAAGACTGTCTCTGCTGTAAGCTTCTCTTTTTCTACTTGTTGTTCCTTTGGTATCTTGATCTTCTGCAGATCGGAAACTGCTTCCAAGAAAGCTTCATCAATATCGGAGAGCAAAGATTTGGATTCTTCCATGGCACTGCTTGTTAACAGCTGCAGGCAGGGTATTCATTGGTGTGAGAATGTGTGGGGGAGTTGAACTTGATGGAATGCTAAGACCGAGAGCGGCTCTCTGGGCCCGGGTGAGGACGCCCGATGGCTCCTTTGCCAACTGCGGCGGCTTATTTTGAGGGGTAACCACGTGGGTAGAAGGGGGCGGCTGAGAAACAGTGCTAACTGCTATCAAATTGAGCTTGGGAAAGGCAAACTCAGTCTGGCTTTGACTTGGGTTCGAAGCCGTAGATGTACGAATTTTAGGGCAATCCTTACTGTAGTGATCCTTCATATCAGGGCAATGACGGCAGGGAGGAGACCCTTCGGGCAGAGGGCATTTGCTTTGGTAATGACCATATTCCCCGCATCTGTAGCACAAAATGGGCCGATTCTTTGGACGAGTCGAAGGACGAGGTGGTCCTTGCTCCATGGAGTTGGAGGTGGAGGCATAGAAGCTCTGAGGTGGTGAGGGAGCATGGGTATGATAACAACAGCAACAGCAACAATAGACCACACAAATGACTCGACTATCTCAAAGCACTGATACAGACTCTGGCGTGGCAGTGCACTCAGCTCCAGCCCAGGACTCTCAGGTACAATGGGGGTGTCTAGGCTCAGATCTGCAGGGAGAGTGAAGAAGTGCTGTGTGTCTAGACTCTATGTCCCAGACGACGACGCTGGAATATATATCCAGAAGATGATCCACCAACGGCCCATAAATGGCAGCCACCTAAGCCAATCTCCAAAGTGAGTGGTGGTGGTGATCTGGCCACGATGTCCACTAGACCACCATCCGTATCCTGCCACGTGTCACTACCCAGCCTAGAGAGTCCGTCGAGTGTGAACCAGACTGAACCAACTGTACTAACTGAGTGTCCTGTGAAAGTGACACTGTACCCTGCTACACCAATCACCAGGTGATAATAGCAATTCACGATGGTGACAATCAGCAGCCTTTTTTTGCTTTGCCTGAGTCTTCTCCAAGGCAACTTTAATTTTCTTATACATTTCATCCATGTTCTCAACATATCGATCTGCCTTAAAGATCTTGTCCTTTGTATGCAAAATGGGAGGAACTTTTTTGCCGCCTTTAACAATCTCAAAAGGTGCCTTGACAGTCGGCGAATGCACCGTATTGTTGTACGCATACTCAAGCATAGGCAAATATTTTTCCCACTTGCCCTTATTATCTGGCACATAGCATTTCAGTAGATTTAAGACAATAGACTTAGCCTCTTCTGACTGTCCATCAGTTTGTGGATGAAACGAAGACGAGAACTTGAGCATAGTGCCCATTTTCTCAAACAATCCTCTCCAGAACAAACTGGTCATGCGAGGATCACAATCACTGACAATCGATCGTGGCATACCATGTTACTTAAAGACATTGTACATGAACAAGCGTACCATCTAGTCAGATTTTATCTTCTTCTTGACAGGGATAAAATGGGCCTACTTGCTGAACCTGCAAATAATGGTCCATATATCATCATTCCCTGCTGGGGTTCTTGGAAGATCAAAGATAAGTCCATAGAAATTCTTTCCCATGGCTTATCCGGAATCGGCAATGGTTGTAACAACCTTGGTGCCTTTTGCCTGTCAAACTTGACCTTTTGGCAAATTAGGCATGCTCGCACAAAGGCATCCACATCTCTCCTCAAGGTAGGCCAATAGAAGAATGTCTACCGCTTTAACTGCCGCATCAATACCACGATGCCCTGCATACGGTGGGACATGACTCTCTTCCATGACCTTAAGGCGCAATGGCCTAGTGACACAAAGTCTGCCATGCATCATCATAAAACCATCTCTGAGGAGGTAGTGCTCATGATGTTGCCCCTCTTGTAATTGCTCAAAGATCCTTGCAAAATCTTCATCAACAGCATACTGTTCCTTCAAGTCATCCAACTCATGATGATAAGGAATTGACACAACTGAAATTTGTGGCTTTCTTGATAACGCATCAGCCACAATATTCTTCTTGCCTTCCACATGCATAATCTGGAAGTGGAACATAGAAAAAATGTTTGCCCATCGCATATGCTTTTCGGATAGCTTTGACTGTGTCAAGAAGTATCGCAAGGTCTGATGATCTGTTTGAACAACAAAATGAGCACTAAGAGGTAGTGCTTCCAGCTAGAAAGCGCATGATCACGGCCAAGAGCTCTTTCTCATAGACTTGCATGGTCTTCTTTGGCCCTTGCAAAATTCGGCTTTCATAAGCTACTACCCGTCCATCTTGCATTAACACTGCTCCGATGCTCCTGCCATATGCGTCACACTGGCCCACAGATGACTTCCTAAGATCTGGCAAAACAATTACTGGATCCAAAGTCAACTCTTCCTTTAAGAGACTAAAAGCTGAAATCTCTTTTTGGGTCCACCTGAAAAGTGACCTCTTTCTTTTGCAAAGCGTGAAGAGGTGATGCTATCTCTACAAAATTCCTGATAAACCTTCTGTAGTAGGAACACAATCCCAAGAAGCTTCTGACATCGTGCACAATCTTCAAGTTTGGCCATGTCTTAATAGCTTCGACCTTTGCGGGATCCATTCTGACACCATCCTTTGAGACTATGTGGCCAAGAAAGTGGATATCTTCCAGGAAGAATTCACTTTTCTTAGGATTGACAAGTAGCCAGTGACTATGCAGCTCTTCGAACACAATGGTCAAGTGACGCTTATGCTCCTCTTCACTCTTCGAATAGACTATCACGTCATCAAAGAATGTTCCAACAAACTGTTGATGCGAGCGGAAAATCCGGTCCATTATTCTGTTGAACGTGGCAGGAGCATTTGTTAGACCAAACAGCATCACTATAAACTCATAAAGACCAAATGTCGTTCTAAACCCAGTCTTGTGTATGTCCTCTGGCCTTATACGAATCTGATGGTACCCACTCTTAAGGTCTATCCTGCTGAAAATTGCAGCACCCTCTAAACGATCGAGAATATTGTCACGTGACACATCCAACCCTATGTGTCCGTGGACAAGCTACAGCATGATCAGGGTTCAGTCAGTTCAGTCAGTCCAGTCAGTCTATATTAGAAGTGATCTGGCACTTTTGTGAGTCTATTCGTAGACCGTGCATGCCCAGTCACTTAATGTAGATGCATATCCTCTGGTTGCACACAACATGATCATAAGCATTCCCATCAGAATCCATCAGAATCAATCAGGGGAATTTTCAAGTGCATTTAGCCTATTTTACCTATTTTTGACATTTTTCACTTATTATTTTTAAGTGACTTTTGTTGGAAAGTAGGTAGGGCAAATTGAGTAAGTTTGTATATAAGCAAACCTAGACTATCACTATTTGGCAGAAGAGGCAACAGAGGCCAAGCTTAGTAGGCAACTTCTCCAACAAGAACTTGGCGGTACTTCCCTCCAAGCAAGAACCTCCCCTAGAGTTTTCTCCATCAAGCACCCTCGCCCAGATCCTAGCGTTTTCAGCATCTGCACCATCACCAGCAAGCCCCAGCCCTTGGCGTTTTTGCATCAGATCTTCACCGCAAGATCCTCTCATGCTTGGCGTTTTTCCCCATGCCTAGCGTTTTGAAGAGCACCAACAACTGGCTTTTTTGCAACAGTTGCATCACAAGCAGGTATGCATCCCTAGCATTTTGAAGAGATTCCAGAATAGCAGATTCAGCCCTAAGAAGGTAGCAGATTCGGCCCGGTAAGAACCTCAGTTTTCGGCCTTAATGAACCTCAGTTTTCAGCCCTAAACCTGCAGATTTTCAGCGTCAAAGACCCACAACAGCCCCCAAATCCAGCGTTTTTGGACTAGTCGCAGATTTCAGCCCATAGCGTTTTTGGACAGCAGTAGAAAGATTGCAGATTTCAGCCCTTAGGTCGACTTCGTCATCACCGTCGTCATTGACGACATAGTCTAGACTTGCATAAATCTCATGCATACCATTTGTACCAGATTGTGCAATCATAAGTAGACCACTCTCACCGACGAGAGTGGGGCCTTTGGAGGAGGGTTTTACAACGTCTCTGTTGTCGTATCTCTCTTCTCTCTCTATCTCTTAGTCTCATACACTTGCACACACAGTGTCCATTCACTTTGTTTGTGATCATAGCATTCTCTCATTAAGAACGGAAGGCTCTCCCTTCCATAAGAACAAAAGGAACCTTGAGCATAGTTTGGAGCACTCATCTTGAGCAAAGCGCAAACATTCCTTCCGTTGCACCTAACAAATATCATCAATTCTAGGAATAGGAAACCTATTCTTGATGGTATTCTTGTTCAACGCACGGTAATCAATACACATGCCATGAGCCATCCTTTTTCTGCACTAGGAGCACTGGGGAGCAAAAGGGTGAAGAACTAGGCTGAATCAGCCCCTTCTCTAATAACTCCTCAACCTGGCTCATAATCTCTTTCTGCTGCGCCGCATTAACCCTGTAGGGAGGTCTATTTGGTGGGCTACACCGTGGCACCAAATCTATCCGATGGTCCTCAGGTCTCTTTGGCGGCAATTGCGATGGTAATGAATCAGGAATACAATCACTAAACTCTTGTAAAAATGCTGACCTTGGCAATTGCGACGGTAATCAATCAGGAAAACAGTCACTAAACTCTTGTAAAAATGCTGACCTTTGTTTATCTAACACAGATAAATTTTACTGACAATTATCTGAGACATCACATGCAAAAATCAAGTACACAGAAAGATGATTCTTTATTACGGATTCCGAAAGTGATAGCCGAAGCGGATACAATAGGGATAGACTCCCTTTGAGCTTTACATCCAAAACATGAGTTTTGCCCCTATGCTGAAGGGTGATCGTCTTGCCGAAGGCATCTAGCACGCCATGTACTCTGAATATCCACGGAATTCCAAGTAGCGCATTGCATCCTTCCAATGGCATGATATAAAATTCTTCTGTGTCTACATATGACTGAATATGCAGACGTAGTTTTCCAATAATGGGAGTAACACACTTTGAATGGCCAGGACATGCCAACCTTGCCTCTGCTATCTACCCCATCTCTTCAACTTTCATACCCCGCTTCATAGATGACTTTGGTGAGATAAAGTTTACTTTGGCACCTCGATCAAAGAAGACGAGTGCCGTCTGATCCCTAACTTTACCCCATGCTCTACATAACTCATTGGCATCTGTATTGGGCCTATCACCCACCATATCTGGCACCAAACCTGTCGTGGGTTTAGGCTTCTTACCTTTCTGGTCTTCTTTATCATCTGAGTCAGCTGGTCTTTTCCTTTGTGGACAATTGGTATCAAAGTGACCAGGCTGCTCGCATATAAATCATTTGTGTTCACCATTAGCACCTTCATTTCCTCGAGCGACTTACGCACAAAAGGCTTCCTTTTTTGTTTCTTTGCCTGCGCTTCAGAAGTCTCGGCTGAATCCTTGTCTTTGGTGGCCTTTTCTGACCCCTGTGACGCTTCAGGAGCCGTTTTCACAAAGGGCTTCTTCGCTGAATTTTTCTTTTGCTGCCCTCCTTTCTGGTTGCTCGGAAACCCACTGTCCTTTCCTCTCAACAAGGCAAGACCAGTGTTAGCAACTTCCATGAGCTGGGTGAGGGTAGCCACTCTATTCTTGGTACAGTAATCCCGAATCCCTTTAGGAAGCCCACAACAATACTTCTCTATTTGCTGTGTCAATGACACAAATCTGTAGGAGGTCATTGAGAGTAACGCTTTACAAAACCTCCATTGTACTCTAGCAAGCTCTTGCATGTAGCCGAAGTAAGGTGGTGCCAATCTGTCATGACGTCAGCTTCAAATTCATTTGACAGCCAAGCAAATGCAAACATTTGCTTGAAGTAGACCCATGTGGCGGGTGCCTGTCCTTGCATTAACAATGTCGTCCACCATGTAAGCGCATTGTCCTTCAAGAAAGTGGCGGCTTTCCTGACCTTAGAGGCCTCTGTAAAATTCCCTCTTGCATAAGCTGTATCAAATTGCTGGAGGAATGTGAGAGCCTTTGCTTTATCCTCGAAGCCACTAAAAGTGCCGAACTTCACAGCTGCACCACCTTCTTTGTAAGCTTTCGGCTTTTCTAGTGCCCCCAAGTTGTCATAAGGAATAGTCTGCAACATGGGCACTATAGTAGGCATCATCGACACATCTTGTCCATTAACATTTTGCGTCAGAGGTGCCATATTTGGCTGTTGTCCAGAAAAATCAGCCATGCCAAAATGAGCCTGTGGCACCCCAAACTGACCCTGGTTGCTCTCAAAACCTTGCTGCATGCCGATGCTACCCTACATGGGGTTTGGCATCATGCCTTGCATACCCCCAAATACTGTTCCTGGCATGTACGGTTGACTTCCAGGCGCATAACCAGCCATACTCTGGAAGAGAGATCGATCCCGAAATACCTAGGATGTACCGTGGGTGGTGGAAAAACTAGATGCATTGCCTGGTAACCAGCTCCCTGTCCATTCGAGACAACATGCGGGCTCTAAAAGGTGGCGGGCTGAATTGGCATAGCCTGTGGAATAGGTGTCCTAAACACCTGTTCAAGGACGGGGGGGACATGTTTTGGAGCCCCTGACTCCGCAACATGCGAGTGTTCCCTATCTTGCTGAGACGCATGAAGTACTTGGGCTTGAGCCTCAACAAGCTCTGTTTGCAGTGTGGGTTGCCAATTTTGCTGTGGCATTGGTGGCGCTTGCAAGAACTCCTTAAACCTTGGGTTTTGCACTAGTTGCGAAAACACATTCACCGCGGCAACTAACCGAGTCCTGAACGCATCATCCTCGACTTACCCAGTCATAAAGCCCTATACTGGAGGGACATTCACATCAATAGGAGGTACAGACTGGCGTGGCTGTGAGCTCTCGCCAATCTCGAACACCATAGGAATTTTCTGTCTGTCCTTCGAAGAGGAACCCTCTTCCATAATGTCCTTCCCTTTTTCGGCCATAGTGTAATCCCACGTCTCTGTACTCTGTGTCTTTACCCAAACCAACCAAGGCTCACTTCTTGAGGAAAATGTGATTGATATCCCGTCAATGGAACCTTGAAACCGGCCCGTGGGGCGGTAGTCTTTGGCTTTCACCCAAAATTCTTTACTTTAGACACACACAAAGAGCACTTTAGAAAGGTAACCTGCGATGGGAATTAACACTTGAGCACACACACGGCTCGGAAGCTAAAATGCTCCGATCGTACGCCGACAACCTATAGGTCCCAAAATTGGCGCACCTTTCGTTCTTTAGGAGGGTAAATTGCAAAGAAGAGTCTTGGGAGTCCTTTAACTATATCCCGCTAGATACCACCTGTTCTGGTAAAATTTTGGCAGCATAACAGCCCCAAAACTTGCTCGAAACAAATTCCCCTGCTGGAACTCGCTTCTAGTGGCATAAACCCTCTGATTCCTGCCAAAAAACAATACGCTATATATACTAGTTTTTCATTTGTTTTCAGTCCTAAACAGCCCCCGAACTGTCGCCTAACAGTGGGGCACGGTTCCCAATGCTTTTGGCGCCATTGCGGCTGTAAAACAATCCAAAAATAGCGCTAAAAACGCACCTGTTTGGTGAGGTTATGACCCTCACCGATGCTTGCTTTGGAGTAGCAACTAGCTACTCTTGTTCTTGCTCAAGGAGGCTCTTGCCTCGGCACAAAAGCATGAAACCACACAACTGTACATTAGTCAAATGAAGAGTCCTCTTGTGGGGCATCACATAACTGCACGCAAGGGAGAGAGAGCAGTGTGTAGTGTGCAGGTCATCACTCCTAGCACCACACGATACATAGAGAGGAAAGCAAGCACTCCATAGCTCTTAACCTGTGAGACAGGAGCTTGCAATGAGGCCTCTGAGCTACAAAAATCAGCGCCCAATTTTCTGCAAGAGGAAAGTCAACCATTTTGTGCCACTTGGCGGATTACAAGCATTTTCCCGTTGTCAGGAGTTTTTTGGAGCAATGGATTTTGCATATGTACATACACATGCATGGTGCATCGAATAAAGGATTTCCCATTTTCCAAAGCCAGGTGGTTATGTGGGGTCCACAAGTGTACAGATAGGGCACGGTGTACATAGTGCATCGATTTTCACTATCACTAGTACCAGTTTGTTTTTTCTACAATAATGAGGAGTTGGTAGCACGTAAAACTTCTCAAGGAAGCTATCGGCGGGCCGACGACATGAGGTAAGCAGATGCGTCAGATGGCATCTAGTGGCGTCAAGAGGTCGAATGGGGTCAATACTTGCACGTGGAGAAGTACGGGCACAACGTGGATGTTTTCTTGTGATAATTATGCATCATGAGGACCATATTTTGGGGCCACTTCACGTGGTGGCGGGATGCATTATTGAAAAAAGTCGAGTGCCAGGTGTGCGTATGGATGCAAAAAGGTGACAACTATGTACTGCGAGGTCAGTTTTTGGCCTGTTCGGGGTCCGTTTGAGGTCATCTAAAAGGCCAAGGGTGCCCAAGTAAAAAAGCTAAGTGTGGGAACTGAAAAAACAGAGAGAAGACCAGAAAAAACGTGGAGAAGAGAGGAGGAACAGCCGCAACTGTGTTTTTGGGGTTTTTGGAGCCTGTTTTGGCCGTAAACTGCTCAACTGAGGTCGGATTTGAGCACTTTGACATTGTAGACTGGGGTTTTGGGCCGTTCCGGACGCGATGGCGCTGTCCATTTTGCCAAATTCCTCACTGTTTTTCTGCTGTTTTGGCTGTGTAAGTTTCTCCTACGAGCGAAGCTTCTGCTCCAGTTTGTGATTGTATCTGGCTTATTTTACCCATACTGTGTGAGCTGTTTGCCCCCTTGGTGTTGGCCCAAGCTCATTTGTATCTAAATATCAGAAGTTCTCCTCTTTTGAGCTGAGTTTTTTTAGGTGTGTGTGTGTGAGTGTCTCTTTGTGTGGAGTGGGTAAATGGGTAATCTCTGTCCTCTCACTCCATCGGTGTGTTCCTTGTCTCGGCCAGGTGGATTGTGTAAGTCGAGTGGTGCCCCATAGTGTGTATGTGTATCTTCCCAAGAGTGTGTGTCGGGTCATTATAGAGGCATTCTGTGTGTTTCCATCCCGCTCACACCGTTTCGGGGTTGCCGCCTAAAAATCTCCCGACTGGTTGCTTAGTTGACTTTGCGGCAGAGTTCCAAAATGTTCCCCTTGTCATTCCGGAGGTAATGACGTGAACACATGTCATGGCCCAAAATAGCACTTCCCTAATTTTACGAGATGCTTCCGTTGGGCTCCCACTGGTCTTCTAACCATATCCCCATTGGGACCGCATCCAAAAATGCAATGTGGCCCAACTGTAGGGTACTTTCCTTTGGTGACCCCACCTTGGCTTTATGCCTTTATCGAGTTCACTTCCTAGTAGCCACCAACTTGCTAAGTGCAACGGAGGTACCTACATGATCTTGAACTGAGCCTAGACATCCTCTTACTATACGAATTCCCGTGCCGACCCACTTCCCGTGTCACGTGCACAACTAACCCTATGTGTACGTGGACAAGCTACTTCATCACATGGTTTCGGTTCAGTTAGATTAGGAAGTGATCTGGCACTTTTGTGAGTGTTCGCAGACCGTGCATGTCCAGACACTTACATTAGATGCATATCCTCTGGTTGCACACAACATGATCATTAGATTTCCATCAAAACCTATGAGCAGCATTTTTACAGTGCATAGACCTAATTTCCCTATTTTTGACATTTTTTACTTATTATTTTTAAGTGACTTTAGTTGGAAACTGAGTAGGGCAATTTTCACAAGCTTGTATATAAGAAACCTAGCGCTAGTACTTTCTGGTAGAAGAGGCAGCAGGAACCAAGGTTCAACAACACCTTCTCAGCATGAACCCCCGACAGGAGACATAGCGTTTTCAGCCAGCAGACCCCAGCAAGGCCTAGCGATTTTCAGCAAGATCAACCCCTTGGCGTTTTACATTGAAGATCAGCCGGCGACAACAAGACCACAGCAAGGACCTAGCGTTTTGCAACAAGATCACAGATCAGCCCTAGCGTTAGCAATTTGCATCAGCAGATTGCATCAGGTAGCAAAATTCAACCCTAGCGTTTTTGGTTGCAGATCAGCCCTTGGCGTTTTGCAGTTCCATCGCGACGAGGCATCAAGAAGCACCAGTGTTTTCAGTTTTCAGCAGTCAGACATCACAGTAGAAGTCCCGAACCTTGCAGATCTCACCTTTCCGTAGCAGATCCTCGCCGCACGGTCAGATCCCGCAAAGTTTGCAGTTTCAGCCCAGAAAACGCAGATTTCAGCGATCCTTCTCCAACACAGATTGCAAGGGAAAGAAGAACCGCAAGAACCTCAAGACCCCCAAGACCTCAAGAACCTCAAGACCCCCAAAAACCTCAACCCTCAAGAACCTCAAGAACCCAACACCCACAAGAAGCCAAGTTCCTTGTGAACTTAAGAACCCACGACTTCAGTGGATGGTCATCACTCGAAGCGGAATGGATACTTCGCATGAAGGTGATGGGCATAGAAGTGGAGAAGAAGAATTTTTTCGACCAGGAGGTTTTTCCGACCCTCCCCCTTCTCCATCTACGCCAAGGATTGCACTAACTCCTATAGAGGTTTTTGACAAGATGATGATGGATAGGAAGTTAGAATGCGAAGCAAGGAAGTTAGAACGCGAAGAAAGAAGAGCACAAAGAAAAGAAGAAATGGATCGCAAGCACAAAGAAAGAAGAGCCGAAATGGAGCGCGAACACCAAGAAAGAAAAGCAGAAATAGCCTGCGAACACGAAGAAAGCATGGCAACCATAGCCTGTGAAAACAAAGAAAGAATGGCAACCATAGAGCGTGAGCACAACGAAAGGAAAGCCGCATTGTTTCGACTTTTTTCTAATGTGCAGTCACAACTTAAAGAGATTCGAGAGAAGGAGACTCTCTCAGTCTTGTCTTCTCCGAAGCAAGACACATAGGAATTACATGATTTGCATGATGATGATGAGCATGATGATTTGCATGATCAAGATGTGATTATTCACGAGCATGATGATTTGCAGGAAGAAACTGTGATTGTTCACAAGGATGATGGTTTAGTTGATGCTTTTTCCAGCGAAGCTAACCTCGTTACATATTCGATCAATCACGAAGAACCGATCTTGGCTTTTGAGTCGAGGTCCACAGAACCCTCACAGGAAGATCCGATAGATCCCGAAGAACCGATCTTGGCTTTTGAGCCTAGGTCCAAAGAACCCCCACAGGAAGTATTATGTGTCCGAACGATTAGTCAGCATTGTTCGAATGTTTCGTAATCGTTTCCTGTATTTTAGTCAGCATCTTTATGTGATCCCTTTCCAAAGGCATGCCATATTGTACGTTGAGCACGATTCACTCATGAATGAGCACAGATGTATGCGGATTATTCGTGAAAAAATGAAATGTTTGCACCCAATGAATTCACATTCTACGTCTCTTCCTTGGGATGACTCGGTATCAGAAAGAGCACAAGAAGGATTGAGCATCAAGCATCGGCATTTCCATTGTGATTTGCCACAGTTGATTCATTTAGATCAGAAAGACAAGTTTCGATTCCATTGTTTGCGTGTGTTTGATGAACGGTTTGGCACTCCGTCTCTTTGTTCATTTGCATTGCATGCACAGTTTTTTTCAAAAGAATAGTTTTTGTGTTGGAAGTGGTTTCAGGAATTTTCATCCTCGGAGATTCTTGAAGAAGGTAGACGCATGACTATAGACGAAGTTAAAGCATTGAAGAAGCCACAGATGACTTTGTCGCTTTCGGCGCAGCCCAAAGAACAAGCGTTGCAGACCTTCATGAAGTTCAAGTATCGCATGACCCACGCATCAAAGTGGGCTGGCGAACAGTCCTTTCTAGGATTCCAGACGTTGTTGGCTATCTCCCTCAACGCCATACAGTTCGGTACCAGTACCTCACTTTGAAAAGGAGGGGATGTCACTATGTGTACGTGGACAAGCTACTTCATGACATGGGTTCAGTTCAGTTAGATTAGAAAGTGATCTGGCTCTTTTGTGAGTCTGTTCGCAGACTGTGCATATCCAGACACTTAGATTAGATGCATATCCTCTGGTTGCATACAGCATGATCATCAGATTTCCATCAGAACCCATCAAGAGCATTTTTATAGTGCATAGACCTATTTTCCCTATTTTTGACATTTTTTACTTATTATTTTTAAGTGACTTTTGTTGGAAACTGGGTAGGGCAATTTCACAAGCTTGTATGTAAGAAACCTAGCGCTAGCACTTTCTTGCAGAAGAGGCAGCAGGCACCTTCTCAGCAGGAACCCCTGGCAGGAGACATAGCGTTTTCAGCCAGCAGACCCCAGCAAGGCCTAGCGTTTTTCAGCAAGATCAATCCCCTTGGCGTTTTTGTATTGAAGATCAGCCGGCGATAGCAAGACCACAGCAAGGACCTAGCGTTTTGCAACAAGACCACAGATCAGCCCTAGCATTAGCAGTTTGCATCAGCAGATCCATAAGAGTTTGCATCAGATAGCAGATTTTAGCCCTAGCGTTTTTGGTTGCAGATTAGCCCTTGGCGTTTTGCAGTTCCATTGCGACAAGGCATCAAGAAGGACCGGCGTTTTTCAGTTTTTAGCAGTCAGACATCGCAGTAGAAGTCCCGAACCTCACAGATCTCACCTTTCCGCAGCAGATCCTCGCCGCACGGTCAGATCCCGCAAAGTTTGCAGTTTCAGCCCGGAAAACGCAGATTTCAGCATCTGCATTTTCAGCGCGTCATCGTCGCATCGTCGTCATCGACATCGCCCACCGACATAGAGTCAGAATTCAGCAGATAAAGATTTGCAGATTTCAGCCATTAGCATTTGCAGATTTCAACCCGTCTCGTCGTTGTCTTCATCGTCGTTGACATCGTCGGCAAGTCCAAAGCATTGTAGAGATTTGTGCAATCAATAGTAGACCGCTCTCGCCATAGAGAGTGGGGCCTTCGGAGGAGGGTTTGACAACATTCTGGTGTCGTATTCTTCTCTCTCTATCTCTCAGTCTCATGCACCTTCATTCATAGTGTTCACCACTTTGTTTGTGTCCATTGCACTCTCTCACTAAAGGAATGGAAGGCTCTCCCTTCTGTAAGTAAAAGGAACCCTTGAGCACAGTTCGGAGCACTCATCTTGAGCAAAGCTCAACATTCACTTCCGCTGCACCTTACATCCCGTCTGCGGGTGAAACTATCGTTCACATTGGCCATACAATGTCTGACCATTTGCAACTTCAAAAAGAGGGTCTCAAAAATAAAATAAGAATCATTGGAAAGAAACCAACAACTAAGGTTAGGAGTTTCCACGTCCTCGTGACATAGTTAACAATTGCCACGTCCTCGTGACACTAACCTTCGGCATTACCTCCTGCAACGATCTGTGAGAGGGTAAGATCATCCCCGAGAAAGATGCCCGTCTCTTTAAGAGTTGGCCTTTTCTTTCAAAAGACCTTCTTCGCTTCCATGGAGAGAAAACGGAGGATGAGTGCTCTTTCTTTTGAGGTTTCCCCACTGCTTCCATTTTTCTTTTCTTTTGCCCATTCTCCAAGCTCTTGTGTGCGTCGGCTGATGAACCCCCATCAAGGCCATGAGTTCTTTTACCTCTTCGTCCACATTGTCTTTGTCTTTAAGGCCGCAAATTCTCACGTGTAAAGCGTGCACACGTTGTGAGCGGGATGGAAACACACAGAACGCCTCTATAACGACCCAACACACACTCTTGGAAAGATACACACACACACTATGGGGCACCACTCGGCTTACACAATCCACCTGACCGAGACAGGGAACACACCGATGGAGCGAGAGGAGAGAGACTATCCACTTTCCGACTCCACCCAGAGAGACACACACACACACACAAAACTCAGCTCAAAAGAGGAGAACTTCTGATAATTAGATACAAATGAGCTTGGGCCAACACCAAGGGGCAAATAGCTCACACAAAATGGGTAAAATATACCAGATACAATCACAAATTGGAGAAGAAGCTTCGCTCATAGGAGAAACTTACACAGCCAAAACAGCAGAAAAAGAGTGAGTAATTTGGCAAAATGGACAGCGCCATCGTGTCCGGAACGGCCCAAAACCCCAGTCTACAATGTCAAAGTGCTCAAATCCAACCTCGGATGAGCAGTTTACGGCCAAAACAGGCCTCAAAAACCCCAAAAACACACCTGCGGCTGTTCCTCCTCTCTTCTCCACGTTTTTTCTGGTCTTCTCTCTGTTTTTTCAGTTCCCACACTTAGATTTTTTAGTTGGGCACCCTTGGCCTTTTAGATGACCTCAAACGGACCCCGAACAGGCCAAAAACTGACCTCGCAGTGCATAGTTGTCACCTTTTTGCATCATCCGCACACCTGGCACTCATTTCTTTTCAATAATGCGTCTCGCAACCACGTGAAGTAGCCCCAAAAAGTGGTCCTAATGATGACCTTTCTGCATAACTCTCACAAGAAAACACCCACGTTGTGTCCGTCCTCATCCGCGTGCAAATATTGACCTCGTTCGCCCTCCTGACGCCACTAGATGCCATCTGACGCACCTGCTTACCTCATGTCGTCGGCTCGCGGATAGCTTCCTCGAGAAGTTTTACGCGCTACCAACTCCTCCTTATTGTAGAAAAAACACAGTGGTACTGGTAATAGTGAAAATCGATGCAGTATGTACACCCTGTCCTATCTGTACACATGTGGGTCCCACGTAACCACCTGGCTCTGAAAAATGGGCAATTCTTTATTTGATGCACCATGCATGTATATGTACATATGCGCAATCCCTTGCTCCAAAAAACTCCTGACATAATTTGCCCATCCCCTAGCCTGCTAGATCATTCATGATCAGCAGCAGCAAAGAGAGATATGAGACTCGCCGCATCACAGGTCTCCTCATCCCTCACCAACACTGCTTGATCCACAGACAGCTCATCTTGCTCCACCATCATCAATCTAGCATGATACAATTTAAGACGCAATCCATTTACCCTTGACTTATGTAGAACACCATCCAGGTTAGCCAGCTGATATGTGCCATTTGGAAAACACTTCACTACCTTGAAAGGGCCTTCCCGCTTAATTTGAAACTTCTTTTGGAAGGTGTTGTCCACCTTACTGTTGTAGCGCAAAACCAAGTCATGTTTCTTGATACCCTTACTTTTGACCTGTTCATTTATCTTTGCCAAAGCCTTATCCTGCATCTGCCCATAAAGCTCCAATGCGCTCATCCTATCCAACTGGACCTCTTGTAACTGCAAGAGCCTCTCTTTGAATGCATCACTAGGCGGCCCAAGCAACTTCTCTAACATTTTGACCGCAGGCAACTCTACCTCCACAGGCAATAGTGCTTCCTTTCCATACACCAAATGAAATGGAGTAAACCCTCTACCTGTCTTCACCGAAGTACGGTAAGTCCATAATGCACTAGGCAATTCCAAATCCCAATTCTTTCCTTGGTGCTCTGTCACTTTAGAAAGAATTTGTACCAACTCACCATTGAATCTTTCATTTAAGCCATTACACTGCGGGTAATAAGGAGTGGTATGCTAGTGCCTAATCTTCATCTTTGTGCATAAGAAGTCTAGCAGTTTAGCTCTAAATCCTGGCCCCTTATCTGAACGTAGCTCTAATGGCACCCCAAACTTGCAACATATTTCATCATACACAAATTTTGCCACATCCTTTGCAGTGATCTGTTTTACTGCTATAGCCTCTGCCTATCTAGAGAGATAGTCCACTGCCGTCAAGATATAGCTTTTGCCCCTGCTTGTGATAGATAACGGGCCTATTGCATCAATCCCCCACTTTTCAAACACATCAAACGCCATAATGGTTTTTCGTAGCTCTGGCTTCAACACTCTCTTCCCAAATGCTTGACACCTATTGCAAGACCTACACCAATGGTGAACATCCTTGTGCAAACTAGGCGATACATACCCCTCTTGCAAAATCTTATGCAAGGTGATCTTTAGAGCAAAATGGCCACCACATGCGCCTTCATGATTCTCTTCCAACACTCTGTAAAGCTCCTCCCGCCAAGGTACACGTCTCAACACGAGATCAGCCCCTTTCATGTATAAGACATCACCAATCAATTTGTACATGTATGCTCTACGCACAAAGCCATACTTCTTAGACTTCTGAATCTCCTTTGGAATGATTCCTGTTAGCAAAAACTCCTCTTCTTGAGCCAAACTTTCCCGGCCATGATAAAGAGGTAAAGTGGTCCTCAACACAAATAGCTCCCCAATCATGCCTTGAGCTGCTTCATGTGCCTCTCCATTTAGAGCACGTTCAATGTGTCTGATGCTCCATGCTTCGAGCTTTTTTAACAGGCCTTTAATTCTGAAGCACATTTCCTTCAATGAGGTGTTCTTGCTCTTCCACACACCCAGCACTTGCTTCACCACTAACAAGGCATCACCTTTTATGCTCAACCTTCGAACCCCATGCTTCAAACAAATGTGTAATCTGGCTTCCAGAGTAGCATATTCAGCCTCATTGTTACTATGAGCATCCAATTTGAACCCTCTCTTGCATACTAGCTTCCCCTCTGGATCATAAAGTGCTATACCCCCTGAAGCTGCATCATGGCTCTTTCTGTATGAACCATCAAAGAACAACACATGTGCATTGCTGATCTGTGGCACTTCTTCAACTACCTTTCTCACCACCTCTTCCTTGACAATAAGGGGATTCTCCTTGTAGGTCAACAAATCAGCTAGGGTAGCCCTTGTACTATCTTCCACTAGAAAAGAGAACTCAAACTCTTGCAGCTCAATTACCCATTTCTTCACCACATTTGACATGTTAGTACCATTAATTAACTATGGCAAAAAGGCATAACTCGTCAAGAAAACAAAAGGGCGTGGTAGCAAGTAATGACGAAATCGTCGACAAGCAAATATTACACTGGCCATCACTAGCTCTACTTCCGAGAATTTTCTCTCTGCTACCAGCTTCACACGGCTTGCACAATACACTGGCCTCATATAATGGATGCCCTTCCCCTTTTGCAATAGCATGGCTCCAATGGCATCCTCCCCTACTGATGGATTTACATAAAACACTGGCTCCCAATCAGGAGCCTGCATAGCTGACAACCCCCCTAACACCTCTTGAAACACTTCTTCACAGTTTTCATCCCATTGCAATGGATCATGCTTTGCCACTTCTTGTAATGGATAAAGAATTTGAGAAGACAATGGAATAAACCTTGCCATGTACTTCACTTTGTGTATAAAGGCTTCCAATTGCTTCGTACTCGTAGGTGATGGAAGAAGAATAATAGACTTAACCTTGTCTGGATCAGACTCAATGCCATTTTCTGACACCATGTGGCCCAATAACTTCACCCTTGGCTATGCTAGATGACATTTCTTTGGATTTAGTTGTCCTCCACATTCATCATATCGAGCCAATACCATCTGCAGCTTCTCATGGTGTTCAACCCTATTGCTATAAACACAGAAGTCATCCATAAAAGCTTTAACACAACTACCAATGAATGGTTCCAACACCCAATTTGCTCTCTCTTGATAGAAGGAAGGTCTATTTGACAACCCAAATGGCAATACTGTGTAGCAATAGCAGCCCCATGGCGTAATAAAAGTTGTCTTTGTGCGGTCTTTAAGAGCAATCTTCAATTGAAAATAGCCTGAAAAACCATCACACACACTGTACCTCTCATAACCTGCCACTGAATCCAAGATCTGATCAATGAATGGAAGACGATATAGGTTCTTCTTAGTGGCTGCGTTTAAGGGTTTAAAATCTACACAAATTCTCCACTTCCCATCCTTCTTTGGACTGACTACAACTTGACTCACCCATTCTGTGGTCTCCACAGGGACTATGAACCCTGCCTTCAATAACTTGTCCACCTCTTCTCGCAAGGCTTCCATTTGCTCTTGACCCATCCTTCTTAGCCTATGCCGCACTGGCTTAGCACCTTCTTTCTGCTCTATATGCATCTCTTCGCCCTTGAACCCTCTGATCTCTTCATATGAAGTAATGAACAAATCAGGAAAACTAGCCAGCATGTGCAAATATATATCCTTCTCCATAGCTGAGAGGTCTCCACTGATCATTTGTGTCATCAATTCCTGCTTCTTTGACAACTCAACCTTGGTTTGCATCAGCCCTTCAATCACTTCATAAGGCCCTTCACTTTTATCTTCAACCTCATTCGCAAATGCAACTAAACCAAACTCCTGGATTTCTTTGTCCATCAAAAGAAATGCAACATCAGCATCCTCATCACTGCTGGTAGTGCTATCACTGTCCTCATCTGTCACCGTGGAAGAGTCTTCATCACTAGACTCATCCTTATCTTCATAAAGCTCCTCTAATCGTTTCCTTGTGTCCATATTATAAAGCTTCTTGGTACCTGTCTTTCCATAGAGGCTAATCGTACCATGTCGCCAATCTTGAACAGCTCCCACTGCACGTAACCATGGTTTGCCCAGTATAATAGGATGTGCTCCCAACCCTGCTGGCATCACATGAAAATCAACCACTGCCTTTGCATCATATGCCTCCACTTCTAAGCTCTTTACAACACCCAAGCATTTTACTTTTTGATGGTTTGCCAATCTGATCCGAAACCTTGACACCCCAGCCACTGTGAGACCCATCTTCTCAACGCATGAGTGTGTTATGACGCATATTTGGGCTCCGCCATCCACATAACCTTGTCCCAAATTTTTCCTTTTATGCCACACATCTACTATTGGACAAATGTCTGGTAGCTCATCCATTGCCAACACCTTTACTGAACCTCTCTCTGGCTCTTTCTCCATTGGGTTAACCATCCTCTTCCACTGTCGCTTTAGCTTAGGCACCATCTCTATAAGCTGCCCAAAAGTAACATCTGCCTTCCTGCTCGTCAGATCCTCCTTCAATTCATAGCTTAATTGCCCATCCCCTAGTGGAAAATCTGAAACATGAAACTTTCGACGAGCTCTCCTTTTCCTCTTGGCCTTGACATCCTCACCTTCATGGCTCTTTTCTTTCTTCTTACTAGGACCTGGGGCACTTCTTCCTTCCTTATCCTCTGTGGTCCTCTTTCCAATAGGCATCACTAATGTATCCTCTAGCTTTGATGCCTTCTCCAAGGTGACTACACTTAGCACTTTTGTCTTTCCCTTTTTCTCCTGGGTCAGTCCACTGGTTCCTTCGTCTCCCTTAATTTCGATGCCATAATCATTTGACCTAGTTAGCACTTGTTTTGGCAATGGATACATGTCTTCCTCCATCCTTGGTGGCTTATCACATTGCGGGCTGATGTGACCCAACTCTCCACAATTATAACATGTGGGCGTCTGCCTCCAAAACCTACCATTGCTTTGTCCAACACCATTCCTAGGTCTTTCTTCACCTCCTGGCTGATTTGCAAACCTCCCTCGACCTCGATTATTTCCCACTTGACCTAGCATGTTTAGGCTAAGATTCTTCATCAAATCTACCACTTGCCTTAGCCCATCATCTTGCACCGATGTAGTGACCACTGCTGGCATAACCTGAGTAGTAACAGGAACCACTGGTTCATGATGAACCCCTGACATGTGACCTTGTAAAGACTCTTTAGGCTGAAATTCAGACCTCATTGGCAAAGACTCCACCCCTAACTGGCTCATTTTCCTCAGCTTCCACTCTTTGTTCCTTGCTACCTCTAGTGCATCTTCATATGTCCTAGGCTTCTTTAGCTCCACTCTCCAATGTATATTCTCCCAAAGACCAGCTAAGAACCTGTCCTTCTTCATCATGTTAGGCGGGGGTACCTGTGGTGCTAAGGCCTTGCACATCCGCTCCCATGCCAATGAGAACTTACGTATGTACGCATCTACTGGCTCACCTTCCTTTTGCACCAAACCTTGTACTTCTTGCCACACTTTGTCAGGATCTTCTATCTTCACAAACTCCACTTCCAACCCATGCCGTAGATTGTCCCAACTCAATCTTACAGGTGGATTAGCCACATGCAACTCCTCTTCAAATTCTTTAGACCAAACTCGTGCATCACTCTTCAAACAAATTTGGAGAAGACGTAACATTTGTGCAGGGTCATGAATCTGGTTGCTAATGCAGGCAACCTCCATCTTTTCCAAAAAATCTTCCACATCTTCATCACTTCTTCCATGAAACTCCGGATAAGAGAAAGCCATGGCTACCCAAGTTACAATGCTTTGAGAACCCCTTTGAACACACATGCAAGAACCCAAAACTTTTGACTACCCAATCCCCAGAAACTTCAATGGAGCTCAACTTTAGATAAGGACAAACACATGCACATCAAATGAGTTTTCATAGTTGATCATCGGAATTACAACAGGCAAAGGACATTCCAAGATCTCTCGTAATCTTCTTGGCCCGAACATAAAGACTATGCGCTGCTGGAAAAAAATCTTCCTTGACACATGAACATTTATTTGGATTCTTTGAGTTAAATGAAATGAAGTGAATTGAGGGCCATTTTGATCATCCATTAAAGCCAACCATGAAGCTCCCAAGAAGGCACACCTGACTTAACCTCTGATTTTGCCAAAATTTCAGCAGCATAACAGCATAAATGGCTCAAAAGACCAAAAAACCAGCCATCATAACTTGGAAAAATTTTGGTAGAGTTTCCCCAGAAATAGAGCAGTAGGAACCCAAAATATAGACTGTATATGTATGCATAAACTGTCAACAATAGAACCCGAGCATCCAGTAGGACTCACTAGTACATAGCCTATGGCGAGGTCACAAAAAGGGTGCTCCAGCTACCTGTATCACCGAAAGGATCTCCACATTTGAGAATCCCCCAGCTCAATAAAAACCTCACGCTATCGACCCTCACACGAAGGCTAATGCAAATCGCGTATAGTCAAGTCTCAGAAATGACTATCTTCCAGACCAAGTCTCAGAAATGGCTGGGACTGCCAAATACAACCAAGTATGGCTCCACAAATGCGTACAATGGCAGTTTCCACAAGTAACGTACAATCCAACAGACAATGCGCTCAAATAGGCGCCAAGTGATGCATACCCACAACAACTGCAAGTGACACCAAGGCTAGTATATCACTATACTCCAGCTACCTGTACCTATGTGAATCACCTGTACCTGTACCTGTACCTGTCCCTGTAACCTGTAACCTGTAATCTGTAATCTCGAAGCTTGAAGCTCGAAGCAGAAGATACTTGAAGAAGATCCTCCGTGGGGGCGCGAAAAGAATGTGAGCGGGATGAAAACACACAGAACGCCTCTATAACGACCCAACACACACTCTTGGAAAGATACACACACACACTATGGGGCACCACTCGGTTTACACAATCCACCTGGCCGAGATAGGGAACACACCGATGGAGCGAGAGGAGAGAGACTATCCACTTTCCCACTCCACACACAGAGAGAGAGAGAGACACACACACACACACAAAACTCAGCTCAAAAGAGGAGAACTTCTGATAGTTAGATACAAATGAGCTTGGGCCAACACCAAATGGGTAAAATATACTAGATACAATCACAAATTGGAGAAGAAGCTTCGCTCATAGGAGAAACTTACACAGCCAAAACAGCAGAAAAAGAGTGAGTAATTTGGCAAAATGGACAGCGCCATCGCGTCCGGAACGGCCCAAAACCCTAGTCTACAATGTCAAAGTGCTCAAATCCGACCTCGGATGAGCAGTTTACGGCCAAAACAGGCTCCAAAAACCCCAAAAACACACCTGCGGCTGTTCCTCCTCTCTTCTCCACGTTTTTTCTGGTCTTCTCTCTGTTTTTTCAGTTCCCACACTTAGATTTTTTAGTTGGGCACCCTTGGCCTTTTAGATGACCTCAAACGGACCCCGAACAGGCCAAAAACTGACCTCGCAGTGCATAGTTGTCACCTTTTTGCATCATCCGCACACCTGGCACTCATTTCTTTTCAATAATGCGTCTCGCAACCACGTGAAGTGGCCCCAAAAAGTGGTCCTAATGATGACCTTTCTGCATAACTCTCACAAGAAAACACCCACGTTGTGTCCGTCCTCATCCGCGTGTAAATATTGACCTCGTTCGTCCTCCTGACGCCACTGGATGCCATCTGACGCACCTGCTTACCTCATGTCGTCGGCTCGCGGATAGCTTCCTCGAGAAGTTTTACGCGCTACCAACTCCTCCTTATTGTAGAAAAAACACAGTGGTACTGGTAATAGTGAAAATCGATGCACTATGTACACCCTGTCCTACCTGTACACATGTGGGCCCCACGTAACCACCTGGCTCTGAAAAATGGGCAATTCTTTATTTGATGCACCATGCATGTATATGTACATATGCGCAATCTCTTGCTCCAAAAAACTCCTGACAACGTCTTCTTTGCTCCTCCTCTAGTGTCAGATTAATAATAGTGCGTGTGGACGTGGACGTTATTTTCTTTTTTTCCGAGAGTGGACGTTATTTTCTTGCCTTTTTCTTTCTTGGCAACCTCGATCCATTTCTCGGCTTCATTCGCCTTTTGTTGAGTTTTTGTAAGAACATCTACCCAAGAAGTCGTCATCTCTTTGTGTTGCTCTTCTCCCTCTTTGATGGCCCGTACTTGCTCCTTGATCGTGTTGATTTCTTCGATTACTGAGGGTTGCAATTCGCCCTCTTCCAGTGTGTTTCTTGATCGTGCTTTGGCAAGATCCTTCTTGAGTGACGCAATCTCTTCATCCTGAGCTGTCACACGATCTTCTAGTGCATTTATCTTGCTTTCTTGGATCAACCCCTGTCCTTCGAGCTTTTTTATTCTGCCCAATAGGTTGCGGTTCATCTTGGTAATGGTCTCCGTCATTTCCTCTTTGCACTTTTGAATGGCATCCTCTAAGGGGTCGGTCTTATCACTCTGCTTCCTCATGCTTGATCGCCGCCAGGAAAACGAGAGCCACTATGCGCTCATATGTTTCCACACTATGCATACATTGTCTCCCGCATCAAGCATACATTTTGCATACCCTTGCAATTTCTGCAAAAAAGTCTGCAATCTGAGTTTTCTGTATTTCTGATTTTTTGCTTGCAAACTTTGAGAATTTTTGAAAATTTTTGAAATCTTTGAAAATTGCTGGAAAATTCCATGCAGTGTGAATTCAAAAACCTTGTTGCAGATTGGACTTGTACCTGCCCGGGGGGGGGGGGGGGGGGGGGGGGATGCAAAGCAAAGCAGAGCAACGGGTCTGGCTGCAGAAAATACAGAGGCAGTGGGGTTGGCTGGGCGGGGGGGCAGCACGAGGGGGTTTGGCAAGGGGGGCAGCGCGAGGGAGTAGCGAGAGAGGACAGTGCGAGGGGGGAGGCGGGGGGGTGGGGGGGGGGGGGGGGGGGGGGGGGGGGGGCAGCGTGGGGGCGGGGCGAAGAGAGAGAGAGAGAGAGAGAGAGAGAGAGAGAGAGAGAGAGAGAGAGTATGTTATATTAACATCTTCAAAAGGCCAAAATGACTATGAGACCAAAAGGTTACATCCATGTGTGACGCTAGGACAATGTCTGAGGAACATAAAAATAAAAATAAATGAGGGTACCTATAGTGACTCGGTATGTAAGCTACCCTACATACTCATCATCATCATAATCGAGAGTTTCACAAGCTGAAAAACTCATGCGACCTCATACCGCTTTTCAGAAGAAAGCCACACTGCAACAGCTTGACTTGGGGCGAGAACCACCAAAGTTTATGGGCGTCCGCACACTTGAACGCCTTTCTGGAGACGATCATCTGGTTAATAGTTCTTTCCATGCCTACAAGTAGTCCTTCTGCTTGCTTTTGGAAATCATTTTTCCTTGTTGGTGCAGGTTATGGATTTTTTCTTGGACTTTGCAGCAGCTGAAGATATGATTGCTATTTTAAGTGTGCAAATTGCAAAGAGTGTTGGGCTTGGTATTACAACCAATATACATATCTCCAGATTGCACATTGAGGGAAAGGTAAGAAAAAACATCATCTCTCAAAACAAGTTCTGCGTCATGATTGTGATCTCTTAGGAATTTTCTGATTTGATAGGTTCGTGTTGGAGTAAAATTCTCAAAGAGCTGGCCTTTTATTAGTCGTCTTCGATTATGCTTTGAAAATGCTCCTTATGTTCAAATGAATGCTCGTCCGCTCTCTACTCATGGAGTGGATGTCTCTGAACTTCCTTTGATTGCAGGGTGGATGGTAAATAGCTTATCAGCTGCTCATATTTTGTCAAAGAAACTTATATTTATATGGTTTATAGAAAACATGTAATTATCAAGTTTGATCTTTTTTCCCAGGAGAGAATGGTGGCAGATGTTTTCGAGCAATCTTTGGTGGAGGTAAATCGATTAGTGTAAAACACAAGTGTTTAAATCTTTAGACAGTCTGCATTCATTTGTATCTTTAGTATAGATCAAAATTCCACCTATGTATTGTTATCCTTAGGTAGCATTGCAAGGAATATGCTGAGTGAATTGAATACATGAAACACGAGAAGAACATTTCTGCAGTTTGTAACCAACTGCACAGCTACTTCATCTATATGGATGTGTGTAGCCACCTACTCTTGTTTTCCTCCACTTGTCATTATACTTGATACAATGAGCGGTCTTGCTTGCATTTTTTCATTCCTTTCCACAGGAGAGCGTATATTACATCCTACATTATTTGCCAACTTCAATCGGGTAATTTGAACTAAGCTGCTGTGCCCATGAGCACGTGCACACCCAACTTTTTTTTTGTATTACATATTTTACTGGTGGAATACCTCAGGATGTGGGAGAACCCACAAAGAAGATAATGTACATAGTAGAATTCTGTACTCAGACCATGAAGAAAAGGGTCAAGGCAATGAGCAACACCAAAAAACAACTCCAGGGTTTGTTGAGAGATGTCTCGAATGGTGAACGAGAAGCGTAGCGATTGTGGAAGAGACATCCGAAAGTAGTGAAAAGGATCTCTTTTGGCCCGGGCTATCTGAGTGACACGAAGTTCCTGATCAGCCTCTCTACCTGGCTGATGCAGGAACTCAAAAAGATTTAACAAGAAGTGATGTACCACATAGTAGCCAACAACACCTGGTTGGCCACTACCACTCTGCCTGCCAGAGAAAGTCGTGCAAAACTCCAATGTAACAACTTCCTCCTGATGGACATGCGGAGGGGAGCAATCTGGTGCTCAGGAAACAAGCCAAGCCAACTTGACAGCCCAAGTACCGAACTGCAGGACCTGGGGGAATCCATCTGAAACCCTCACCTGGCAGCCAATCAAGCGTAGGAGCACTACCAACCGAGTAAGCCACTGTCTCTCTCTAGTTGATCAGTGCGCCTGATGCACAACAAAAGGTCTCAAGATCTTGCTTACTCCTGTCAAGGTTGGCCTCCTAGCCCCTCCAAGTACAAGGCTGAGTCGTCTGCAAACTCAACATCCAATAGCTCATCTCCCCGAATAGGAAGCGCTAAGCCACTTAGACCAACTTGCTATGAAACCAGAAACCTGCTCATCGCCTCAGCATAGAACAGAAAGAGGAAGGGGGCTAGAGAGCAGCTCTGTGTGACCGAATGTGTGAGCATGAAGCGATTTCCTCTACCACCTGACAAAAGTACCTGACTATGTGTCTGTTTGTAGAGAGCTGAATGCATTTGAGAAGCCCATCCTGCGTAGAGTGCCCTTTAAAAAGTCCCAATCAACTCTATCATAAGCCTTCTCAAAATTGAGAAGAAGTATCTCCAGATCCTCACCACGGAGGCATGCGAGGGCAGATGCCTCCCAGAAAGTGAAGATGTTGTCAAGGATACTACGCTCCTTGACAAAACCTGTCTGTGTCTCATGTATGATGCTCTCTAAAAGTGGCTAAATCCTCAAATTCAGAGCCTTGGCGAGAATTTTCTAGGCTGAGTTGAGGATGGTGATGGGCCGCCACTATCAAATCTCATCCAAGGAGCCACCCTCCTTGGGAATGAGGTAAATCAGGCCCTCACTCATGCTGTTAGGCATCTCTCCTGTGTGTAGGATGTAGTGAAAAGCGCTGCAGAGATTTAGGCCAAGCAAGTCCCAGTGCTCTAAGAAAAAGCTGGGAGTCAAACCATCCTAACCTAGACAGCTACCACGGGGAAGTGCTCTGAGGGTCGTGTGGAACTCCTCTAACTAGAGAGGCAGCTCGAGCCTCTGGCGCATCTCCTCAGTCACAAGACAAGGCATCTATGCCCACACCTGCTCTTTGCATGCATCCTGACGCTCTGACTAAGGCTCTGTACACATCAGGTCACGGTAAAAGTCGGTGGCAACTGCACGCATGTCCTTTGGCTCTGAAGCAATTGACCCGTCAGGCCTCCTCGACTGGCTGACCTTGGCATGCGCATGTCGGGGCCCCACTGTCTCAAACAAATCCCCTATCACTCTGTCACCCACTTGGGGTCCAGTAAGATGCCTGTCGATGAAAAGCAAACTCCTGGTGCCGCTCCTCTGTGCTGGCAAGCTCTTGGCGAGCCTGCTGCAATTGCTGTTCCAACCAAGGACTGTCTGGATGCTGCTCCTGTATCCTCTACAAGGAAGCAACACCCTGTTTGAGACGTTGCTGCTCCTCTCTCGCTTTAGCCAGGCGGGCCATAGACTCCTGGAGAAAAACCCAACTAAGCTGAGCAAGTCCAGAGGCCACTCTGTCAGCAGGAGAGTCCTGCAAGTCTAAGCCCTCTGTTCAAAGAGCCACGAGCCACCACTTGCTTTGAGCGCAGAGTCCAGCAAGACCCTCTCAGGGATGCGAAGGAACGTGCTCCCGCTCCCCCGCCTCTGTCTATCTGTCACTGTGAGGATCATTGGTGCATGGTCCGAAAACGAAGTCCCAACCCGAATGCCAACTAACCCACCCAAGTCACAAAAATGTTCACTATAGAAGCGATCTATCCAAGATAGACTCACTCCTCCCACTCTGTGGTTCGAACGAGAAAAGGCTAGGCTGTCTGGAGGCCTCACAAAGCTAGAATGCTACCACACATCTGAAACCCGCAGAGTCATATAACCTCTCCCAAGCTGCCAATTCAACTCCATGCACAATAGTATGGCTACCTCCAATTCTGTCAGAGGGGTCCTCGAGCACGTTGAAGTCACCCCCAATGCACCATTGCTCTGCCTGTGGCAGAGACTCTACAATATGGGACCAAGACTCTGCACGTGCATTTGCCACTCGCCGCATTGGGCGCGTAGATGTTTAGGAAGCCCATGAGCCAACCCTGAACCTGCATAGTAATCCACTGAGCCCTGCCTGACACAATAATCCCTCTGTCCACAATGGCCTACTGCAAAGAGCCCTGCCTGGCACAATATCCCTCTGTCCACAATGGCCTACTGCAAAGAATTCGCAATAGTCATACATACCCCACCCTGGATACCTCCAGGTCCAAATGCAAATGACCAAAACGTCTCATAACGACCATGCAAAATCTAACCACACCGTCTAATGCGACTCTCACAAAGATGATGCTCCTGTAGCATAAGAATGTCAATCTCACCACCCACAAGGCATCTCTGAAGCTCGTGATGCAGCCGACCCCTCTGACGCTGAAAGTGGGGCCCTCCTAGTCCCTGCACGTTCCATGAGATGATCCTCATGGAGTCCATGTGAGAAAACAGTTGCTGCCACAGCAACCAACCTCGCTATCTTTGAGGCTGGTTTGGATGGGGAGTAATCCGCATCCGAACGACCTCTAGACAGGCACGAAAGAAGTGACTGTCCCGCCCAGGCCCAAGCTGAGCATGCAGCTCGAAGGGCTGCATCCTTTGTCCAAGAATCCTCATGTACAAAAACATAACAAGGAGGGCTTTGAGTGTCAGCAAACAAATGCACCACAATGTGCCTGCAACCCACTGCATCCGGAGGCATCACGCTGAACTTGGCAAGAGGTCAAAGTGTCTGCACCAGATCCGTCACCCCTAAGTTCCTTGTGTGGTGTGAGAACTCAGTAGCTTGAGTCTAGAGCCAGTCAAGGACTGTGTGCTGGGTCCACTCTGTGAGATCCCTACCGCACAACGGGAAGGGAAAACCCACCGCTGTGTCCAAAGCCTCAATGCCTCTAGCTGCAAGAAAGAGGACATGGACTCGAAAGCAAGCCTCCTCCACGTCAAGAGAAGAGTCACCTAGAAACCGAGTGAAACTATAGTCGAAGAAGTCCTAGCGTCTGCGAATGTCAAATCTAGTCAAACCGCTAGAGACTGCTGCAAAAGGAGAAGGTTGCACCAAACAAGGCGGCCTCAAGTGGGGTTGTCCCTCTCGAGCCACACGGCTTGTAGCGAAAGCACTACCAAGAGATCGCCTCGTAGCAGACGCATGTCCAGTCCCCTGCGTCACAGGAGATGAGGCTGTGGGCCCCAACGAGGAGAGAGGAGAGACGGGAGGCAAAGGTGGAGGTGGGGGAGGGGGAGGAGCGGTAGCGTCTGAGGGAGGAGGGGGTGGAGGAGGAACTGAAGTGGACGGGGCCTCCTCTGGTGGGTCTTGCTGAAGGGGGTCAAAAAGGTTCCCAGTCGGAACGCAGTGCTACTGGGTTGCAGCAGGTCGGCCACCGGGGGGAGCGATGGGGAGGGGCCTCCCCTGTCGGCGGCGGCCATGCACCTACTGCCAATCGTCAGCTATCTGGTCATTAGTCTCAGCGAGATACCAGCCTGTGCGTCTTGTGTCCGGCTGGTAGGCTTGCTCAGCCTTGGGAGGCTGCGCATGCGTTGTGGGTCGAGGTCTCCTGCGAGGACAGGCCTTTGCCAAATGGCCAATCTGTCTGCAAATGAAGCACTGATTCGGGAGGCTTGAATACTCCACGCTCTAACGGAACCAACCCCCACTCACCCGAGGTAGAAGGATGACCTTCGGGAGAGTGTGGGTATCCCGAACCAGAACACATACTGAAGGGATGTCGACTGCCTTGGCAGCTACAAAGGTTGTCATGCGAGGTGTCTCCAGGATAGTCCCAATCTCTGAGCCTATCTTGGACAAGAGTGGCAGGTACTCCCTTCTCAAACCAGGTAAGCAGACGGAGATGGGAAGGTCTGCTTCTTTTACCAGAACATCTATAGCTGGATCAAAACCATGCCTCCACTGTCGAAAGTGGGCTCAAATTGCTCGGATGGCCAAGGGGCTCATCGCGATGACCTTGCATGCCAGCTCGGAAGTCCCAAACTCTATCTAATAGTAGCCGCCTCCGAGGAACTGAACATCCAAGATCTTGTCCACCTAAGACGGGCCTGGAGAAGATCACACAGCTCTCCTCTACTTGGTCTGGTGCCGAGAATCTTGTAGATGACAGAAGTCGCCTGAAGGCGTTCCACCTCTGCGGCTAGGCTCGCTTTCTCTGTCGGTGTGAGAGCAAGTCGAATGGTGGGCTCAGCGGGGTGAGGGGGCTTCATCAGAGTCCTTCTGTGGCGGAGCTTGAGCCTCCATCTGTGTCTGCTGCTGCAGGTGAAAGATTGGGGGGGGGGGGGGGGGTCGTGGCAGGTACTCGAAGACGAAGAGAGACCCTCAGCCTGCAAGAACCTTGGAGGGGGGTGTGGGGCGAGTGAGACGGACAGAGCGAGGCAAAATGAGAATGTGCATGTGTGTGGGAATGTGTGTGTGCGGGGGGGAGGGGGATAGGAGAAATTTTGGGGGTTTTTAAAGGGGCTCGGAGATGGCGGGATGTAGCAAAAGCAGCGTGCAGGTGGGAGTGCTGGCGAGAGAGAGCAAGGGCGGGCAGCACGAAGGGATAGGGAGGTGGGGGCAGGGGGGTATGGACAGGAGAGCGCGAGGGGGGTGGAAGACGAGCAGCACGTGGGGGGCAATGCAACGCGAGGCTACACGGCAGCAAGCTGAGGTGGGGCGAGGAAGGGGCAGCGCGCGGCGCCACGCGCAAGCAAGGAGGGAGGGCGAGGGAGCTGGGCAATACCGAGAGCAGGCGGGGGGGATGCGTAGCAGCAGCGAGGTTGCAGAACTCTTCACGAGACAATATTGGATTAGCTATTGTTTATGCATTGCGAAAATTTTGCCATTATTTATTAGGTATGCACTTCACAAATATTACTGAACATCATGCTCTTTATTATCTGCTAAATAAGCCCCAATTTTCAGGCCAGGTTTGGAGGAGAAAACTTATTGGTGTTGCCATTCTTAGAGCCACGACTTTTGTTGAGAATGTCGTATGCTTATGAGGAAAGGCAAGGGGATAGATATTCACGGTGCCGTTGCTGTCCCACCTCAAATGTGCATGAGGGAGGCATGTGTGGTGGAACGTGAACTTGTGATGCATGTGGTGGTAAGGTTTCCAATAATGGAAAAATGGAACTGTGGATGCTCAAGATGAGTGCTCAGTTCGTGCCCAAGGTTTCTTTTATTGAAGGGGAGAGAGAGCCCCCTTTTACTTCATGAGAGATTGTGCAATGGACCAAAACAAGATAGAATGAAACTGAGAGAGAGAGAGAGAGAGAGAGAGAGAGAGAGAGAGAGAGAGAGAGAGAGAGAGAGAGAGAGAGAGAGAGAGAGAGAGAGAGAGAGAGAGAGAGAGATGAAATGAAATTCAAGTAGAAATAAATCTGAGACATCTCTGATCCTGATATCTCATGACTCTATCTAATGAGTCAAAACCATCTCTGAATAAACAGTGAAAGCGTCCTTGAATCTCATAGTAGACTGTGCAGTGACATATGAAGTGAAACTCCGTCTCTAGCTCTGCATGGCATAACTGACATATCCTCTTGTCTGCTGGTATGCCTCTGAATCTATCTGTCTCGATCCCAAGCTGGTGTGAAGATGTGCGTATCTGGCCTATGGCACATCGTAACCCATGAGATAGATGTGTGTCCATGTAGCTGGGCCGTGTGACAAATCCGTCTGTCGTGAGTTGGAGAAGATGCTCTCTATAGAAAGCCCTCTTCGTACCCAACTCCTGTGATGGCTCTATCCATGTCCTCCTGGTATCAAGCTGGATAAGATCCTGCCGAATGAGTCTAGTAATCTCCATCCGTGTAAGAGCCAAAGATGGAGCATCAAGAGAATACTGGAAAGGGGGCAGCTTGTCTATGCCTCAGAAACCATGAACTCATGTGTGCATACCAACATGATGTTTCTCCCTGTAATGCCAGCTGTCTAGATGACTCAAGAGCAAGCCTAGCATATCTGTCCCTGGTGGTGTTCCATAAGTTGTGTACAAATGATACTGATCTGGTAACTGCCTCAATCTTCATAGGTGGGGCAGCCAGCTCCACTCGTATGATGTCATGTGAAACTGAGGTCTTGGCTCTAATCAACCTAGAAATCATAGATACCAAGGGCCTCTCCATATTACTCCTTCCAGCACTGTCAACAGATGGTCCCCAAACCTGAACCCCGTAGTGCATAACTGAAGCGACCAAAGTGTCGAAGAGCCAAAGCTTTGTTCGAGGTTCCTGGAACTGAACATGCGAACAAATCCTCTCTAAACTGCCTAGTGCTGCATAGGCACGAGTAAATCTAGTGTCCTCTGCCCCTTTCAGTGTGAACCTCGGTCCACTAAAGACCACCCCAAGATATGTGTATGCATCAGTGTACTCCATACTGTCCTGCCCATATGTGAATGTAGGTGTTGATCTCCTAACCCATTGTGGCTTGGTATTAAATACCATGACCTTGGTTTTACCAAGGTTGACAGACAATCCACTATCCGCTGCAAAACTATGCAATGCGTCCAAATGTGTCTGCATACCCTCTGGTGAGTCTGATATCAACACGATATCGTCAGCATACAATAACAGAGGGATCCATGTCCCCGCAAGCTGAGCACCTCTATCTCCTCCTCTGTCAATATAATTAGAGACCTCATCAACATACGTACCAAATAAAGTAGAGGACAATGGGCATCCCTGTTTCACTCTGATAGTGGAGTGAACTATGTCAGATATCCCCTCTGATGTGCGTACATGACCCATCATTGAACTGTACGATGCCATAATCCCCCATATATCAGCTCTGTGGGTACCCCCAATTCCATAAGTCTGCACATCAATCTGGCCCTCGGTATTGTGTCAAAAGCTTTGCGGAAGTCTACAAAGCTGCAATAAATCCGTCTACCATGTGCTCGACCCTCCTCAATGATAGCTTTGAGTGTAAAGACATGATCTAGTGTGGAGAAACCCCTCCTGAAACCAACCTGCCCAGGTGCCCGTATGCCCATAATCTCTGCCCAACTGCTCAGCCTATGTTCAAGGATGGATGCATACAACCGTGCCAATGGGTGTCCTACCATGATAGTATGGTAATTCCCCGGCACTGTGGGGTCTCCTGTCTTGAAGATAGGTACAATAGTAGATAATCTCCAAGACTCAGGAAAGCCCTCACACATGACACTGTTGAATAACCGTGCAAGCATCTCTGCCAACAAATCCCCAGCATGTATAATGTGCTCTGCTACCAAACCCTAATGATCCTGTGCCCGTCTGGTCTTCATCCTGTCAATGGCCTCCTTTACCATCTCAATGGTAAAGAAGGTGCTCGTAGCCGGACATGGCTGTGGTGGATCTGATAGTGGTGGCTGTCCAGGTACAATGTATAATTATGTTGCATAGTGCCCCCATATCTCCGTAGAAGTAATCACTGGTGGGGGAGACGGCTCATGGAATAGACGCCAAGCCTCTCTTGAATCTCTACTAAGGAAGAGCTGATATAAATCCTGCTCCATCTGGACCAAGAAAGCTCGCTTCTTCCGTCGTACCAGTCGTCGTGTAGCACTATGAGACTGTCTATAGGTGATCACTCCCAATGCAAGCTCCCGCTGGATCTGAGCTCTCCTCTGTCGACACTCCTTATCATACGAGTTGTTTACCAGCTGTTTTGAGGCATGTGCCCAGAACGACGTCTCTGACTAGGCTGAGTGTGTGGGTATGCCTCTGTCGCTGCCACACATAGAGAGAGAGAGAGAGAGAGAGAGAGAGAGAGAGAGAGAGAGAGAGAGAGAGAGAGAGAGAGAGAGAGAGAGAGATTTTTGGCAATGGGATTCTTCCTCAGGTACATCTCGAGCAGCCGAGGCTCGTCGCTTCGCCTTCCTTCGGCGTTGGGCCCGATCCCCACTCTTCTTCACACTTACAGGTGGCCAGATTACATGGCATTATGCCCCCCCTCAGTGGTTTCTCCTCCACTCATCACACAGACCACCATGAGATTGTTTTAGTCGAGTTGTCACTATAGTGGCTCTCACCCTTACATTCAGCTTGTACACCCCACGTGATAGGCTATTTTGGCATCCGCTGGGGATTATATTGTGCTCAGTAATATACAGCCCTGACTTTTCCAAAAGAGAGAGAGAGAGAGAGAGAGAGAGAGAGAGAGAGAGAGAGAGAGAGAGAGAGAGAGAGAGAGAGAGAGAGAGAGAGAGAGAGAGAGAAATGAAATGATATATTAACATCTGAGCAATGGTATCATGCCACAAAGGTACAAAGTGGGGATAAGTGTCACCATGATATAATAAAGCAATGGCATGGAGCCTATCTTGGTCAACACTCAGGGTGTCGTGCTAGAATCTTGTGGATCCTCTGTCGCAATCTCCGCCGGTGCTGCGTGGCTCCCCTCCTCAGTCGCAGTGGTCTCGATCTCCCCAACTCTATAGCTCGGTCAATGAGAGTACTGCTGGTGTGTGTATGGGTGGGAACCGAGCTCTGTGATGGTGGTGTCCCCTCTGCCTCTTTGGTACTCAGACTGAAGAAATCTGAGATGCGTCTTTGGGACTGTCTCTGTCTTCGCCCTCTCAATAAAGCGTCTCTATGTCTCTATATCTCAAGTAGAAATAATCCGAGACACCTTTGATCCTGATGTCTCATGACTCTATCTAACGAGTCAAAACCATCTCTGAATAAACAATGAAAGCGTCCCCGTATCTCATAGTAGACTGTGCAGTGACATATGTAGTGAAACTCTGTCTCTGGCTCTGTATGGCATAACTGACAAATCCTACTGTCTGCTGGTATGCCTCTGAATCTACGTGTCTCAATCCCAAGCTGGTGTGAATATGTGCGAATCTGGCCTATGGCACATCGTAACCCATGAGATAGATGTGTGTCCATGTAGTTGGGCCGTGTGATAAATCCATCTGTCGTGAGTTGGAGAAGATGCTCTCTATAGAAAGCCCTCTTCGTACCCAACTCCCATGATGGCTCTATCCATGTCCTCTTGCTATCAAGCTGGATAAGATCCTGCCGAATGAGTCTAGCACTCTCCATCCGTGTAAGAGCCAAAGATGGTGCATCAAGAGAATATTGGAAAGGGGGCAGCCTGTCCATGCTGAAACCATGCCTCTGAAACCATGAGCTCATCTGTGCATACCAACATGATGTATCTCCCTGCAATGCCAACTGTCTGGATGACTCAAGAGCAAGTCTAGCATACCTGTCCCTAGTGGGGTCCCATAAGCTGTGTACAAATGATACTGATCTGGTGAGTGTCTCAACCTCCATAGGTGGGGCAACCAGCTCCGCTCGTATGATGTCATGTGGAACTGAGGCCTTGGCTCTAATCAGCCTAGAAATCATAAGTATCAAGGGTCTCTCCATATTACTCCATCCAACACTGTCAGCAGACGGTCCCCAAACATGAACCCCGTAGTGCATAACTGGAGCGACCAAAGTGTCGAAAAGCCAGAGCTTTGTTCGAAGTTCTTGGAACTGAACCTGCGAACAAATCCTCTCCAAACCGCCTAGGGCTGCATAGGCACGAGTCAATCTAGTGTCTGCTGCCCCTTTCAGTGTGAACCTCGGTCCACTAAAGACCACCCCAAGATATGTGTATGCATCAGTGTACTCCATACTGTCCTGCCCATATGTGAATGTAGGTGCTGATCTCCTAACCCACTGTGGCGTGGTATTAAATACCATGACCTTGGTTTTACCAAGGTTCAAGGTTGACAGACAATCCACTATCTGCTGCAAAACTATGCAATGCGTCCAAATGTGTCTGCATACCCTCTGGTGAGTTTGAAATCAACACGATATCGTCAGCATACAATAATAGTCCATGTCCCCGCAAGCTGAGCACCTCTATCTCCTCCTCTGTTAATATAATCAGAGACCTCATCAACATACGTACCAAATAAAGTAGAGGACAATGGGCATCCCTGTTTCTCTCCGATAGTGGAGTGAACTATGTCAGATATCCCCTTTGATGTGCGTACATGACCCATCACTGAACTGTACAATGCCATAATCCCCCATATCAGCTCTGTGGGTACCCCCAATTCCATAAGTCGGCGCATCAATCTGGCCCTCGGTATTGTGTCAAAAGCTTTGCGGAAGTCTACAAAGCTGCAATAAATCCGTCTACCATGTGCTCGACCCTCCTCAATGATAGCTTTGACTGTAAAGACATGATCTAGTGTGGAGAAACCCCTCCTGAAACCAACCTGCCCAGGTGCCCGTATGCCCATAATCTCTGCCCAACTGCTCAGCCTATGTTCAAGGATGGATGCATACAACCGTGCCAATGTGTGTCCTACCATGATAGTACGGTAATTCCCCGGCACTGTGGGGTCTCCTGTCTTGAAGATAGGTACAATAGTAGATAATCTCCAAGACTCAGGAAAGCCCTCACACATGACACGGTTGAATAACCGTGCAAGCATCTCTGCCAACAAATCCCCAGCATGTATAATGTGCTCTGCTACCAAACCCTCATGATCCTGTGCCTGTCTGGTCTTCATCCTGCCAATGGCCTCCTTTACCATCTCAGTGGTAAAGAAGGTGCTTGCAGCCGGACATGGTTGTGGTGGATCTGGTAGTGGTAGAGAGAGAGAGAGAAATGAAATGAAATGTTATACTAACGTCTTCAAAAGGCCAAAATGACCTATGAGACCAAACTGTTACAAAATTGTAAATCTGATACCATGTCTGGGTACAAAAAGACTAGAAGAAAAATACTACTACTACTAGAATCCATCCTCATCTGTGGTGGATGTCGAGAGAGTATGGCTCGAATCCTTTTCTGTAGTCTCCGTCGATGCTGTGTAGCCCCTCTCCTCAATCGTGGCCGTCTAGATGTCCGTAGCTCCAGTGCTCGGTCGATGAGAGTGCCGGTAGTGGTCGAATGAGTGTGGGCCGAGCTCTGCAGTGATGGCTGCTCCTCTGGTTGTCCCATATCTAGTGAAAAGAAATCTATAATTCGTCTCTGGGACTGTCTCTCTCTAGCTCTCCCTAGTAAAGTGTCTCTATATCTGTGTAACTCAAGTAGATATAGCCCAAGACATCTCAGATCCTCATAACTCATGACCCTAGAGAAAGGACTGAAACCCTCTCTGAATAAGCAGTGGAAACGGCCCCAAATCTCATAGTATACTGTGCAATGACATATGTAATGTAGCTCTGTCTCTGGCTCTAGCTGGCATAAGCGGCATATCCTGTTGTCTGCTGGTATCCCTTTGAATCTACCAGGCTCAATCTCCAGGAGAACCCACAATAGAAAGAACGACATAGATTCTTCCTACAGTGGCTCATGCTGGATACATCATGCTCATGGGTAATCATATCGTCTGATACAAAGTGGAGGTTTACATACAGACTTAGAGTGAAGTCCACAAGGTGACTCTCATTCCTTGGAGAATCTTGTGCGAACAAAAAATATCATTCATTCCCTCTTTCTCTTGTTGATATTGAATGAGTAGACTCCAGATTTTTAGTGCGATACTGTTTTAAGACTATTTTTAAAGTCAACAAGATTAAAATTTCATGTGCAAAAGCTAAAATATCAATTGCAGATAGGAAAAATTGAAAATATGATGGATAGCCATACGGTTCATTATCCTTGGTTATACACGACTAAGCTTTCTGATGGTTTTTTCATTAGACATAATTCACGTTTCCAATTTTGTCTCGTCTTAAAATGTTTGTTTTGGTGGGTCTTTTGAAAGAGTGCTTAGCCCAGCCCAAGACTAAAGGGTTTTGTTCTGACAGTTTCTTGTTTGTAACTTGGATTTAAAATTGGTGCAGCCAAATATGCTTGTTTTAGATCTCAAAAAGTTTGCAAGCTGCTTCGCTACTTCAGAGACCCCTGATTCGTTGATGCTAGGTATAATTCTTCTACCTTATTGTGTAAGCAACTAGCAAAGTTTGTAAGCAGCATTTACTACTAACTAGTCGAGAGTACCTACTCAGCTAGTACTAATTATTTGTCTTGCTTAGACTGACTAACTCAGGGTACTTACTATTAACAATTGTCTTTAGCTAAACAAGATCCATCACAGCTGTAAAACAAGGCAAAACTACATAGTAGAGGACAAAAAATTATGCTAGTGTATTTGTATATCTTGTTATCACAAGCCAGAGATGATGAAGATGCTCAGTTTATTATGTGTTACAAGGATGATTCATTGTAAACACTGGCAATGATCTTGGAAACCTGACTTTGACAGCCTGACCACTCTCCACTCAAGAGATTCAAGCTTGTCTCCAGCTGTCAAGAAAGAACATAGGCCTAGTAACCATTAACAGATTCCATGCAAGAACCCCGCCAGTCATGTACATGTCGAGTTATTCTGCAAAATTCTCCTTCAAAATCTGCAACCACTACCTTGCAGACCAAACACCAAGATTCAAGGCTAGATACCAATCATTGGATGTTGTGTAATGTATCTGGGCTCCAGAGAGTACAATCTGAGAGCCCACACTTTGTCTGCACTTATGAGGATTTATTACTGCAAATTTTTATAGTTGACATGAAGCTGCTATTTCCAGCTCCAAGACTCAAGTAGCCTTACCCATTCCTGTGCAGCATGCAAGTTCTTTTACCTATTGTGTCAGACAAAGCAGCCTGCTGTATCAAATGGGTGGGTTTGGTTCAGGAATGCAGGATTAGTGTGAAAGGGTGGCAACTGGCCGCGGGCAACAGGTATGTGGCCACAAAGTAACAGTGTGCACGAGGGTTGCTGGTGGGACAGCAGGAAAGCATGAAAGTGGAGAGGGTAGCTGGGTTAGCAGTCGGTAGATGGGTAGCGGTGCTGCAGCCGAAGGACCTTTTGCAATGGTTTTCATGGCCGTAGGGGAGATCTGGTTGGTTACATATGGCTCTTCTCCGATCATAACAATATCAATTCATTGAAAAAGGAATCTTCAGTGGTTCTTACTAAACAAAAATCTGGTAGTAGCAAAATCTTGATCGAATGTAGAAAATTTATTAAATATAGTCCAGCCAACTCATGTTGGCAGGTAGGATCTTTATTAGTCAGGTGGTTCTGTCAGTGCTTTTCACTATCCCATTTAGAGTGCTAAATTGCATGCTTATCTGAGTATGTTCCGTAAATGGTTTTGTGCATTCGGGCTGTTATCTTGCACAATTGAGCATTCAAGGCATCTGATTGCCTTTCATTTGCTGGCTGCCCTTCTCAGCAAAGTCTTGTGGTATGTTTCAGGTAAGTGTCTTCACATAGAAGAGAGAGCCTCCATTGCAACTTTAAAGCTTAATATTTTGGAGGCATCAGATCTGAGGCCGGCTGATATAAATGGTATGCTTCTTGATCAAGTCAATACAGATTCAAGACTTTCTCTAGTACAATCAATTCTCAGGAAATCACGTGCAAATATGTAAACATTACACATGAGCTCAACAGAAGGGATTATTTAGTCCCAGTGTATCATGTTTTCAACATACAGAAGGGTACCAAACAAAGGGGACATACATACATTGATCTAGAAAAGGGTGTGTTATATTCGTAAAAATCTACATATATGGGTTTTTAAAATTAGGGCTTAGAACGCACGTGATATAGAGGATTTATGAATAAACTCCTCGAGCATTGATTGAAGAAAAGAAAAGTCAAAGCTACTTTGTGTTCCTCCCAAGAAAAATAATGCTATAAAAGTATGTCGTGACAACGTCAAAGGTGCAGTGTTTCAATGTCATATATTATCAGTTGATTGGACTGGACAGTGTCCCATGACATACTTTCATGTTTAGTAAGTTGAACCCACTGAGTAATCCCCCCCCCCCCGAGATTAAGCAAGGTTTCTATGCAACCTCAGGTTTGGCAGACCCCTATGTTAGAGGGACTTTTAACAGTCACCGTTTCAAGACCAAAGTACAAAAGAAGACTCTTAAGCCGAGATGGTTTGAAGAGTTTGAGGTTCCAATCGCCAGCTGGGAGATGCCAACTTTGTTGGTCCTACGTGTTCGAGACAAGGATCAGTTTCGTGATGATGATCTTGGGTAAGAAATGGTTTCTGGGAATAAGTTGTTAAAATATTTCTTGTAAAGAAAGACATGGTTGATTATGTATTTTCCAGATTCTGTGAGATTGACATTGCCAAATTAAGAGATGGTCAGCACCATGATCTCTGGATTCCTTTAAAGGACGTGAAAATGGGGCGCATACATATAACATTGGATCTCATAGAAAATGTAAGGCTTGTTTGTAACAGTTTTCAAGGCTTGTTTGTAATAATTTCCATACTCTTTTGTGGTTCTAAATCTGCCTGACTGGAACTTTGGATGCAGGATCCAAAAAGCTCTCTGTCTTCTAATGAAGCAGAAACCAATATGGATGCTGCGGATGATAAATCTTCAATGGCCGAGAGGTTCGAGGTAATCAACCTTGGTAAGGGAGAAAAAGATGGGTACTGGTCCATTCTCAGTCCAGGGCAGCCTGCAAGGACAAAAAGCTGGCAGCAACGGCAAGGGACGACGAGACATGATAGTCGAAAAAATCAAAAGGACAATCTGGAGTCTACGCAAAAGAAGACACTGGTTTCTAGCAGCAGTGAGGCATCTGATGAAGAGGAAGTGGAAAAGATTAAGACGAAAAGACGAGGATTCTGGGACCGACGGCGACATCAACCCTCTTCGTTGAGCATTCCGAGCGATAAGAATGGATCTGTTGAAGATGCTGATGAGTTTCTGGCTGTGGGAATGAAAGGGACCACAGTGAGATTGAAAGTAGAAGACACAACAACAAGCAAACCTGACAGTGTGAAGGACTTAGATGGCAACCACACCCTCGATGCCGACATTTCTCAAGAAGCAGATGCCGCCCCTGAGACTCCGTCCAAACGCGCTCACGTGAAAAGCATGGCAAAAGGTCTGTTAAAGCATGCTGGCAAGACTGCTCATAATCTTGGTTCTTCCTTCAAACGGAAGGGATCGACCAAGAAGGCAGCGAATGACGAAGTTAAAGACTGTGCTACGTCCATAACTCCTTTCAGTGAACCAAGCCCTCTTATTGAGAGGAAGCTTTCCATGGAGAGTACACCTGTTGAAGAGAATGAAGCCATGGGAGGTGCTGATAAGCAAACTGCTGGATCAAGTAATCTTCAAGAAGAAATCAATGAAGCAAGACTGCCCATTCAAGAAGGAATCAATGAAAGAAGACTGCCCATTCCAGAAGGAATCAATGAATCAAGACCGTCCAATATCGAAAATTGTCCACCTAGTCCTAGGACTCATAATGTTGAATCTACTAACAAAAATGAGGGAGTGAGTATAGAAGATAAACATACAGAAAGAACTTAGGTTTCGTACCATACGGGAAGCAATAGTTTGTGGACACAAGCTACTTGTATTCTACATAATGAAATGTACATATTCTTCTAAACGATATGTAGTGCGAACATGAAGTAGCCCACAGCTACTCAATTGTAAATATTCAATTGGGAATGCTAAATGTAGAGCATGTAAAATTCAAGTCAACACATCTGGATTGTTACTACTCAATTTGTACTGTGTGAAATTGAATTCCCATACGCACGGATTCCACCTCCGATCTTGTACCTTGTGCTATCATCTTATTTGGAAAGATTAGTTCAATTCTTTTAGAAATAAGTGTCTGAGCTTCTTCTTGTAGGCATACAATTGCATCATGAATCCCTCTTTTTTTAACAAATTATGTATAAGGTTATTCCAAGAATTGTAAAAGCCACCTTTGTATTCATTCTAAAAAGAATAACACTTTCCCCAATTTTGTTTGCGGATTTTGGTAATCTTGGGTTTGAACTAGAGACCTTGCCCATGAAGTGCAATATTCAAGTCGAGTGATATTTTTTCTTTCTCATGCTCAACAGTGGCAAATTGTATGCCAGAATGGTGAAACTTTGAATTATACAGATAGTAAAAGGTAACATTCAAAATTTAGGAAAGCATATATGAATAACATGTATGCAAAATTTGCCAATCTTGTAGTAAAACTTTTGAGCCTTCCAAGTATGCTTTCTCCAACCATTCCTAGAAAGGGCTGATCCATGATGAAATTGTTAATTTGATAAAATTGAAGGAGCTTTTTCTTTGATGATGAATGTGAATTTGACCAACTCCAAGGAAGTTTTCCTCTACAACACATCCTTGAGCATAGGACCCAAGTCCAACGAATGGTAAGGTACTCTATAGCTACTTGCTTTTTTTCAAAATCCTTCTTTCATAATGAACGTGAATTCACAATCCACACTAACTCAAGCAAAGTATCAAAGTATCTTAGAATTGACGCATGAGTAAACTCAATTTTTTTAATTGGTGACACTCTTAGTGCATGAAATTACCCCTAGAAGAAAACTAAAGTGTGTATGAAGCTCATAAGTATTATCCTACTTTGAAGTGCTCCTTATGCCACACTACATATGTAGTTGCACACCATACTATGACATGCGGGGAGGTGATACTGCCTCTTTTGGGAGGGTTTCATCATGTCATGGTGTCTGAAGACCAAAAATGCCTAACACTCTTTACTTTGAATCCCTAGAGATGGTGTGCACTCCAACTCGGCGCACGTAATTTTGCTCTATGAATGAACATGTTGACTTATTGGCCCCACTTCCCTCGACTGTGACGCCCGGGAATGGATAGTGAGTGTCCTTTCCCTATAAAAATAGCGACCCATGGCCGGGAGCCATGGGGAGCTGTTTTTACGAGGGAAAGGAAACACATTGTCCATTCCCTACCTCTGTGTGTGTGTGTGTGTGTGCGTGCGCTCTCTCTCTCTCTCTCTCTCTCTCTCTCTCTCTCTCTCTCTCTCTCTCTCTCTCTCTCTCTCTCTCTCTCTCTCTCTCTCTCTCTCACACACACACACACACACACACACACACACACACACACACAGGAAGAAGAAGAAGAAGAGAGTTTTAACGTCGTAGGAAACTATTCCACAAGACCTTAAAGATCTAGCCGACGAGGAGTTGAACTCAAGACTTGTTATTCAAGAGGGAAATGGCATAACCAATATACCACACTTGGGTGATAGAAAGGTTATACCATTTTCCTCCTTTTATTAGCACGCGCACACACACACACACCCACACCCGAGAAGAAGAGTGTTTTAACATACCAAGCGATAGACATAATGATTTTTACATACATGAAGATGGCATGGTGCAAAGAGATTGAGGTGGGTTTGTGCAAGACAGTCCAAGGTACTGAAACTATTGGCATTTGGCAATCGACACGGACTTGTATTTTTAATGCTCTCTCATACTCAATCGTAATAAGACGCACTAACACGAGGGGCAAGTACCAGTAAACTACATCAACAATGGCTGTCTTGCATAAATTATTCAAAATAATATGAATAATACAATAAACTTTGTATATTATCAAATAATACACGAGTAAAATGAATAATTTTTGTTCTTTCAATCGATACTTTTTCGTATTCCCCATATTTCCAAAGTTGACCGGCTAGCACCCTTTTATTATATTCTATTCTTAGAAACCAACCCTTTTCACCTATTGTAACCTATCAAAATGGTGAATTTCGAAATGTAGGGGGTGATTGAGGCACGCCCTACTTAAAATGTAGGGGTAACGCTAGGTTATCACCAAATTTTGTGGATGAGGTGCCACAAAGCTACGAAGAGTGCCCAAAGAGTTGGTATAACGGTACAGCTTTAGCCTCTCAAGCTACAGATTGTGGGTTCAAATCCCCCGTTGGGTCACGCTCTAGAGGGACACCTTGTGCTCACCTGGTGTTCACGTTGCTAGGGCTCTTTCCCTTGGACACTCGAGTGCATCCTCCTCCTGGGATGGGTCACCCGAGGAGGAGGTTCCTAGTTGGTTGCTATGAGTTCTCGTTCTCTCCGTCGTTCCCAACACCTGGTGCATCAATTAGGTGGCCATGGTGATGCGTACACGTAGCTCTTGCCCGATGGTACGCGTCCCTTGCCCAACCATGTAACATGGCTAATATTTGAAAGGGATAAGCACCTCCCCCTGTGGGCTCTCTGGTGTGTCGAAAAAGAAAAAAGCTAGCAAGAGGTATGGGGACACTCATCCAATTTTGAGGACCCTCTACAAACACTTTTTAGAGGGTGTATAGGGGAGCCCTCTTATTTCATTGTAATGCTTTCCTACTGCAAATACGTCTAATAGCTTGAGGCTCCCATCAACTATAAGCCTTTGCATTTTCGATCATCGTCAACAACTTCTAGCATCTACTATAGCAGCAACCCTCGTTTTCAACTTCGGATACCAACTCAGGATGCTGCTAGTAACTTTGAACATCCACTATAGAAACAACCCTTGTTTCTCAATTTTGGATACCTGTTGCCGACCCAACGCCAACAACATGTAACTTTGGTTTATCAAACCCTTGAAAGATTTTTTTTCACCTTCAACATCCATCAACCAAGCCTATCTAGCTCGTTGCATGTCTCTCCACATGGAGAACTCTTATCCGATATCGAATAGGCATAGAATCCCCACCGCCTAATGGACAAAACTAACCTTGATGGCCCCTCTACCCTCACACTCGATCTGTACAAGATCATCATGGAAGAGCTTAAGCATCTCCTAGAGCAGTCATTTGACTTCTCCATAAACCTACACTAAGAAAAACTTCGAGTGGAATACTCGACCATCCACCACGATCTCTATTCCAACAAGGAACTTGCCTCGTCCAACCCTAACCCACCGAAGAAAATTCAATCCAACCTTCGCATTAACTTCTCCACCATAAAACCCGTCTCCTCCTCCCCTACTAACCCACTACATTTCTCCTCGAGTTGACCACCTTCAAACAATCCCCTCACCTTTTCCCCTCCAAGGCTCCCCTCCTCTCCCCAAAAAACCCAAGGAGTTTGAAGACATCATAAACCTCTCCCTTATGGAATCTACGAAGCTACACAAGAAGTTAACCAAGGCCTCCTCCTTCACCTCCCACTTGGTAGAATTTCACAAGAACGATGCAAATCCCAATAGCCTTAATATGAAACCTCGTCATATTTAATTGCAAGATACCCAAGCGTAAGCCTTGCTCAATGCCAAACGCATCGCCATTACAATCCAATACCAAATCAGTTGCACGAAAAGCTCCTTGTTCATAACCTTCAAGAGATAAATCTTGGAGGTAGACAAAAGCCTCACCGACCTTATGAAAAAGCTCTCACCCATTACCTTGCCCCTTATGGCCTCTTGTGATATTGCAACCAATACTTGACATTTAGGAAACGCTATAGCTCAACCTTGAAAGAAGAATCAACACACCTTCCAAAGGAACAAACGATCAAAGAGCTTGTGGAGCTAAAAGTCCTTAAAACAATTCAAATCTCCTCCTTTCCCTAAGCCCCCTCACATTGTAACCACCCCCAACACACACCCCAATAAAACACATAAAAACCTTCCCGCCATTAAAACACTTAGACTTCCTCCCACCAAAGCCCCCTTTTTCCCACCTAGAACCCCTCTCCCCGTCCACAAATCAACTAAAAACAACTCCCTTTCCTCACATTCATTACACTCTCTTGGTCCCTCCACCTGCCATAAAGCACCTACCCCACCCTACTCTCCACTTTGTTCATTAAAAAAACCGTACTTACACCCCTCATCCAAGGAACCATGTTCTCCTCCCTATTAAAAACCGCTCTTACACCCGTCATCCAAAGAACCAACTTTAGATCCCAAATACCCCTCAACCCTATGCATAACCTTTTTTCACCAAGAATTCCCCCATCCTCAAACTCCAAACCTTTCCCCTTCAACAAGCTAACAAAACCCCACAACCTTATTAACCCTAACCGCGACGACAACAACTTGGGAAAACAAAGAGAGAGGAGGTATTAGGGCCTTCACATCCAACATCTTGGATACGTTTGCTTTTTAGGAAGCCCACCCTCCTCCCAAATCTTTGGACTGGATAATCCCCCTCTACGTCACCTTCTACCCCAACCTCTTCCACCAAGGATATCCACTCTTTTTCCATGAAGAACCAAGAAGAAGAAGAAGTAGACGAAAGGTTTGGCTCCCACTCACCAACCCTCATGCTTACAAACCTACGTTCTTTGGTAAGCTTCCCTTACACTCTTTTGTTGATCACCTAACCATTAATTTTATCCATAACCTCACCACTCGTCCCGTCTCGTCCAATGAAATGCTTGGACCTAGGTCTCAAATACATCCCCCACCCCCAAACCCTCCTCCTCCACATTTAGTAATTTTCGATGACTCCCTGGCAAGAAGCATGCAACTTAAAATGTTCTTCCAAACTCTAATATTGAACCGACCCCTCCCCTTTCAAAACCCCAAACCCCTCTTGGATGCCTCCTTCCCTAGACCCTACTCTACCAGGAATTCTTTTCCAGAACCACCTAAACCTCAAAGAAACTTTATCGCACTACAATGTCGCCTATTCTAAGTTACCTAAATTTGTCAGCCTAGCCATAAAAACCCTTTTAAAAGACCCTTCTATATTCATCAAGCCAGAGGAAAAAAATCTAGGCCTAATCATCCTCTCTAGTGAATGGTATGAGCAAGAAGCCCTCAGACAACTCAACGACACAACCACCTACCTACCTATCACCCTACCTCCACCAAACTTTCTTGCCTCCATTCTTTACTCCATCATTTGCAAATACACTCTTCCACCCAAGTTACTAGTGCATTAAATGTTACAAAGTGGTATCGTACAACTTGCAACATTGGAGGGGGAAGTGATGTCTAGTTGACATAAAATATATGATTGTTTTTTACATTAGACAAAACCAACAAACATACTTATGACACTAAATTGGTAAAAAATCAACTGTGAACCTAGTCTTCAAAGAGTTGCCATATTCATATGTCCTTGCATTGATGCTATCTTGCATACACTGATCAAGTAGGTAGCCAAAAAGCTTGGTTGCATCGAGCTTGTTGGCTTCAAAACTGTCGCACCTAATGTTGGCATCACAACCCAAATCTTGCATCTGCATGGTTGAGAATTTTGGAGAACAAGTATCTTATCTTCGATCTTTGTGATATGCCACAAAAACTGCAAACCTTTTGAGATGTTGTTGCTCCACCAAGCTATTGACTACGTTTTAAGATGCTGTCTGTTGATATGCTGCGAACACTCCTCACCAATTCTCCTCCTGCCTCCTGCTGCAAATCGAGTATCAAGCACCTAATAGAGGATGTGAATAACTGCTAGAAGGACCGAAGGTGTGAATATCCGCTTGCATACGGTCTTAAGAAAAAATTGGGTGCCCACTTTAAATAATGTATGAACACAAACAACTAAAACGAGCTCTGTCAATGGTAGCGCAGACAGTCGACAGCATTGGAGATGGTTGCACTCGCAGCAGGCTATAGAGATCGAACAAGGAGCCGATGTAGTATCGAGATATAGTCAGCATGCCAGGGTGAACCTTTTGCTGCTGGTTACGGTCGCAACCATGCAGGTCCAAAAAATGGACTGCTCCTCTGCAGGTAGCCGCTCTCGCGTCGGCGACACAGTCCAAAGCTCTAATACCAGTGTTAGGATCACCTAAGCTACGGTGGATGGTAGCGTGTGCAGGCCATGAGAGGAAGAGTGGCTGGAAGAGTTAAGAGAGAGAGCAGTATAGCGCTATATTCATTTATTCCTTTGTAAACATACCTTACACTATATATAGCCAAACCTACGATGCAAACTTAACTTGCAACTGAATCTGCCTCCATGTGATAAGGAGTGTTCCCACGAGCTAGACGATCACAATGTGGGCTTGAAACCCAACGTTTTACAGCCTCAGCAGGGTTTGTATGCGTTCTATGCATCTTGAGAAGTCTATAAAAATTTACAACTTGTCAATCAGAGTCCATAACTGTAAGATATTAATGTTTGAAGTCGTTGACAACGACCGATGATGAGGTACCAAATGACTTTGGAAGATTTGGCAACCTCAGTTAGTGGGCCCACAAAGTTTGGGACGGTGGCTTTACAGTTCTTGATGAGTTATTTGTCCAAAATGTCATCTTTTGGAGCATATTGATTGCAGAACATACCCAATGTAACTACAACAAAAATGCTTTGGACTGATTTCACTTGATGCAAAGTGCAGGCCGCTCTCCAGACCAATGACGCTGCTCGACTCCTGTGGCTGCCATGTCATCGAGCTGCTTCCCACCTATCAACGACAGCGCCGGCGTTGCTTAGGAGGAAGTGGCCGATTTTTAAAAAGTGGAGGATTATTGCTAAAAAAAGCGGGGATACTCTACGAGAGAGGAGCATGCAAAGGGATGAATGGGAAGAAAATGGAAGAGCTTGAAGCATCAAAGGAGAGGGGATATGGGAGCTGTGTAGGAAGGTAGCTTGAAAGGGTTCTCTCTCTCCTCCTTCGCTAGTCCTTGGCTAGTGAAGGGAGCGACTCTCTCTCTCTCTCTCTCTCTCTCTCTCTCTCTCTCTCTCTCTCTCTCTCTCTCTCTCGTTGGAGAAGCAAAGCGAAGCTAAAGGCGCTCTCTCTCTCTCTCTCTCTCTCTCTCTCTCTCTCTCTCTCTCTCTCTCTCTCCTTGAGAAACCTTCCGACCTCGCTCTCGAGTAAGCAAGGAGGAGCATAAAAAGGGAAGAAAAAACGGACATGAACGATGAGAAAACAAAAAGAGGAAGCAAGGCTTCGAGGGCTCGCATGCTCTCTCTCTCTCTCTCTCTCGTCGTCGGCTAGCAAAGCAAGAAAGGAGTTCTCTCTCTCGTCCTTGGCTAACAAAGGAAGAGAACGGCTCTCTCTCTCTCTCTCTCTCTCTCTCTCTCTCGTGCATAAGCAAGAGACTCAACCCAAAGAAGCAAGAGGAAAGCACAAGGCAGGCCAAGAGGAAGGGTTAAAGCTTTGGATAGCAATTGAAGAGCAGAAGAAAGTTAAAACTTGAGAACGGCAATCAAGCCAGTGTAAAGCAAATAGAGCAAGAAGCTACGTAATATTTGACAATTATCGAAGCATGATGATTGAGACAGTGAGCAGAATTAAAGGATTTTGAAGTTAGTAGAATCCAAGGACAATTGAAGCAGATAAAGCGAAAAGAGAGAATTAACATCACCGTCATCAGGTAGAGATTAATTAATCATCCTGTGAAGTTTCGGTGTCGTTAACGGCCCGGTTAATCTTGTAAAAGGGAGCTTAAACTCCTAATTTTTTTGTTAATCCGAGTTACGGTGCTGCTAACATTCCACTTAGGTCTTTGATTAAATTGAACTCAAAGCATTATTCAATTAATCGATGATTACGGTGTTTACCAGATCTTTCAGTGTCTGCTATTCTCTCTCTTTCACACCTCTCACAGCCAGAGGCCCGACGCCTTTGCTCGACTCACGTTTCAAACACATATCCCCCGACATACTTGGTTCTTCCTTGGCCTCGTAAAGCGTTTTGTCTTCACGGTCGAGCTCGTCCGAGGCTGGTAGCGCCGCTATTTGGTCTTAATCCCAACGGATTTCGTGTTGCTCGACTCCTGTGATTGACTACCACGTCGTCGACCTGCTTCCCACCTAGCAACGGCGGTGCCGTTGTTGCTTAGGGGGAAGTGGCCTATTTTTAAAAAGTGGAGGATTATTGCCAAAAAAAGCGAGGATACTCTACGAGAGAGGAGCATGCAAAGGGATGAACGGGAAGAAAACGGAAGAGCTTGAAGCATCAAAGGAGAGGGGATCCGGGAGCTCTGGAGGAAGGTAGGTTGAAAGAGTTCTCTCTCTCTCGTCCTCGGCTAGCGAAGGGGGTGGCGCTCTCTCTCTCTCTCTCTCTCTCTCTCTCTCTCTCTCTCTCTCTCTCTCTCTCTCTCTCTCTCTCTCTCTCGTGTTGGAGAAGCAACGCGAAGAAAAGGCTCTCTCTCTCTCTCTCGACCTTGGTGAAGTGATCCGACTCTCTCTTATTCCTTAAGGAGCAAGTAAGCTCACTCTATCGAGCTCGGTAATACAAATCACCAAGGGCATACAGATCCTGAAGGCAATCAGAGCAAGTGGATCCAAGACAGTTGAGACAGATAAAGCGACAGGAGGGAATTTCTATCACCGACATCAGCTAGAGATTGATTGAAACATTCTATTAAGTCCTAGTGTCCTTAACGGCCCGGGTAACTGTCAAGGGAGCCTAAACTCCTAGATTTCAGTGAACCCAAGCGTCAGTGTTGCTAACAGCCCACCTTGGCTATTGACCAGAGCTTGATTTGATTAATCGAATTTTACGGTGATTGCCATAGCCTTTTTTACATGTTGTTCTTATTCTCTCTCTCAACTCTCACAGCCAGAGGCCCGGTGCTTGCCCGGCTCACGTTTCAAACACATATTTCTCGACACCGTCGTGAATTTTCTTGTCCATATCAGCGTCTACATAGTGTCACATGCCTTAGCATAGGTGATTGCATCTGGAGATTCGCTCGCTTCACATTTACTGAAAACAACGCAAGGATTTCTGTCCCTACCAAGGAAATGCCAAGCACAACTTCTTTTTTCAACACCCACCTAACTAGTGATACCGTTGGGAATTTTATTGCCCATATCAACGTCTTGCATAGTGTCACATGCCTTCGAGACAAAAACATAGGTGATTGCATCTGGAGAGATTCGCTCGCTTCACATTTGCTGAAAACAGCCCGGGGATTCCTAGCCCTACCACATTTGGCATACATGTTGATCAAGGCAGTGTCAACATAAAAAAAAAATTTCAACAACCCCTGACTAACAATATCGTCATGAGTTCTTTTGTCCATCTTAGTGTCTTCCAAGTCACCACATGCCTTCAAGATGTAAGCATAGGTTATTGCATCTGGAGAGATGCACTCGCTTTGCATTAGCTGAAACAGCCCATACCTTCTTGGCCCCACTCCTGTTTAGTGTGTCCCACAATCAGTGCATTCTTAAGAATTATCATTCCGTGAAGGTAGCTCCTCAAGAACAATGTCGTGTGATGTGATTGTAGATTGGTACTTGTGCTAGATGTGTTTTCCTAGTACATCGGTACTAACAGTCAGTGTCTGCTAAGACAGTTTATGACCTTTGTCTGTTTTGCAGGCTTAACGAGGGCGATTACCATGCTTTCAAGGAAGAGGTATGTCACAAACCGGTGACGTGGCTGCTCAGTATACACACTCCTTGTTTTGCAGGTGCAGGAACCCCCATTGGAATTGCTGACGTGGCACTGTCCGCACAGTCCCCCGCAATTTATATTGAAACAGCTGACGTGGCCTACCGTACGTATGCCTGTGTTTTGCGGCGCAATTTACGAAAGCTTTTGGTAAATTTTGGACTGCTTTTCTGGCTACACAATTTGCAAGAGAAAAGAGGAGAGAGCTTTTGCTTTAATTTTTACAAGCAAGCTTGTGAGAGGAAAAATTGAAGATGCTTTATTTTGGCAAGGCTTTTGATTTTCAGCTTTCGGGACTCTGCTTTTGACATCCCTTGTAAACTCTTTAAATAAGTGGACAAGCCTTCGACTCTGCAGAGCATCTAGACGCAGAGTCTAAGAGTGAGCGCCTGCTTACTCTCGTGTACTTTGAACACAGATTAATATAAAAAGAAATACCGAAAGGGACGCCAGTCTTTGGGGCCAATATCTCTAGGCACGGAACTCCATCGGACCAGTGTCGAATCAATTGTGAATTGTGAACTGTTTGAAGTGAATTCTTATGGTGTCGAGGTAGATTCTTGACTTGGAGTGTTTAAGTCTGTTACAGATATTCCAGAAAGGAAGCTCGTCAATAACTTTTTTGAGCTTTTTGAAGTATTTGGCATACATGTCAAGGCATTTCCAAGCACGATATCTTTTTTTAGCAGCCCTTGCCATAAAATATCATTGCGAATTCCTTTTCCCATATCAGCATCTTGGGTAATGCCACATGTCTTACAATGCAAGTGTAGGTGATTGCAATTGGAGAAATGCCATCTCTTTGCATCTGTTAAGAACACCCTTGTTGGGCATATCCTGCAATCGATGCACTCCAAGAGACGACATTCTGGACAAGAACCACCTGAAGCAAGTTTCGTGCTTTTTGAAGTACACTGCATTTGGCATACATGTCGACCAAGGCAATGCCAAACACGATGGTTTTTCTCAATGACCCTTGACTAGCAGTATCATCATGAATATTTTGATCCATATCAACGTCTTGCATAGTGCGACATGCCTTCAGAATGCAAGCATATATGTTTCCATTTGGATAAATGCCATGTCTTTGCATCTGCTGAAAACAGCCCAGAGCTTGTTGGCCATGTCCTTCTTGGGCTTATCCCGTAATCAATGCGTTGCAAGGAACGACATTTTGGACAGGAAGCTCATCAAGCACACTTCTGAGCCATCAGAAATATCTGACATACATGTCAACCAAGCAACAACATCTTGTGTAATGCCACATACCTTTAAGATGCAAGTGTATGTAGGTGATTACCTCTAGAGAGATGCCATCTCTTTGCATCTACTAAAAACAGCCCAAAGCTTCTTGGCCCTGTCCCTATTGGGGAAATCCCACAATCAATACACTCCAAGAGATGATGGACAAGAAATGCCTGAAGCAAGTTTTGTGATTTTTGAAGTACATCACATTTGGCATACATGTCAACTAGTCAACCAAGGCAGTGTCAAGCACCAAAGTATAGGTGATTGTATCTCGAGACATGCTCTCTCTTCTAAACGTTGTCTAATGTGAATAGTAGAGCACCCTGGCTCATCATCATATTGTATTCTGGGCATCTGGACTGTTGGCTGGCTGCATTGATTGCTGAAAACATTCCACAGCTTCCTAGCCCTGCTGGCAAGTTACCATCAGATATTGTATTTTGGGCACTTGGACTGATTGGTGAAAACAGCGCATTCCGACTGCAATTCTTCCTCGATATCCACATCAAATCAGGCTTAGTCTGGTAATCAAATTAGCAGCAACATAAGGCCATGAATAGAACCACTAACTAGTCCTCAGTGCTAGGGTCAAACAAATTTTTCAACAGCAAACATTCGATTGGTACTCCTATGGGCAGAACTGCTCCATTTGGACTGTTGGCTTCTGGCCCTGCTGGCTCCCGTTGGACAAATCCTGCAATCGATTGTAAAGCGCAGATTGAATAGATAAGTAATCGGGGTTTACAATCATAGCAGCAATCGAACGTCGAATAATTGCTCTACGTGGACGAGCGTGCTGCCTAATTTGTAAAAAGGGAAAATTACCAAAATACCCCTCTAATTTGTGGAAATCTCCAAATTACCCCTCAAATTTCAAAAATTGCCAAAGTACCCCCATAATTTGTCGTACATTTCCATAATGCCCTTCAAAATTTCCAAAATTCCCAAAATACCCCCGGTTGTGAGAGTAAATTTCTCCAAAAACAAAAAAATTTGTAGCTTTTCATAAGAAGAGTGATTGTCTACCATACAGGATGCTAAAACTAAAATTTGAGTTGGTTATGTAGGCTTTGGAGATGAATTCTTATACATAATTTCTTTTTCTGCGAGGTAATTTGCAAAAAATTGCGTGCTAAGCACTCAAAAGCCGATCTCAATTGTCAAACAAGAATAAAGATTAGAAAACCTTGAAGATCCAACGAAAATAGATACAAGGGTTTTGAGGGGTATATTGGGAGTTTTTACAAATTAGAGGGGTATTTTGGTAATTTTCCCTTGTAAAAAAGGAGTAAAAAAAGGACCTTACGCTCACCAAGTAAACAAAAACAAAAAACAAAAATCAAAACAAAACAACAAAAGCTATAAAAAAAAACAAAACTAAAAGATTAATAAAAACGGTATAGAGATTTGGGTATCCTATTACCTAGGCTCCCAAAGATAAAAGCACCTAACAACCCACGGTTTTATCAAACACTCAAAAGCATCATGCATGTGACTACTATATCAAGTCCACGAACCAAATACAATTTAAACCTTGAAAATCAATTATATACCTTTATAAAATCAAAAAAATATGAACTTACGAACGGACAGTTCTGAAAAATAAAGAAAGACAAAATAAAAGATTTGAAAGCTCAAAAATATATAAACTAACAAACTAAGTTACTAAGGAGAGGAAACCTAAAGATATCAAAAGAAGACTCTTCGCAATCCTCTCCTTTGCCATCATTAGCTTTTCTTTTTCTTTCGCTAGCTTTTCTTTTTCTTTTGCTTAGAGCCTTTCGACTTTTACATAGAGCCGTTCGACTTCTGCACAGCTCTCATCGACTTCCTTTCTAAAGGCTGAAAGCACCAAAGCGGCATGGTATTCGTGGCTGCGGCCAGACATAAATTACATCTTTTGTTCATAATAGAGAATACAAGGTTCAGACAGTACCTTGTCTATAACAGGGACATAGTACCCCAACTTAGTGAGAGACGCATCTTCCAGCAATGACACACCTCTAGACCCTACCACTAAAAGCGTGAACCAAAAGTTTACATCACGGAAGCCCCTGCATTTTGTGGTAGAGACTCTACAGATGAGTCCACACCATCGAGAAATCGTCCACCACTGTATTCAATAGATAATTCACTGATTGGCACACCATGTACACCTTGGGATCACACAAGGATGATCCTAGAAAGGTGTACAAGACTAGGGATGGAGCTGTTGTGGAGGATAGGGTCAAAAATTTGCGAGACAAGAGAGGATTTGACAGCTCTGTACAATTCAATTTGGCCACTCTATGATGGAGATTTGGGATGATCAATATGATGATAGAAAGAATTACATTGTCAAGGCCATTCTTATAGAGGACATGCCGACAGAGAGGTATGATCTAGCCTCGAATAACTGGATCTTAAGTGTGGCAATTGCCACAATGTCACACCATCGGTCCGAAGCGAGAGATAGAGGGCTAATAGCTCAAAGCCGGCATGGTTGGATGCAGAGGAGTGGGTGGGGATTGCACAAGAGACATAAGAAAATCCTCAGAGATTTCAGGAATAAAGAGATGTAGCTAGAGTACATTTGGAGTCTGTTGGAGCATCACATCTTAGGAATGGGGGCTATGAAACTCTACCTACTTATGAAATAAATTAAAGAGCTTCTACAAATTGTCAAAAAGTTGTGGAAGTTATATCAAAATTATCTTTCTAATTTTAAAAATTATTGAAGTAAGAATTGTTTGTTTTTAGATTATAATTAAAAGGAAATTTATAAATATAAATTTAAAATTTATGAGATAATTATTAGAGAAAAGTAAAGGGGGGATTAGAAAATTCACTCTGAAATTTATGGGATAACTTTCAAAGTTAGAATACCTTGATAAAAAGTTGTGATAAAAATATCATGATCAAATATTTAGTTTAGCTAATTACTAAGTATGAAATTCTCTAGTTTCAACAAAAAATAAAAGAAGAAGACTAAGAAATTGACTCAAAATGTGTTGATTTTTAGAGTTGAAACACACTATTGGAAAGACATTATAATTTTTTATTGATCAGCTATTTAATTTAGATTATTACTAAGCTTAAAATTACCTAATTTTGGGTATAAATTAAAGGGAGAGATTAGCAAACTAGCTCAAAAATTTATGTACTAAATTTTAGGATTATATAAAGGTATTGAAAACCCACAACAATAATATCATACAAAAAACAATTACATATAGTACTGTAATCCAATACAAAGGTTTAGATTTCTCAAAAAATTAACTAAATTATAAAAAAGACATAGTATAAATTCTTATGGTAATCTTTTGAGTTTTCAATACTTTACCTAACAGTTAAGTATCCCTTTAGAATGATAAAGGATATGGCCCCCAAAAGAACACGTGCAAGGAGGAGAACATCACCGCCAAGAGGGCCATGTCCACTCAAAACAATGAGGCCCGTTTGAGTAGCATTCCCATGCATGAGAGTGTTTATACCCCTAAGCCACATTAGATCCCAGTGCTTGCCAGACCAATCCCATGTGGGTCCTTAGTTATTAAAATCTCTATGATTTAGTATAAGCTCTTTAAATTATAGCATTGCATTTGTTTGGAAATATATATGTACTTAAAAAATTTTAAATGGATCGAGAATGGAAGGACATCTTCCAAAAACCACATACACTTGTTTGTTAAGCTAGGAAAGGAATGCTTTGGTTAGTCTAGATGAACTAGGAACCAATTGATGATCCCTAAGACAACTTGTCTCAAGACCACCTTTGATTCCTTGATATATATTCACTTCATGTGATGAGCAATTATAGCTATTTAGCCAATGTTAAGTTGGCCACCCCCATGGACAAAGAGTTTATACTCCATGCACATATATGTCTTTACATATGCTAGGATATCTTTGTTATCCTAAGGGAGCTATCCAATTGTATGGGTGAGTGGTTAAGATGTAGCCCAAACTTTTGGGTGATATCTTGTTCCATCCGAAATTTTGAGTAATGAAAAGGATGCCATTTTTTACCCCTATATATGTAGGTGTTCTTGAGATAGGATGGCAATTGGTCATGGTTATTTAGTTAATAGTATCTTCAAAGAGGAGGTAGAAATAGGGGACATGGCGGAGGAAGAGGAAGAGGAGCAAGAGCATATACGGTATGAAGAGAACCATCCTTAATGAATGAGGAATATGAAAGAGCTACATTTTTACCACAATCGACAATTCTAGGACTTGGCAACAATGTGGCGTCATCAAAACCACTACAAATTGACAAGGTGAAAAGTTTGAGTTACTTGTAGAATGTGGTAGTAAAGATTGTTTTTTTTCTTTGGAATGCTTAAGGAAGCTAAAGCTAAGTACATACCCGATCAAAAAATTAGTAGTAGAACTAACAAATGGGAAGGAGGTTCTCTCTCAATATCAGTCAGAAAGGTAGAATTTTTGAACTCGTACGAACCCCACCTCACCCTAGTTTTGCACATTGGAATTAGGCATCTACAATGACATCCTATGTACGGACTAATCATCAAAAAATTAGGCACACATTCATTGTGCGCAGGCTAGTCTTTCCATAAAAAGGATAGTCAACTTCTAAAAGGTTTTACGTAAGGGGAAATAGGTCTATGTGGTTAGACTAAATAAAGTTGAAGACTTAGAGGCTGAAGGATAGTCAACTTTTAAAAGGCTTTATGTAAGGGGAAATAGGTCTATGTGGTTAGAATAAATAAAGCTAAAGAGTTAGAGGATAGCCTACTTCCAAAGTGGCTTAAGGAACCTTTAGATGTATTTCTAGAGACCTATCAAATCTACCTCCCGTGAGGTATTTAGATCACGACATCAAAACCTTCCTAGGAAAAGAGACCGTCTCAAAGAGACCCTACCCAAATCCATAGAGGTAAAATAATAGCTTTGCCAACTTATCAAACACAGGTTCATTTGGCCAAGAACTTCACCATGGGGAGCACTTGTCTTATTTCAAAAAAAGAAGGATGGATCCCTAGTCTTTGCATTGACTATAGAGGTCTTAATTAGGTATCTATAAAGAATAAGTATCCTATTCCCCACATTGACAAGCCACTTGACAGATTACATGGGGACAAAATATTTACTAAGATCTCAAGTTAGGATACCATCAAATCTAAATCAAACCATGAGACATACACTCAATATGGGCACTATGAGTGTATAGTAATGCCCTTCGGGCTTACAAATGCTCTAAAAAATTTAATTGACTTATACATAATATATTTCAAGAATATCTACATGAATTTGTGCTTGTGTTTTGCAACGACATACTAGTCTATGTTAGAGATGAAAAGGAGCATGAAGATCTTAAACCAAAAGTGCTACATCTCCTTCACCAACATCAACTATATGCTAAGATGAGAAAATGTGTCTTTTTTACCCTTGAGGCTAGCTACCTTGGATTTATCCTCAAGCAATCATCCAAGATTATGTGGTAGAAAGAGCGAGAAGATTAGCTCCTTCAATTGAAACAATACCTCACATCAGTTTCGTGCTTAAATTGCTAGATTTCACGCAAGAGTTTCAAGTAGTGATCGATGCTAGTGGCCTTCAACCTTGCTGTAGGAGGAGCCGTAACACAAGAAGGCCAGCTAATCACCTTTACCTCTTGATAATTAAGGATCCACGAGTTAAACTATCTAGCTCATGATCTAGAAATATTGGCTATCATTCATGCTCTCAAGCTCTAGAGACATTAACTTCTACGGCCACTAAAAGAGATGACTTCATTACCGCTGCCAAATTATCAATGTTGTTGGTGGGCATCAATATATGCATTGCTAAACCTAGAGGGAGATCCAATTTTTTAAACAAATTTAAGTTTAAATTACCGATGCTGGTATCGGTGCACTTATCAACGTGACATGTATACCGAGGCACATATCAACACATGCACCTATGTTATCTACAAAAATAGAACCATGGGTGCTCTTTTGTGTTTTTGTCCCTTTTTCGAACTTCTCTCTTGCTCTCATGCTTTAGATCTACTGATGTGGGACTTACCGGGCTTAAGATCTCCACTCATACACTCGCCAACAACAAGAAGTTGAGATTGTTTTGAAGATCTATGGTAGATTTTTTGGTTTTTGGTTTATGTGTGTGTGTGTTTTTGCAGATTTGGTGGCATCCTCTCAAGCGTTTTGTGCTCACTTAGGGTGCTTGTGAGTGCACTATCATTTTCTTTTCTTGCATACACACACACACACACACACACACACACACACACACACACACACACATGCACATAAACACGTAAATAAATAAAGATGCACATAAATTGACACATAATCGAACACACGACATGCGTACACACATGCACACATTTTCAAATATTAAATATTAATTTTAAATTCAAATTAAATATTATCATTCATAATCAAAGATATTAAAATTTGATAATAAGAATAAACTTGAAAAAGAATCATTGAGTTATTTTGGTTTAGATCAATGTATAAATATTATTTTTATTTTTAGGAAATTTTATTTAAAATTTATGCCGTATTTTTAAATTATGGCACGGCTTGTCGTAGATGTTGTGAATGTGAGTGTTAGAATGTTTTAGATGTTAAATTTTAGTGTTAGGTTTTAATTAAATTTGACCATCTTAATACCTTTAGTCGTATTAAGACATTTAGGTTAAATTATTAGGGTTAGCGGCTTAGGCTTGGGTTTAGGTTATAGTGTTAGGTTTAGGTTTGTTAATTAGGGTTTGTTTGTATTAATACATTCAAATTAGATTGTTAATTAGGGTTAGCGGTTTAGGCTTAGATTTAGGTTATAGTGATGGATTTGAGTTGATTTATTAGGGTTTGATCGTATTAATACGTTCAAGTGAGATTGTTAATTAGGGTTAGCGGCTTTGGTTTGGCCGCTAGTAGTTGGCGATGCGATATTATCACATAGGGATAATAAAATTCAAGAAACAAAATTCATAAAACTCCATTTCCATGAGCATCATAATTAATCCTTACTTGAAGATAACCAACAAGCCCAAAAGCAGAAACCTTCAATAACAAAAATCCATACAATTCTCATTGCCATGAACATAGTGTTAATCCCTTTGCTTGAAGATACCAAGATCCAAAGTAAAAGGCTTCAAGAAACAAAATCCATAAAATTCCATTGCCATGAGCATCATAGTTAAGTCTTCTTTAATTACTTGAAATTTTCCAATTGACCTTTACAAAATTGGATGACAATGTATCAAAATTTCTAGAAAACGATATGGAGATCAAGCATACAATATTTGTTAAGTATGGAGCTTGATTTACCCCTTGTAATTTTTTGTGTTAAAAACACACATTTGTAAGGCTCGCGTTATGAGGAGAAGCCATCTTCGCCAGAATATTTCTTTTTGCCAGAATATTATGACCGGAGGGAGGCCAAAAAAAGGCCGGTCAGCTGGCTGGTGACTAGTGGCCGAATTCAATGGCCAGTGGACAATTTTAAATCGGACTTGTCTTCTCAAGGGTGTTCACACATGGGCGCATTGAAGCGTCCAACTCAAACTTGTCTACACAAGGGCGGCTACACAACACGACTGCCTCTCATGGGAGAAGGTAGCCCTTTTGGCCTATAAAAGGAGGCCTTTTTCCACACAAAAATGGATTGAAGAGGTGAAGCATTGTGATGCATTGTGAAGTTGATGCAACAAGGTGGACGGGAGGTGGTGAGAGTGAAGCAAGATGGGAGCTCCAAAAGGGTATAATCCCTTTGTAATCTACTTCTTGTCTTGAAGTACTAAAGCCATTGAGTGGCTGCTTTTCCATGGATGTAGCCCACATTGGGTGAAACATGTATATCGTGCATTCTCTCTCTCTCTCTCTCTCTCTCTCTCTCTCTCTCTCTCTCTCTCTACTCTATAATCTCTTATGAAAATTATCTCTCTCCATTAAATAAACTACTCAATTATCTACTTAGCTACGTCATATTTCCTAAAAACTGGTATTATAGCAAGGTTTGCTCGTAGTAGCTAAAGTATCTCAAGGAAGAATTCCCTGAATTGAGTGGGAGTAATGGCGGAGGAAGGAAAGCTCAAGATCAAGAAATTCAATGGCAAGAACTACCAACATTGGAAGATGTAGATTGAAGACTATCTCTACCAGAATGACCTTTATTTTCCACTTGGCGGTCTTGCAAAGAAGCCTGCAACAATGGTTGATGAAATATGGATTGTCCTTGACCAAAAGGCATTAGGAACAATCAAGCTAAGCTTATCGTCAGTAGTGGCCTTCAACGTTTTGGAGATAAAGACCACAGAGAACTTGATGAAGTCACTTGACGGCCTCTACGAGAAACCATCGGCATCCAATAAGGTATTTCTCATGAAGTGCTTGTTCCATCTAAAGATGGTAGAGAATGAGTTGCAAAAACACCTAAATGACTTTAAAACCAGCATAAGTCAACTTCAATTTTGATGAAAATAAATTTTGATGTGACGAAGTGCAAGCTCTCCTTATACTATCATCTCTACCAGATAGTTGGGACATCCTTGTAAAATGACCATAAGTAACTCTATCTCTGGCACAAGTACTCTTAAGTTTGATGATGTTGTGGGTGTTCTTCTAAGCGAAGAAATGTGAAGGAGAAGCACAAGTTAATCATCAAGTGTTGCACTATCAGTGGGAACAAGAGGAAGGCCTAAGGAGAGGTTCAAAAACCAAAAGGGTCATGATCACTCAAGGCAAGCAAGTCACACACAAAGTCAATTCTTGAATATTGGAACTGTGATAAGAAGAGCCACGTCAAGAAGGATTGTTGGTCTAAGAAGAAGAAGAGTCAGAGTCTCAAGGCAACAAGCCAACATCGGAGGCCAATGTGGTAGATAAAGTAGAGCAAGATGGTCTAATTCTCTCATTACACATTGTGTCTAACTCCTGGATAGTAGATTCCAGGGATTCATTCCATGTGACACCACACAAGCAGAATTCCCAAGATTACACCGAAGGTAATTTTTGGTATGTATACTTAGGAGATGATGAAGCTTGTGAAATTGTTGGTAAAGGTACCTAGTTTGTGTCAAAATTGCTAGCAAAAATGAATGGAAGCGTAAATATGTTAGGCATGTCCCTTCAATTTGCAAGAACTTAATCTCTACAGGACAATTGGACAATGAAGGTCCAACAAAGGTTGGTACATGCACTTTACTTGTGTACTGCCAACACAGAATCTTCAACTTATGCAATAGCTATAGAAGTCGATAGTGCGGTATGGCACTACTGGCTTGGGCATATAAGTGCCAAAGGAATGCAAATCCTCCAATCAAAGAAGCTTCTACCAGGTTTGAAAGAAGTGGACTTAGAGTTCTGTGAAGATTGTGTATACAGTAAACAAAAGAAGGTAAATTTTCAAAAATAGGAGTAGGGATGTAATTTTCAACGCACAAAATATGTACAAAGATTACTTGGAAAAAAAACAAACAAAATATACAGGTGATGAGTACATGGAGCTTGAGGACAATGAAGAATGAAGGAGTGCAAACGGTGACAAAGTGCAACAACGTGAACCAAATGAGGAGCCTCAACCTATTCCTCAAAGATCTACAAGAGCAAGTAGACCTCCAAAAAAGTTTGTTCCTTCCTTCAACCATCGCTTGATGTCAGATTCTAGAGAGCTAGAATCAGGAAGAAGCTATGCATCACAAATCCAAAAAAGAATGGATGAAGAGCATGCAAGTGGAGATGGACTCATTATATCACAACCAAAACATGGGAGTTGGTTGAGTTTCGTAAAGGTAAGCGGACACTGCAAAACAAATGGGTGTATAAGCTAAAGGAAGAAGAAGGTGGGAAGAAAAGGTACAAGTTCAGGCTTGTGGTAAAAGGGTTTTCTCAAAAGAAAGATATTGACTTCAATGAAATATTTTCTCCTATTGTAAAAAGAAACTCAACTAGTCTTGTCTTAAGCCTTGTGGCTGCTCATGATTTAAATCTTGAGCAAATGGACATAAATACGACATTCCCTCATGGTGACTTAGAGAAGGAAATTTACATGCTTCAACCAAAGGGGTATGAAGTAAAACGTAAGGAAAAAATGGTTTGCAGATTGAAGAAAATCTTGTATGGTTTAAAGAAAGCATCAAGATAGTAGTATTTGAAGTTTGATCGATGGATGTTGGATCATGGATTCAAAAGATGCAACTCAAATCGTAGCATCTACACAAATAATTTGGGAGATGGGAAGTTCATTATCCTAATGTTGTATGTTTATGACATGCTGATTGTAAGTGCTAACATGCCCGACATCAAAGACCTAAAAGAGGAGTTGTCTAAATCTTTTTCGATGAAAGATTTAGGTGCTGCAAAGAGGATACTTGGTATGAAATATCAAGGGACAGGACGAAGAAGACAAGAAAGCTATCTCAGGAGGATTATATCAAGAAGATACTAGAAAGGTTTGCTATGCAAGATACAAAATTGGTTTCTACACCTTTGGCTAGTCACTTTAAACTAATTAAGGATATGTGTCCAAAGACACAAGAGGAGATAGCCTATATGTCTAAAGTTCCATATGCTGGAGTAATTGGTTCTCTAATGTATGCTATGCTCTAGACAAGGCCGATATTGCAAATGTAGTAGGAGTTGTGATTAGGTTCATGGACAACCCAGGTAAAGAGCATTGGCAAGCTGTGAAGTCGATACTTAGGTATGTGAAAGGTACAACAAAAAATGCTTTGCATTTTGGAGGAATTGATATTTTTTTGGAAGGGTATGTTGATGTAGATATGGCAGGTGACAAAGATACTTGAAGGAGCAGTATTGGCTATGTATTCAAGTTTGGAGGTACAATAGTAAGCTGGGCTTCAAAGCTATAGAAAGTGGTCTCACTTTCTATCATGGAAGCAGAGTATGTAGCAATGACAGAGGTAAGCAAAGAAATTATGTGGCTTCATAGATTCTTAGAAGAGTTTGGATTCAAATAAGACAACTATGTCTTGTATAGTGATAGACAAAGCGCTATCCATCTTTCATCTTCAAAGGCCGCATCAAATTTTTGGATGAAGAAAATACTTTGTTGGTAGCACCAAAGGTGCCATCATAGGTGAGAAAAGAGATACTCTTTCCTCCCTCTTTGAACTTCTTGAGCTTTTGGGACCTTCACCATGTAGGGTAAGATTTGTGATCCTCTCCTCTTGTATTCTCTATGAGAATAGCTATTGCTTTTATCAAAAGAGAAGGAAGGTGAAGAAGAAGGAGAAGGGGATAACCTCCTTCTTGCCTTCTTCTTCCTTTGTTTCATCTCTTTCCTTTTGGAGTGACAAGGAGAAGGACAATGGGTTGAACATTTCCTCTTGAGAGGAGTTGGTGACCGTCTAGACCTCTCCTAGACCGCCACCTTTGTGGAGCCCCATCTTAAGAGAAACTTAGGGATTTTCTTCTTTCTCGCTGTTTGGATTTCTCCTCTCTTATGGGAGAGAGTCTTCTTTTGGTAATCTCATCAAAAGGCCTCCTAAGCTCTCTCTCCACTTGGAGAGGAAGGGAAATCAAATAAGCAAGAAGTTGCTGGTGGGTAACTCCAGCTTGCACAACAGGGTTGCCCATAGCTTGATGCAACCTAATAGCAAGATAATTAGCAAACATGGGGACCCTCCAAAAACACGGGATGATGACCGTCAAATTGAGCTCCTACCAAGAAGCTCGCCGCCTAACAAGCCTCCTTATCAAGTTTCCCAAGCTCAACAAGAGGAGACCATGAGGCAAGTACAAGAATGGTAGACAAAGGTATGATGAGGCCTAGTTCCTCTCCCTTTTGTTTTCTAGTCCTTTTAGTGCTAGAGAAATATGGTAATATATCGCATTTGTGTGGATTATTGACTGCTAAACCATATCACTATCAAAAATAGATTTCTCGTACCGTGGGTAGAAGATCTATTTGATAAGCTACAAGGTTTGACCTACTTCAGTAGGATTGACCTTGAAAGTGGCTATCATCAAATAAGGATAGTGAATGAAGATATCCTAAAGACCATGTTCCGTACAACGTTTGGTCTCTATGAATATCTAGTCATGCCTTTTGGCTTGACTAATGCACCGGCCACATTCAATTGTCTAATGCAGAAAATATTTAGACCGTATTGCAAATTCAATGGAGTGTCTTTGATGATATCATCATCTACTCCAAGTCCTTGGAGGAGCACAAGAAACAGCTCCAGGTAATTTTTCAAGCTTTGAGGGAGAATAAGCTTTTTATCAATCAAAAGAAAAGCGAATTTTTTCTTCAAGAGATTCAATACTTAGGTCATATTATCTCTCAAGATGGTATCCGTATGGATCCATCAAAGTTGGAGGTAATAAAAGCATGGCCTAATCCAAGGATTCTACATGAACTACAAAGCTTTATTGGTATGTGTGCATACTATAGACTCCTCATAGCAAAATTCTTTCAAATAGCAGGACCATTACTTAACAAAGAAAAATGTTAAGTACTCACGGACTGCTAAAGACAAAAATGCTTTTGACAAGCTCAAAGAGAATCTTACTCCCAACCAATCCTTATGCTTTTGGATCTCTTGAAGCCATTTGAGGTCCAATGTGATGCTTGTGGTGATTGCCTTTGATCAGTCTTGATGTAAGAAGGGCATGACATAGCATATGAGAGCTGAAGGATCAATGCCGATGAACGAGCCTTGGGAATATATGAAAAAGAGCTTTTCGCTAATCTATATACCCTAGACACATGGAAGCACTATCTATTGCGGACTCCATTTATTTTGTGAATAGACCACCAAAGTCTCAAGTACTTCATGACGCAAACCAAGCTTACCAAAAAACAAATGAGGTGGGCATTTTTTTTTTTGTAATTTTATTTTCATATTGCTCACAGACTGGTAAGCATAATCAAGTGGCCAATGCACTTTTATGACGACCAAGAGTTAATGTGATGTCTATAGCAACTCACAATGATCTATCTTCTATGATATACGAGTATGCTACTACACCTGCCTTTAAAGGTATCATGTCAGCCCTTGCTTTGGGAAAGAAGAAGAACCATTTACCTTGCAGGATGGTTATCTTCTCCATGGAAATAAGCTATGTGTTACGCACTCCCTTCATGCAAAATTCATGTATGAATCCCGTGCTCCTCTCTATACAGGGCATAGAGGCATTCAACCTACTCTTTGAGGAATAGAGACGTACTTCTATTGGCGTACCATGAAAGTAGACATACAAGAGTATGTTTCAAAATGTGTGGTATGCCAAAAGACCAAGTATGATAGAGGGAAGCAACCTGGATTACTCCAACCATTGAAAATCTCTAATTGTCCATGGGAGAGTATATCCATGTATTTTATCTTTGGATTACCTAAGTCTATCCATGGGAATACGGGAATATGCACAATAGTCAACAGGGTCAACAAGCAAGCACACTTTATTCCTATCAAAAGACTATTTAGGCACACCAAATGGCAACTCTCTTCATATCACAGATTTTCAAGCACCATGGATTATCAACATCCATTGTGTCAGATAGAGATCCTAGAATGACCAGTAATGTTTGGAAAGGTCTCTTTGAAAATCTAGGTACAAGATTGAATTTCTCTTTGGCCTATCACCCAGAAACGGATGGCCAAAGTGAGATAGTCAATCTTACAATTCTCGTTCTACTAAAGATTGATGGTATAGAAGTAGATCAATGCTCACAATGGGAGAGATACTTACCCCTTCTAGAGTATGCGCACAATAATGCTATCCATACTACTACGGGAAAAGCACCTTTTGAGATCATAGAGGGAAGACCTAAGAGTCCCTTGCTACTTAAAGTACATGGGAAGATCTTTGTTGCTGATAAGTATAGTCATGACCAACAAGAGTATTTCCAAAAGATGAAGGAGGCTATATCCATCTCTCAACAAAGACAAAACATTGTTGCTGATAAGCACAAAAGGACCTTAATGTTCAAAGAAAATGATTGGGTCTTACTTAAGTTTCCCAAGGCTCAATTAAGGCAAACAACGGGCAAAAATCCTATAGGCCATCAAAATAATTATGCTAAACTAGCAAAAAGATACTATGGTCCTTTTCAAATCTTGAATCCAACCAATGACATTGATTATCAACTCAAGTTTCCCAACCATTGGCTCATACACAATTCTTTTCATGTGAGCCTACTTAAGCCCTAAAAAGGAGAGCCACCTAGAGAACCAACTATTGAAGATCCTCCAAGAATCAAAGACCAAGAAGTTTTGAAGATGCTAGATGGATGCAAGGAATACAACTTAAGGATAGTATGAACCTTGCCAATGCTTACAATGCTACATTAGATTAAGCAAATGTACATGCTTCTTTTGAATGACCAATTTTTTTGTCGTATAAGACTAATTATCTTTTTATTGTCCACAAATTTAAGTAGTAGACATGCTTAGAATCATATTTGTGATGACGACGTCTCTCAAACACAAAGTAGAACTTGTCACTCTACTACGGGAGAATGAAATGGACTCAAGTGTAGGCATGCTTGCGATAGCTAAGTCTCCCAAGACCCAAATGGACTGTCATCTATCTTGGAATGATGTCATAGCATAAAAAGGGATCCTCTACCTACTAAGAAACATCAACTAATGACTAAGGCTTTATCTCTTCTACCTCATAGTTGAGGATGACTATGATTTCAAGAGAGAGAGGATGTCATAAAATCTAATATCTAATCAGCCCAAATGATTTTCTCATATTAAACTGATCATTTAATGTGGGAGAACAAATGAGAACAAGGGTAAGAATATAGACATGTGCTTATGGATCTATCTCAACACGGGGCCAAGGTTAAAGGGGTCCAAATGAGAGATGTTCTATCAAAGAGCAAGGCTAGCTAATGAATCTTAAAGAACTTATGGTTAGCTTCATTAAAGACCTCCAAAGGTTAGTGTTAAAATAAATTTGACCTTAGGCAAGCTAGGGCTGTCCTTAAGGTGGGAACCCATCCCAAGATTGAGGTGCTTATTGTGCTTGCTGACTAAGGTGCTTGAGATGCTTTTCATCTTTGTTGACTAAGGTGCTTGAGGTGCTTAATGACTAAGGTGCTAACGTGCTCCATGACTAAGGTGCTTGAGGGGCTTGAGGAGCTCTAAAAGTCAAACATGATCCCTACTCAAGGGGGGGCGAGCCCTCATTGTAGGAGCATGGGAGAGAACACACACACCCTCACACCAGGCAAGCTTGGTCTAAAGAATTAGCTAGAACACTTGTCAAGTTCCTCTTCATGTTGCCCTCATGGTGTGCCTAAAGCTTATTGGTTGGCCTCTCAAGGGGTCCAATGATAATTTAGCTAATTTATTTAATTGATTATGCATTTATCAAGTCCTCTCTCTCGAAGGGGAAAGGGGGACACTTGTCCCAAGGCTAGCATGGTTGCTTTATATGCACCCTACATGTGATTGTCTAGGCTTGTAGGGGTCCAATCATTTTCTAGCATGAGCTATAAGGGGGGTGGGTGCAAAATGCAATAGCTCCATCTCCTTCTCCAAGCTTGTTGAGAAGTTGAGAGCCTACACCAACACTCTTGGCTATGGAATGCAAATCCAATCAAGAGCCATGTTCCAATGCTTAAGCTTTCCATCTTCTTCATCAATATTATGCTATGAAAGAAAAGCAATGATAGGTTAGGAAGTATCCCTTTCTTGTATGTCACTTCTTCTTCTTGTTCCCTACCCTCATTCTCCGCTAGCTCTCTCCACCTTTGAAGGTGTTTAAGGCCTTTGGGACTAAGGCCGGGGATGGTTAATTATTTTACAAGTTTATATGATATGCACGTGTTGCACGAAGCTTTCCATGTTCATTGCATCACCTAGGTCTCAAGGACCACAAAGACTGTATTGTACCAAGTCTCTCTTGATGGGAGAATCTATGATACAAAATCCTATTGGAGGGGGGACGGTCTCCACATAAATCCGGTCCTCAATTCTTGTCAAGCTCCCTAAACTCTCTCTCTTGCAAAATTTTTGTTCATGTCAAGTTAATTAAATATATGGTTATGTTGCTACCGCTAGTTAAGTTTACCGTCTATGTTCTCAAAGTAGTCTCACAAAAATGCTCTCTAATTCTCTTAATTGTGCTATTCGTAAAGTTCATAGGCCATTTTCATTACAACGGTATCAGAGCTATTGGTTTCTCTTTTCTTACTTAAGAAGAGAGGTCATTAAGTTTTCCATAAAAGGTTGGACATGTTCATTGCAATAGGGTAAGTGGGACAGGTTATTATGTTGGTTGAGAAGGAATTAGTTTGAGATACAGCGTTGGAAACTATAGTCTTAATAATGGAGTCTCTTGGGGCTTGTCTTTGGCTTAACCATTATTGAGCTACGAGCAAGCTCAACGGGAACCATAATCAACCGAGCAATGTTCTTCCATATCTCCTTGGTGCATCAAAAATCTCATTTTGCTTGAACACCCTGATTCAGACCTTACAATGGAATTAGTTACAGGTAGGAAGGTTTAAATCTTCTACTTCATTGGGTAACTTGAATTTTGTTTTGAATGGTATAACACTTCTACAAACTTCATAGTCTTACATTAGGAGTGTATGATAGAATCCTAGGAATGATTGGCTTAAGGCGAATGATGCTCACATACATTGTAAAGATGCTTCATTGAATTTCATAAATAACCAAAACTCTAGGGTCACAATTACTAGGAAACAAGAGAAACCTATACTCAAACTAGTGAGATTTACCAAGCTTATGAGGAGTTATAGGAAGAATGAAATGATTTACTAAGTAAAGCTTAACCCTAAGGAGAAGAAGCTAGATTCACCTTAGCCCAAATGGCTAACAGAATTTGATGATGTATTTATCAAAGAATTCTCATAGTTTTACTGCCTAAGCGTGAAGTTGATCATGCAATAGAGCTTATTCTAGGAGCTCAACCAATCACTCGTAGGCCACACATAATGTCGGTACGTAAATTTGTAAAACTCAAGGAATAACTTACTCAACTTCTTGAACAACACTTCATTCAACCTAGTGTTTCTCCATGGAGTACTCATTTTCTCTTTAATTGAAAGAAGGATGGTATACTATGTCTTTGTATTGATTATTGTGGATTGAATCAGGTAACGGTCAAGAATAAGTAGGCAATACCAAGGATTGATGAGTTACTTGATCAATTATATGGAGCTTCTATCTTCATAAAAATTGATCTTAAGTCAGGGTATTGCCAAATCCGAATTAAGGAAGAGGATATACCAAAGACAAGATTCTACACTCGTTTTGGACATTATGAATCTACAGTTATGCCTTTTGTGTTAAGTATGGAGCCTGATTTACCCTTGTAATTTTCTGTGGTAAAGCGCACATTTGTAAGGCCCCCATTATGAGGAGAAGCCATTGTGCGTGAAGGAAAATCACTCACCGGAAACCAAAATTTTCACGGACAAGAATCAAGGGCAACTTTAAAGGCCTCGGGGGCGGAGGCCCCCGAGACTTTTTTTTCGCCGGAATATTCTTTTTCACCGGAATATTATGGCCGGACCGCGGCCGGAAAGTGGTCGGAAAACAACCGGTCGGTTGGCCGGTGGCCGGTAGTCAATGGCCGATGGCCGGTGGTCGGAAGTCAATGGTCGGTGGCCGGTGGCCGAATTCAATGGCCGGTGGCCGAATTCAAAAGCGGACTTATCTTCTCAAGGGCGGCCACACATGGGCGGATTGGAGGGTCCGATTTGGACTTATTCGCACAAGGGCGGCTACACATGGCTGTCTCTCATAAGAGAGGGCAACCCTTTTGGCCTATAAAAGGAGGCCATTTCTACACACATTTCATAGTGTGAAGTTGATGCAACAAGGTGAGTGTGAGGTGGTGAGAGTGAAGCAAGGCGGGAGCTCCATTAAGGGTATAATCCCTTTGTAAACTACTTCTTGTTTTGAAGTACTAAATCCATTGAGTGGCTGCTTTCCCGTGGACGTAGCCCACATTGGGTGAACCACGTATATCGTGTGTACTCTCTCTCTCTCTACTATACTCTATAATCTCGTGTATATAAATCTGTCTCTCTCCATTAAGTAATCTACTCAATTATCTATTTAGCTACGTCTTATTTCCTAACATTTTGGACTTACAAATGCTCCTGCAAATTTTAATCGTCTCATGACCGATGCATCTGTTTCAAGAGTATCTTGAGTATTTTGTTCTTGCCTTCTGATGATATTTTGGTTTACTCAAGAAATAGAGACGAACATGAACAACATGTGTGACAAGTACTTGAAATTCTACGTCAAAATCAACTTTATGCTAAGCGTAGTAAATGCACCTTCTTCACTGACAAGGTGGATTATCTGGGGATTATTGTATCCAAGGATGGTGTTTCTACTGATCCAAGTAAGATCAAAGTTTTTGTAGCTTGGTCTATGTCAAAATCAATTAAAAAAATACGTAGCTTTATTGGTTTAACATGATGGTATCGCACTTTTATTGAAGGCTATGCTAATATTGCATCTCCACTGACTAATACACTTAAGAGGGCTAAAGTGTTTACTTGGAATAAGTGTGCGAAGCTAGTTTTGAGAAACTCAAAGAAGCTTTGGTGAATGCTCCAATACTACAGCTTTTGGACTTCTAAAAAACATTCACTCTCCTCACTGATGCAAGGGGACAAGCAATCGGTGTCATTCTATCTCAATAAGCAAGGTCAATAGATTATGAATCTCGTAAGTTACGTACGCATGAGTTGAATTATCCTACACACATGACTTGGAATTATTGGCCTTGTGCATGCTCTTAAAGTGTGGTGACATTATCTTCTTGGAAGAAGATTTGAATCACATACCAACCACAAAAGCCTGAAGTGTCCCAACTTGACCTTAATATGCGACAATGAAGATGGATGGACTTATTATGCAAATATGATTTTGGAATTAAGTATAAACCTGGAAAGGAAAACCTTGTGGCCAATGGCTTAAGTAGAAAGAGTATTGTAGAAGTTGTCACAACCTCTACTACTTTCTTAATTGACCTCATTCGAGAAGATATATTTCAAGACCCATATTACATAAAAATCCACTACTTGATGACTTAAGTAATCGCATGGAGAAGCAAGAGAGGCAAATCAAAGGCTTCCACGTTGAAGATGATAATCTTTACTTCAGTAACTATCTTTGTATCCCAAATCAAGGTGGCATCAAGCTTCAAATACTATAGGAAGCTCACGATATACCTATTGTAGGACACCCAGGATGCATTAAGACTTACACTACTATAAGGAAAAGTTTCTTATGGCCAAGACTAAAGCATGATGTGTTAAATTATGTTACAAGATGTTTAACATGTCAACGTATTAAAGCTGAACGAGTTCAATACCCTGAGAAAATTCAACCTAATGATGCACCATAAATGAAATGGGAATTCTTCACAATCAGTTAAGTCATGATTTTCAACCACCCAGTCCACGCCAATAATTACGTCATGCACACCCATGTCTATGACATAAAAATTTCCTTTATGATTCTGCCCATGCAAAGAAAAAGACAAAATTTCAATTAGGCCTTTTGTGAGACTTTTATTCCCACTAGCTAATTCCCCAGGTCTTTTAATTTCTTGGGTTAATTTCAGATTTAGTCTCTCTACAAATTTTGTGGACAAGAAGCAATGTGTGTTACCCAAAATCAATTAAGAACTTCAATTTTGAATTTTGGATTTTACCCACAAATTTTGATCTTTGTATCCCAAATCAAGGTGGGATCAAGCTTCAAACACTATAGGAAGCTCACAATATACCTATTGTAGGACACCCAGGATGCATTAAGACTTACACTACTATAAGGAAAAGTTTCTTCTTGCCAAGACTAAAGCATGATGTGTTAAATTATGTTACAAGATGTTTAACATGTCAATGTATTAAAGCTAAACGAGTTCAATACCCCGATAAAATTCAACCTAATGATGCAACATAAATGAAATGGGAATGCATATATAGGAATTCTTGCATCTCTGGGATATGACCCTATTTTTTGTGGTTCACTCTAGCTTTTAGCAGTGCCTATAAAATCACTTGCATCTACTACCGCAAGGCAATACATACCTATGATGTGGAGTGGTGAAATCTCTTCACTCACCATCTCCATAATCTCTTCTTCTCGTTTACGAGAAGAAGAAGAAGAATACTCTCTCTCTCTCTACTTGCTTACTATCTCCTTTCTTGTTTCATGGTGTATGCGTTTTCTGAAGGCTCTCGTGGTGAAAACCTCTACGTAGCTCTCACCAATACTCTCTTGTGGCAAAGAAAGAAGCCTCTCAAAATCCCCTAATCAATTCTAAAGCATGGTGAGAAGCTCTAAACTCCATAGGCATCATCTCTCTCTCTATGTCGTTTTTTTGAGTAGATATCCTCTGGATGGTTGCTTTTTTCATATACAAGTGCATGTATGGACTTGTCAAGTGCGTATGAAGTTATTCTATGATTATTTCATCATTTTTAATACACTTATTTATGCACACTATGTGTTTATGGTCTCGTCTGTACATAAAAAGCCCTTTCACTTCACGACACGTAAGTGGTAGAAACATTGTTTTGGTCATAACTTACAAACCGTTATGAATCATCCCAAATCCTTTAAACCAAAGATAAAAAACATCACTTAGAACATTTTCTCTTATGGGTTTCATGTGAAAATCACGCACAAGCTAAGAATTATGGTTTTTTTAAAAAAAGCTTACTACCCATTGGGTGAAAGCATGAAATGGTGGTCAATTTTAAGGGATTTTATAGGTGGTTTCCGAAGTAGTTCTCAAGTTTTATTTGTTCCTTTCAAATAATTTATTGGGGGCATGGAAAATTGCAAGAAATGGAGAATTCCACTACTTCAAGAATGCCATCATATTTTGAACATTGTTTATGGGGGTGACTGTGACTTTTGTTGCATGCCATTCTACATAGTATAGGAAGCTACCCACGCGCTACTCCATCTCCATGCACCTTGTGTGAACAAAGCAAGGAAGAAATGCGGACGCCTACCCTCTCTGTGCGACCTCAATCTTCATCGGGTAATGTAATATCCCCCCCCCCCCCCCCCCCTCTCTCTCTCTCTCTCTCTCTCTCCCTCTCCCTCTCTCTCTCTCTCTTGTTGTAGTTGAGCAATGTGTTTGTTTGAGGACATTGTGAATCATGGCTTGTGTGTTTTTTTTTGTACAGTGATATGAAGACTCCATCGCAAAAGATCACCATGGCAGCAGCTGATGGTGGTTCAGCTAGCATGCTTTCATCCAGTAGCAAGCCTAGGAGCTCCACAACATTGGGCATAAAGTCTGAAACTATCAGCGACAAAATCATTGGTACATATCAACTCTGTCTCTTCAATTGTAGAAATTTTCTTTTCAATGTTTGTTTACTATGTCAAATGTGGTTTGCCGCAAGATCTTCTTGGAGGATTCAATACCCCAAGCAAACTCGATTCTGCTACACACGAGAGGAGTTGCATGAGGAGTATGGCTTAAGCTTGGAGGGCAAGCTCTACCAGCACCTCAGTGAGGCTGATGTCATAGATCATGATTGGTTGTCGGTCTGCATGAAGAAAAGGGAGAAGGGCTCTAAAATCTTTCTGCATATGATGCGACCTGATTTTGTAGACGAATGTAGGTTACTATTTCACAAAGTCTACCAAAGCATGCTAGCCAACAAAGAGATCACATACAAGTTTGCAACATTGTTTGTGTACGAGCGATGCCCAACTTCTCAGCAAGATCCTGCAGGTCAAAAGGTTGCATGGGCTGCTTTTGCTGAATAGTTTTTGGACCATTGCAAGAAGCTTCTGGGTGGCATTGACAAGAAAATAAAGATTTGGCTGGAGAATAATGAGGGGACATCACTTCATCCCCTTTGTCTTGACAATGTTGGGGCAAGTCAGAAAAGTGGGAAAAATGCTCTCTTATCTGGTAGCACTTCTCTAGTTAGTGCCTCCTTTATAAGCTAGCAAGTAAAAGCACAGGTGGAGCAGATTTTGGATGCAAAAAGGGATGCATTAAAGGTTTTGAACACAACATTGGATAATGTGAGAGTAGAGCTACAAGACAAGAACCAAAATATGTGGAAGATACAAGGGACATCTTTAGCCGCCGCGGTAGTGCTTCAGGGGCAATTGCAAGAGCTCCAGATATTGTGGTCCAGCATGAAGGGAGTTGTTGATACTGACCCTGATTTTTTGGTGATTGAAGGCAAGATGGCTACTTTAACTACTGCAATCACAGCTCTTGGGGCCGATGGAAGCAGCTCGAACATAAGAGATGAGGTGGATCGTCTCCAGGTATGTGCCGACCAAGTCAAGGCAGGATTTTTGTTTATGTGGTAATGCCCTAGGTACTTGACATGGTACTCTCTTCTATTTAGGTGGTTTTTTTTGCCATGCCAGTTATTTCTGTTTATGTGGTAATGCCCTAGGTACTTGACATGGTACTCTTTTCTATTTAGATGGTTGTTTTTGTCATGCCAGTTATTTCTGTTATGGTGCTAAGTGCCCAACCTACCTGACATGGTAGTTTTTTCTATTGTGGGGTTCTATCATGGTAATAGTGCCCAAGGTACTTGGCATGGTAGTTTCTTTTTACATGGCTTTCTTTTTGTTACGGTGACATTGACCAAGTAATTTTCCATGGTGGTTTTTTTTGCTATGAGTGTTTGTTTTTTCCATGGAAGTTTGTCTATTATTGTGGTACTTGTCATGGTAGTTTTTTCTACCATGACAGGTGCATGGGTCATGGCTATTTTTCCAGGTATCATGTAATGGCCAAAATGCCTGTCATGGTACTTCTTTTGATCATGGTGGTGTTTTTTTCATAGCAGTATTTCCTGCTATGGTACTTTTCTTTTGCTATGATTGTAGTGCTCAAGGTACTTTTCTATTATCCATGGTATATGTCATTACCTTAGATGTTTTTTGGAAATCCATCTCTGTTATGGTGGCAGTGCCCAAGGTACTTTTTCATCGTTTTTTCTGCTATGGTTGATTGTCTATTTAAGGAAGTTTGTTTGCTATGGTGGTTGTGCCCAAGGTACTTGTAAAGGTAGTTTTTTCTATTAAGGTGGTTGTACAGTCATTGCTAATTAGTGTGTAGTGTCCAAGAAACCTGTCATTGTACTTGTTTTTGGTGATGGTGGCTTTTTTATCATGACAGTCTTTCCTGGTATGGTAATATCTTTTGCCTTGATGTTTTTATGGAATGGTAGTTTTCTATTATGATGGTAGTGTCCAAGGTACTTTTCTACCTGCCATGGTATTTTAATTGCCTTTGTGGTTTTTTGGAGTGTTCAAAGTACTTTTTAATGGTAGTTTTCTCTGTTAAAGGTACTTGTCATGGTACTTTGGGCTGTGATCGTGCTTCTCATATCTAATCCCTGTGGGCCTTTTGTTCTTCATTTGTCATGCAGAAAGAAGTGACTGACTTGGAAGCATCAGCGACGATTACGTGTGTGCAATAGATCAACTTTTGTGAGAGCATGTTGGAGCAGGTGAAGGTTGGTGACACAATGTTATTGCTTCACAGCTCGCCAACACTTGAGCCACTTGTAGGCTACATTCTCTGGTCCAGGACTATGTGCTGCATGTGGTCTTGCATTTATGGCTTCCCATGTGGTTTGTGTATACACGCTAGCATGTGGTCATGCATACCATGCTTTGTGTTTTGCTGCTTGTCTTGGATCAGAGACGATATGTGCGGACACCTCTTGCAAGAGTAGTATTCCAGATTAACTTAAATCAATGCTCCTGCATACAAGTCGGTTGCCGTTGCTCCCAATCTCATATAAATCCAAGAACAGTTCAGGTTGCTTTCATGTATTTGCTGATTGCACAAGCTTGAACGTCACTGATGTGCTTGCGGGTTCTAGCCATATTCCTTGTGTGGCACCGATACAGGATGACGTGCCAAAGGTTTTGCTACAAGCTACTCATGAAGCCCATAGTGTGTACTCCAGTGAGGGCACTCCAGTTGTGAAGGTACACCCCCCTGCAAGCACAACAGCAATTGAGCCACAACCAAGCGAAAGCAGTCCAAAGGAAGATGCAACAGTTGACGATGCGGAGGCAATAGCGCAAGAGGGAGTGGATGCAGTGCAGCGCATGGTAACCGGTGATGAGAATCCAGATTCTCCCATCTTTCTGAGTGACATGATGAAGGTGTCAAAGAAGCGCAAGAAAAATGGTGATGGTTAGTGGTAATGGTATTGGATTTATCAACTTCTATGCAATGTCTGCATGGGGCTGATGTGTTGTTTTATGAATAGATGGACCTTCCAAAAAGAATAGACCTTTGGAGTCCACACGTTCAAAGCAGCATGCTCATCATGCAAATGGAGATATGGGAGAGAGGGAAGCACCCAGATCACCTCCTGCCATGAAGAAGATTCCCAGAAAGAGTACTCCCCTCCGCAATCCTTCTAATGTTTCCCACCCCCCCAAGCTTTGAGTTTGCAAGAAATTGTGACTCTTCAATTGTAATACAAGAATCTGTGATTCTTGATTTTGAATGCAAAAGAAACTTTTTTGTCGGCCTCTATGTTTTTGTCGCTTTTATGTTTCATAAGCGCAGTGTCTATGTTCTTGTCGGCCTCTATGTTTTTGTTGCTTTTATGTCAAATATTTCCTCATGTTTATTTTTCAATGTTGAATGCTGTCTTTTACAGGGTGTCCAAACGAAAAGGGGACCCTCAAGCTGCCCGCAAAGGAAATTCATCATCATCATCAGAGATCCCCCAAAGTACATCCCCCCAGCTATCTCCTCCTTGCCATATGATGATCCAACCCAATCAGCCTTCATATTAGATCTTAATGGTGTACTTTGTCTTACATGTACACCTAATAAGTATGACCCTTCGTTTATCCCCGATATTGAAGCTACATCATTTGTCAATCATGAGGAGGTGGATGGCAGGTACCTCTTTGTTCCGAAAGATGCACAGGATTTTATTGCATGGGCTGTGACATGTCTACATATGGAGCAGTGCAATGCTCAATAAAGTGGGCTCAAGAATTAGAAGATGTTTTTCCCAAGGTTCACAGTTATATTAGTGGATGGGCTGGACAACAATTATGTGATGTGGGCAGTTACTGTTTTGGTGGTGGAAGACCAGCATTTTTCAAGGTATTGCAAATTTTTTGGCGAAGTTGCAGTAGTATGATACCTGCAATGTCCTTTTAATTGACAACAGCTCCTATAAATGTCATTATAATCCATGCGGTACTTACATCATAGTGCCTAGTATTGAGCACCACTCCACCCAATACTTGTCAAAAGATCTAAAGGCCTAGCTAGAAGGGTGGCAGCATGCTACAGATCATCGTGCCTTGGCGGACACATTCAGCAAACCAAAACCTACTGATGATGATAAGTATGTATTCACAACAATTGCAAAAGGGTTTGAAAAGATATCTTATGATGCGTACTTATGTGGGCCACAGCTCATGCCCATAGAGTGCAAGCGACGATGATATTCCTTGCTTTTTTTAGGATGATAGATCCTTTATGTACCTTTTGTAACTAAACTAAACCCGTGCAAGAACCTTCTATATTTATATGCTACTTTCCATGTGGAAACCAATTTTTGGGCTTCATTTTGATTGCCATTGTAACTCATGTAATGACTTGATGTCAAATTGATGACGATGTAATATATTCCAACTGGTTGGATGCATTGTCTTTGTGTCCCAACATTGAAGTGTTAGTTTTCTGTTTCAAGTAGTTTAAGACTATTTAAGTGTCCAAGCATTGAAGTGTTATTTTTCTCATTCTGTTATTGTTTCCCAATTTAAGACATTTACAATGTAAGGTACTTTGGGTTGGCATACAAAAACTGAATAGATTGTTATGTACAGAAACCACCCGAGGACTACCTATAAGGTACTTTGGGCTGGCATACAACAACTTTTACAAGTCCTTGTTTTCTACATAGTTTAATACAATCTCCACCTGTGAACTACCTGTAAGGTACTTTTGGTTGTTAGACCTGTAAAGAACCTATGTTTGCGGCTCGCCGCGAAGGACGTCCATAGCATAGCTCTCACGCATCAACATAAAATATCAATAGAAGGGAAGCGACCAGGATGAGGCATGGAAACTCACTAGGGTGTCATTCCTAATGAAGTGAACTCGATGAGATGCAACTACTAACTCTGCAAGCAAATCATACGCACTAAAGCCAAGTAATCTGCCTGTGTCAGGTTCTACACATCTCTACAGTCATCACGCCCGTTTACCATGCAAATCATATCGGATTCGCACGAAACTTGAAGGGAAGCTATAGGAGACTATTTGAATCTATCCTATCACTGTCACAGCATTATGGAGAGGTACATGGATCGCGATTGTTTGTCCCAAATTTAGCAAAAATTGTGAACAAATGATCCCAAAGTGTTGTTTAGGGTCCCTGAAGCCTCTCCTAGGGTCAAAACAACATACAATACGCCTTTAAACACTCAAAACAGTGATTTAAGGTCTCAAATGCGTAGTTGAACACCTACACCGAATCTTGAATGCTTACACTTGAATGGAAGAGCAAAGTAAGAGGAACACAATGCAATAAACGAATCTGAATTTGGATTACCGTAGCCACAGTAGCGAAGATTACAAGTTGGAGCAAGAGGAAGCTCTCAAACGTACGCTGTCTTCTTCAAAACTTGTGATAAAAGATGATGAGGTTTAAACTTACAAAACCGACCTTTATAGTTTAGGTCTTTACAAATGGCTTGTCCAGCCAAAAAGTCCTAAACTTCTAACTAGATCTCCACTATACAAATGCTCTCGGAAAAATAATAAAAAATTTCTTTACAAGTTCTCGGCTTAGAGACGCTCTTTTACAAAAGAATGTGATTTCCGCAAAAATGTAGATTCCCTGAAAAATGTGACTCTTTCTCTGGAGACCATTGCTTCGTCCGCCAAACACTCCCCCCTTCCTTATCGTTGCACGTCCTCGTGCATGTTAAGAGCTTTGGTCGTTGATGGGGCTCCAAGGAGGCAAGTTTTGCTGAAAAGCTTCGTGTGCGGAGTATAGCCTCCAGGTCTTCTTGTTGCTGTCTGAAAGGGTTTTCACTTACTGTGTGCTGGTATGCTATGTACCGTGCCTTGAGGTCCTTCATCATAGGATGAAAGATTCTTGAGTTGATTTCAAAAAAAACTGTGACGAAGGCCTCCTCGAATGTCTGCAAGTAATGTGACGGCAGGTACATAAGTCTGGATTACATTGCCATCAGGATATGTCGTGGTGGTGAATCTTGCAAATTCCATCAAATTCCTCTATGCCCTTCTAAGAGATTCCATGGATGATCATTGCCTTCAGTGTCTTTGAACACCTGCATGCAGGTGACGATCATCCAAGCTATCTTTACCAACATCTGACAGGCTACGTCGGGGACATCCCGTAGCAAAGTGATTGTCGAACTGAGAGTGTTTATTACGTAGGCTACCGAAGGAGGGTTCTGCGCTGTCAGGACTGGGTAGTTCAGTCTCTGTCTCTTTGAGCCTCTCCATCCTGCAAAGTCCTTCCATGGACTTCTTCGAGGGACTGGACAGAAGGTAGGATTTTTTTGGATGTATTGAGGAGCATTGTGGTAATGTGTTAGATCCTGTGGCCTCTTGTCTAGCCACTTCTGCCTCCATTTTGGGTGATCTTCGATGAGAACCTGAGCTTCTTCTATTGTTAGTGCTACACCTTCGTAATTTCTTTCTTTTTTTCGTAGCAGGGTTGGCCGCATCTTTTCCTTCCATAAATTGGCTTCGTGGCATATCAAAGGAAAAGGTAGGTAGTCATGGCCAAACCCTTGTACTTGCTCTTCTGGCTGTAAGAATGCAAGTGCCGCAGACTCCATTATCTTTACTTCATAGAGCATGTATTCTTTGGTTGGACCTTCCGGCATCTCCTTAATGCTTTGGGTGAGCTCATCTCTAATATCTAGTCTTGCCTCGGCTGATCCCTGTCCTTGTTCTCCTTCATGGTGAAGTTTTAGGCAAGTCAGGCATGTCTTGACTAGGCACCACTTGTAGTTGCACATGGGCTTCGTCTATTCTGATTTGTTGTTGAGAAAGCAGTGCTTCTTTTTCTTTCAGCGGTGTCTCGCTAATTTGCTTCTACGTCTCTAATTCGGCTCTCGCTTCTGCCAATTGCTGCTCCAGCTCTTTCACTTTTTGCTCGTTGGCCACCGTCTAGGCCATCATTCTCGAGAAGAGCAACTGTCTTTGAAGTTTTTCTTGCTCTGGCTCCTCTTTCAGCGCCGCTAGGGTGTTCACTACTACAGCATTGTCTCATGTGGGGACTAATGCTCCAACACGTTCCTGGTTCGCGAGCAAGGTTGTTAGAGTACTTTTGACAGTGAGGTATGAACTATTAACCCTCTGGAACCTTGCGCTTTCGTAATCAAGCTGCTCCATCGCTTTCTTTAACCTTGCTGTCAAATCTTGACATTCCGTTTCCTTGGTTGTCAACTCCGTCCTGACATCCACCAGGTCTCTGATCAGAGACTGAGTCTACTGTCGCTCAGTGTCTCTTTCCTTCGTTGTGAGCTCCACTTGTGCCCGCAGGCTCTCTAACTCCTCTTACATGTGTTGAACCTCCCGTACCAGCCTTTCCTTTTCTTCTAGCACCACGTGCTGGCATCGGAATTGTTTTTCCAGAACATGTAAGGTTTTTCGGTAGTCAAAATCATCCATAGCCTGACAGGCTTCTTGGTAACCTATTGCTTCAGGAGGGGGCACATGCTCTTTGTGTGCAGATGATGGAGGAGGAGGTGGTGGTCCTTGGGTTGATGAAGAAGGAGGAGGAGGAGGAGGTGGTGCTCCTGGGTTTGAGGATGAAGGAGGAGGAGGTGGTGATTTCGTTGAGGGAGGAGTAGGATCCATTTGTACTTCTTCTATAACTTCCTCCACTTCTTGTACGTGCCTCTTTTTCGGTGCATCTTCCCTTGGTTGTGAAACAGACGCGTTCGCTTTTCTTTTCTTTAAAAGCTTTATTATTCTTTGGCGAGTCAATTCCGCCGCCTGTCGTGCTTCCACATTCTTCTCTCTTTGAGCTTTCTTTAGTTTCTCTGCTTGGTTAGTGTCTTCAACCACTTCTTTCTCCTTTGTTCCTTCAGTTGACTGAGAAGAAACCTCCACTTCTGCAGCCTTTTGTTCCGCGGCTAACCTTTGTTTTTCAGCCCGTATTTGAGCTGCCTTTTCTACTCTTGCTTGTCTTTCCTTCTTGAACCTTTGTGTTTTTGTTTGTTGTGTTGCAGCAGCCCTTGCCTTTCTGTCAGCCGCCGCAACTTTGTCCTTCTTTCCTCAATTCTTTCTTGGGCCTCTGCATATACGTTTTGAAGTTCGGACCTCGGCACTGTAGTTCTTTCCCTTCCTCTTCTCATGAGCGGTGTGGTGGTGCCTTCCTCCTCGCTTTCTTCAAATTCAGATGGTCCTTTGTCTTTTGACCCTTGAGGGCATCCCTCGTCTTCAGTATCCGTATTTTCTTCATCACTTGAGCTTTTGCTGGATTCCTTGACCGAGCACGATGATGTTGCGCTAGTGGTCGTCCTTACTGAGTGAGCAATCAGCTTTGCGTTCTGAATCAAGGCCGCTTGAGAACTGGCCGCTGGCAGGTCTTCAATCATTCCCAAAGCTTGGTATGCTATTCTTGTTAGCATTGGCCCTGCACTCATGTAGCTTTTGTTTTTTGCCGAGCCCTTCAAATTTGCTTTGACCAAGATTCCCAAGATGTAAGAACCATAATCGCATCGGATGGTTCTATTTTCAGTTGTTGCTAGAGCCATGACCACTACAATGTGCAGGATCGACTCGGTGTAGCGAGGAGGCTTTTGTACCCTAAAATGTTGAGAGATCAATCTCATTGGTAACTCCAGCTCACCGTATATCATGTCACTGTACTTGTACTTGTTTCCTTTTTCTTTGATAAATGCCTTCTAGTTGTCCAGTGACTTGGTCTTTGCCACCAAGTCATGTTGCCCTGGAAGGAAGTGCAAAGCTTCGTTGATGATGTCTTTTGTGATCTTTACTTCCACCTTTGAACCATCCTTGTCGGTGAGCATTGCTTGCCCATCATACTGTATCGAGATCATGAGCTCGTGGGCCCTCATGTAGTTTGTTCCCCATGGCTGCAATCTGGAAAACTGCTCCAAATGAATAGCCCGCACGGCTTCGATGACCTCCGGCCTTTGGTGGAGATTCCATATTTCCCGTGGCATGATGTTCGTCTTTACCATGCCACCATCAACATCCCTAAACTTCGCGATGAAAATGTGAGCAGGGATCTGAGCTAGTGTTTCATCTGAGATGTGAGCTTTTTCGTTCGTAGAGAGCTCATCCACTTCATATGGTGCTGCCATCCATTGCCTTGCTTGCTTTTGGCGAGGCATTCTGTGTCATTAGAATCACAAGCTGTCAGGATTTTCCTTTCGCAACCAGTAGCATTTAGACTTTTAATAAAAAGCAGTTCAAAAGCTAAAACTGATCAAATCTCATCCATTCTTGTCCATATTTCACTAGTGGGACTAGGAAGACTAGAGCTATGACTGATTGAAATCTAAGCCAAATCTGGGCCTGAGGTACACCGATCGCGATCATAGTACCATGACCAAAATAACATTTGATCACATGAGTGGTTTGCTGATAGCTAGAGGGTCATTTTGGTCCACTCTGTCTTTTATTTGAACCACTTTTGAGTTTATAAGTCCCAATTTTGGGTTACAAGGGAATTTTGGACTAGACTTTGATTTTTCATGGGTTTTTGATGTCTAATTGGCTTGAAGCTTGATGTGTGACTTGAACAAGATGTGTACAAGAGATCTGTTAGGTTTTGGTCAAAATCTGATGCTGAGGTACACCGATCGCGATCGTAGTACCTGGGCTTTTTTGGGTGAAAACTAGATGGCTTTAGTCTCCTATGCCTGCCTAGCCTAGTGATGATTTATTTTCAAGTTTTGGACTTAAAATGAACAAATTAGAGCAATTTTTCATTGTTTGACCTTATTTTACTAAGTCTAACTATATTGGGTTTTCCTGATGAATTCTGGTTGGAGCCTGGAGTTAGTTGATGTTAGTTTTTGAGCTTTTACTGCTTCCATGATGTGTTGCTATCATCAGCCTACTCCGCTGTCTGATTCTGACTTGATCAGACACTTTTTACCCCGTCTTTGGAGATTTTCTAGACTTGGGTATTTTTCAGGCATTCTTTGGATACCAATGGGATAATTGGGCATCTCTAAGTCTCCTTTTAGTCTTTGAAATTAGTTCGGCCAAATTATTCCCTTGTCTGATCACTTCAGACTAAAATGGTCATCTCCGTCCTTGTAGGAGATTATGAGCTCCATTCAGGGTTTTCTACTACCGTGATGACTCCTAGTCGAACGGGTATGCCTTTCAACCATCCGTCATAATTTTCAATCGAATTTTGGTAGTTGTAGGTCAAATTTCCCGATTCGGGTGTGTTTGACAATTTTGGCCCATTCTATGAGCAAACTTTGTGCATTTCTTATGAAAATTCAAGGGAGTGTACTCCTCCATGAGTTCTAAGCCTGGGCTATGTCAAAATTTCTAAAATCTGAAACTAGGGCACCGATCACGACCGTAGATCCCAAATTGATTTTTGACGCGTGCAGGTTGTTGGCGAAGTTGAGAGAAGGCTTTTTGCAATTTCTGTGTCAAATTTGGTCAGCGAGGTACATCGATCGTGATCAGTGTACCACCACCAAATTGAGATCTGATCCAATGGCTTTGTTCCTGACATTGTGGGGAGCACATTGATGTGTTCTGTCCCTGAAAAAGTTTTGTCATGATGCCTCTAAGCGCCCTTGACCTATTCGACTCAATCTGACTTTGATTCGGTCAATGTGCCCGTTTCTGCGATGTCTCGCTCTTGCATGTGTAATACACTTGATCTTTACTCGACAAGGAACATACCTGTGAAATCTGGTGTGAAGTGCTGGCTCCCATCGTCCGTACAGAGTAGAAATATAGCAGCTCGCTCTAGGTCAAGAAGCTCTTCTCTTCTCTCTCAGAATGGAAATTGAACAATGAGCTAGATTTTTGGCCTACCTGACCCATATCTTCCCGAGGTTTTCGTGACATAGGGCTAATTTTCCTTACCTTTGATCTCGAGATAATTTGTATACGAGCTGTGGGTCAAACCGTTCGTGATTCTGGCGTCGTATCACTGTTTGATGCGATTCTGGGGAAATGTGGTCATCATCATTAAGGCTGAAATTCGACGTCTTCAGATTAGCTTCATATCTTCCATGCTTGATATCCCTATCATGATACTTCGGCGTTTGCTTCCAGAACTTTATTCCCACACTGTGGGTGATATATTTTTAATTTTTGAAGTTTTATTAACGAAAATTAAGCGAAATAAATTGAAAATACTTATTAACTGACGAAAATTAGCCAAAAATTATTATACTCACCCCTAAGCATATATTTTCACTAGAAGCATCCCAATGCTCCAGATTTTGTCATTACAACTCATTATTATGCTGGTTGGATGATGAAAACGCTAAAAAATATCAGATTTTGATCAAATTTGTTCGAAATTGAACTCTAAAAAAAGAAAAACACACACGTATTATGCACATATATACATGTTGGACCCCTTAATGACCATGACTGCTGCTAGATTCAGCAGTTACTCCCCCCTTCCTAAACTGAGTCATCTCGGACAAAGGTTGTGTGCGTGTGCATGGCTTTTGAAATCTGTGTCTATGCACGGCCGTGTAATGTGGCCCTATCCTCATGTTTGAGACAATGCATTGGGAAACAAAGTGTTGTGCAAGATGCGGAGACTGAATGTAATTTTCAGTGGCTTTGGATGGCGAGGCTAGCTGTTTATGGAACATAAGAGCTTGCAGTTTAATTGCTCTCTCCTTGATTGTTGGTTTTTTTATGGCAACTATTTTTGGAACCCATTTGTATTCAATTTTTTTCATATTTGCAGATTTTAATGTAGGTTCCTGAATTTTCTTAGGTTTCCATTGCCATTTTGTTAGTTCAGGCTTACTGGGTTGACTTTTTGGTCTCCATTCGATCTTTGTCGCTGAATTTTTGGTTGTCTCCAGCTTTGGTTGCCATTTCCACTATGGATTAGCTCCTGAAGGTCTTTGATATGGTGTTGCTATCGTCCAGAGTTGTGACTTGGACAGCCATATCTGTCTCTGTTTTTTTTGCACGATGGTTTTCTTTATCCATACTTTCTGAACAACCGTTTTCGGTGTTTTTGGCTGATGAGCTGATTGCTTTTTGTCGATGGGGATAATCGGCCACGAGTGATCTGTTTTGGCGAATGGAGTCATGTACGTGTTAGAGTTGTTTGTGTACATTAGCGCATGTTCTGACCATTCGGTAACTGCATTGTACGTTCTTATCCATGGAACTCCCAAACATAACGATTCTCTGATTCCTTCGTCTTTCATTACGAGAAATTGATGAGGACAACTATTTCCATCAATATTGATTGGTAAGTTTACTATTCCCAATGTTGGATTGCACTAGGGGTTCATCGGTAAGCATCTTATAAGTGGAGAAAATGACCACATTGACTCTTGCCCCTGTGTCAATCAATGCTCGTTGATATCTGCCATTTCGAAGTCTGACATTGATGCGAACATTGATTCCTATTTCCCATTGCTCATTAGTGTCAATTATAGAAAGAGGAATTTGAGCCGTATCTGCTAGTTGAGGAAGCCTTTGTTGTTGTAAATTTTGTTTCCGTTTTAAAATCCTGATTCTAGCCTTCTCCTGTGCTTGAGCTTTTGTCTCATTTGCTTTGTTCTTGTGCTCCTTTGCAGCGTGGATTTTGGCAAGCATCTCTGAGGTTAGTGGTAGGTCAAGTACTTCTTTAATCTGCAGCCACTAATCCAATTAGGCATCTCCTCTCCCTCTAATGTCGCAAGATTAATGGCACCACTAGATGATATGTCATGAATCACATAGGGTCCATTGCCTCGCTTTTTGAGTTTTCGGGAATGTTGTTTCAGGGTATACATTAAGACGTAATCCCCCGTAGCAAATTCCTTGTGCTGATAACATGTTGATCAAAGAATGATTTCATGTTTCGTTTTTGCGCGTAGATTGATGCAACTGCTCTCAATCTAGTTTCATCCAGTTTTTCCAGGATATCTATTTGATTGGATAATTCATGGCCCGTCCATTCTAATTCTTTAGCTACCCGAAGTGTGGGGATAAGAAATTCAAGTGGCAAAATCGCTTGAATTCCATAAACCATGTTGAACGGAGTCGTTCCAATTGAGGTTTTGTACGCTAATCTATATGCCCATAAAGTTGAATGCAGCTTCTGATCCCAGTCAGCTCTTGATTCACTAACAATTTTCGTGAGAATTGTCACCAAAATCTTGTTCGTACTTTCTGCATGGCCGTTAGCTTGTTGATGATAGGAAGCTGACTTCTTGTGAATTACCATGAATTCATCCAATAGAAATTCGATCACTTCATTGACAAAATGAGTCCCTCTATCACTCACTATCTCTATTGGTAAGCCATACTTGGTGAAAATGTTCTCATACAAAAACTGTGCTGTCGTTTTTGCATCATTTTTGGTTGTTGCTTTTGCTTCAACCCACTTTGTTAGATAATCTTTTGCCACAATAATGTATTGAGCGTGCATTTTATATCCAGGAGGCGCAATTGGTCCTACAAAATCTATTCCCCATTTTGCAAGCGCTCTTACCCCCATCATTGGTGTCAAGGGCATGTCATCTCATGCTCTAGGAATCTTTGTCCTCTGGCAATCATCACATCGTTTCACAAACTCTTTGGCGTCCATGAATAGTGTAGGCCACCATATGCCAGCAATAAGAATTGCTTTGGCCGTTTTGTCAGCTCAGAAATGTCCTCTAGCTTGTCCGCCATGTGCTTGCTCTAAGATAGGAACGTATTCCTCTTCCATCTCACACATTCTCAATTGATTGTCTTTTCCCCTCTTGTAAAGATTGTCCTCAATCAATACATAGTTTTCTGCCTCTTTCGTGATCGTTTTGATACGTGATCTACTCATCCCTTCAGGCAGTATTCCGGTGGTGAGGTATTCTACAATGTAGTTACTCCATCTGGGTGCTACAGATAATTTGAATAGAGTCGCGTGTTCTATCGGCTTTTGAAAAGTGTAACTATTACATGATTTGATATGTTTATGAACACTTTGTTACATTTTTGGCCAATATACACCCATTCTCATCAATCTTTAATACGTCTGTGCATGCCCATTGTGAATCCCCGTTGTTTGTACATGAGACTCGTTTAGATACAAGTCCTGTTCACTTGATTCAACACAAAGCCTAAGGATTTGATCCGATCCCTGTTTGTATAGCCTTTGTTGGATGGATACGCCGCGACGGACGTCAGCACAGCAAGAACTCACCTAACAAGTAATGTCAGCTAAGGACGAAGCTTGACCCGCAGGTGCGTGGAAGCAAGCATAAGGTGTCAACTTACACTTGACCGACTCCTAACTAGTTCCTACAGAGGCCCCTACCGATTGTCTAAGTCACAGTCTTCAAGAGAACAAAAGAGGATGCTTCCTACAACGCTTGCTAGAGCCGAACACCTATCAAACACTTCGGAAACACCACAGAACTTGAAGGAGACCCTACGAATACCTATAGGCCACTCTCCCTAAGGTCTGTGAACCAAAGTCACGACCCAAAACACCCGGTGCAGAAACACGTAGGATGTCTGGCCGAAATTTGCAGGTCTTCGTTTCCAAAATCTGAAGTGCCTAATGTGTGGTTCTACTCAATGTGAACGTGTGGATATGCTGCAATGCAAAATCGGACAACGTATGCTCACCCAAACAACCGATGAAGCTCGTAGAAGAAGCTCCCAAAGCCAGACCGTATGCGCGCAATGTTGGTATCGGCTCGTAGCTCTAGTCGGGGGCAACACGCTGCACTTCTCCGCACTCGATTCCGACCACCGTAGCACACGTAGCATCAAGACAAATCTCACACTCTCTCTCACGTACACAGTACGCTCACTCACAAACTTAAACTTGTTTAAAATGACAAAAGGTCCTTCATTAAGGTCAAAAAGTGATATATATACCTTACAACTTCTCAAACCCTAAAGTTCCAAAATCATCCATCTATTCCTTCTAACTATCAAAACTGGGATACAATCTGGAAACTTCTGTAAGTCCCAATATTTACAAGGTGAAAAACCGGGTTTTCCTCAATGAATGACTAATTACAAAAAATAATAATCCACCGAGTAGTTAGATGCCGTGGGGTGTGTCCAGCTTCTAACATCCCCCCCCTCCTTGTTCATGTCGTCCCCGACATGGCCTTGATCTTTTTGCTTCACCTTATGGTCTCCCACATCTTTAGCAGCGATTCGTACCGTGCATGTAGATTCAGCATTGTTGGCCCAAAGATGTCTGTATGCATGGTAAAGAACCCCGTGTAGAAAGCTTCTTCAAACGCCTGGAGGTGATAAGATGGTAGAAACATGATTCTTTGATTTAATGCATGTATCACCTCCTTGGAAGGTTGACCTAACATCTCATACGCACATCTGTATGTGTCCTGGAAGAAGAATATGCTGTCAGTCACCTGTCATGGCTTGAAGGTTTCAAACACTCCTAGGATGGTCCTGCAGATCTTTCTCATCATGATGCATGTAAGGTCAGGTGAGCCAGTGAACAACTTTATGGCGCCCTTTAGGGTTTTCACCATGTATTGTACACTTATTCTCTCACCTGCCTTCATGCCTAGCAGCTTTGGGTAGTTCAACCAAGTGGGTTGGCTTCTCTGTAAGATTTTGTGTGCTTTCCACGTCAAACCCTTGGGAGAGGGCAGAAGCTGAGATTGTCCTTGATGTGCTTAGGTGCCTCTACCAAGTGTATTAGGTACTGCGGGTACTTGGTAAGCCAAGCTTTCCTCCACTTGGGCTGAGAATCTACTATCAACCTTACTCCTTCTGGCCTCGAGGTGTCTGCGTTGTAGAGAGGGACCGTTGGTTCTTCTCTGATCCGCTGGTTTATTGTTGCCGCTTCATATTTAAGCAATGGATATGGGAGAGAGGGTTGTAGCCATTCACGCCTGAGATTGCTGGCGTCGATTTTCTGAATTGTCATTGATTTGAAAACCCTCTGTTCCCATTCTAAGGCCTCTTTGGTGCTCTCTCTGAGCTCTACCTCTATTGCTTTTCGCAATTTTTTCTCTTCTTCTTGTGTTAGATCCTGGGGCTCTTGAGAGGAGCCTGCTATGCTTTCCTCTGGCATGGGTGTGTCCACAGGATTCGACACATTGTCGAGGTTGATCCCCTCATTGGAAGCTGGCCTTGAGCTCTGTGGTTCTGCTTGTTGTCGGCTTTTCAACTCCTCTATTTGCGTGAGGAGTGTCTGCTTCTCCGCTTCTGCTTCGCCGCCCATAGTCACGAGGAGGTCATTGATTTCAGCATTTACTTTTTCTGCCTCCTCGAGCTTTATCTTGATGCTCATCAATTCTTCTTGTAGGGCCTTTTGGCTATCCTCCAATTTGGTTTGCATTGCAATAGAACCTTTAGCCATGATCACCCTCTGCTTCTTCTCGAGAGTCAACTGCTTTTGGAGTTCTTGCATTTGCTCTTCATACATTTGACTCTCCGAAATAATTTGAGTTGAGCTTGTAGCTCTAACTCGCGCAAGTGATGCTCTCAGCCTCTGGATGGTTTGATCTTTGACTTTTAATTGGTCCGTGAGCTCAAGGACTTCATCCAGGCTTGCTTCTTGTTCTATTTCCGCCTTCTCCTTAGCATTCCTCAAGGCCTCTACTTCTTTTGTTTCTTCTGCTAGCTGGAGTGTCAGATTATCCCTTTCTTTTTCTGCATCTCGCAATGACTTCCTGAGTTGCAGGCACTCCTCTTCAACTGCTTGCAATTTCTTTGTCGCTGCCTCATTTGCTTCTTCCTTTGTTTGGCAGTTTTGTAGAGCAGTGGCTAGGCTGGCCTGGAGGTCAGCTTCTCTTTCTTTGTGTCCTTGTCTTTTTTCCTGCAGTAGATCTCTTTCCATTTTGGTCTTTACTTCAGTGGCTCTTAGAGTTATCAACTCTTCGTCTGATGCCATAGATTGTGCCCTTATTCCAGCTAGCATTGTCATCACCACATCCCAATCATTCGAGGGCGGGTGCAGGTCTACCGTGTCGGTAGCAATCTCCTTAAGTTCAACTAGCCGGATGCCTGGCAGCTGTTCTTCACTTCGTGTCCTTGCCAAGTCGAATGCGACTGTGGCGGCTTCTTCCTTTGAATAGCCTGCAGCTAGCAGGTCCAAAAATGCATACTATGCTTCCTCGAGCTTTTTTTGTTCAGATGTAGGCTTGGCTTCTTCTTTGTGTTCAGGTTCTGTCCTATGCTCTTGCTCTTCATCCTGGTGTTCTTCTTGCTTGTCTCCGGCCTTCTGATCTTCTGGAGGAGGGCTGCTAGGAGGTGGTGATGGCGGTGGGCTAGGTTTAGGGCTACCTGGTAAAGCTGTAGGTTTGCCCTTGAAATCCCTATCTGCATTCGTCTTTCTTTCTCTTTCCTTGTTTTCTTGTTCATCTCGCAACGTTTTCCGTATTTGCTCCACTTCTTCCTCAGTGAAAGGGATGTGTGGAATGTTTTCCGCTGCAGCATCAAGAATCTCGAAATTCTTGATATAGTCTTCGAAGCGGTCCCTCTGCACTCTTCTTGAGGATCCGGACATCGACTCAAGGGATGGCTTCTATAATTCGTTTAGATCGCCCTTGAGGGCTCTTTCTGCTCGGAAACTCTCCATTAGCCTCTCGAGTCTAGCCGCTTTTTGTGATCGAGTCTCTTTGGCTGGCACTTGAGCAGATTCTTTTTTTCCTTTCTTCTGCTTAGATTGCTCCTCTTCCACTGGCTCCAGTCGTCTCTTCAACCTTGTAGCCACCCTTGGTGCTCGTTGTGGCTCGTCTTCTTTGTATTCTTTTATCCTTAGCCAGTCATTCTGAGATGGGGGGTCAAGCCACCTTCCCTTGGCATGTAGTGCTGCATAAACTACCTTGGTTATCATCTCTCCTGGCACTATGTAGGTTGGCTTTTTGTTTCCCATCTTTACTAGGCTGTCTTGTATGTATGCCGCATAATTGATTATCTTTGGGGTGCCCTTCGTCATTACCCAAGTAAAGGTTGTGGCAATTGCACCTGGCGGCATCCTGTACTTCTGCGGCCTCTTCGTGCACATGTGGAAGTATTGGTTGTACAATTGGCTCATGATCGCCACCTTTGGGTTGGCGATGTATTCAAAAGTGTAATTAGCCTTTTTCTCTTTGTACACGTTTACTTCATCCCTTCTCTTTGTCACACTGTCTCCGTGATTGGAGAGATCTAGTGCATGGGCGACAACCCTTTCCGTAATAATGATCTCTGTGTTGGGTCTGCCGTGCAAATCCGTCACCTTGGCCACTCCATCTTCTCTAATGCTGGTCACAAACTCCCATACTCTTTTGACGTCCACCCCTGCTGGGATTGCTTCAAAATAGTTATGGAGGTCAATTTTCTCCAAGTAGCTGACCATTTTGCTCCGAACAAATTCATTGAGCTCCCTTGGCAGCATTGGCAGCTCTATTATATTTCCGTCATTGTCCTTGAATACTCCTTGGTAGATTTTTAGGTCGTTTGACTCTAGTAGATCTTCCTGTATCCAGGTGCTTGTAGGCTTTAATGTTCCCTGTGGAATGACAAATGGTTCCACCTCGTCCAGATAGTCTTTGATTGTCATTCTCTTCTTCTTTGCTGGTGACTTCAAAGCTGCCATAGACCCTGTTGTACTTAGCAATCCAAAGTTTAGCGTTTTTTTTTTCATATCAGTTGCTAAACTGAGTTTTACTTATCCAAATGAATTGAAAATTGAAATCATAGCTCAAAAGGAACTTGTGAAGCTGTGCATGTGCTCACAGTGCAAATTTGACTAAAAAAATTTTCTTCAGAACTGGTTCATACTTGACTTGTAGGTAGTGTAAGGCTCATGGAACATGGTTATAAGCTTGGATTTGAATTTGGATGTCAAAAAGTGGATTTTTGGGCTGATTTAGGCTTTAAGTCACAATTTTGGTAGATTGTCCATCATAGGAAGCAATTGATGTCCAAATGGGTTGAAACTTGGTATATGGGCTCAATGCATCATGGTATTAGCTCCTATGATGTCATTTCTTGCACAGAAGTCTAAATCTAAGCTTAAGACATCCTACGCGTAGGATGTCTTTTTCTTCAGAACTACATGAAACTTGATCAGTGGGTTGTCCTTGACCTGTGGAACATAGCCATGTTCTTGGATTTGTATTTGGATAATATTTGATGCCTGTAGGGCTCTATGAGGTGTTTTTGGGCTCAAAAAATGTATCTTGAAGGTGTTGGGGGTCAAAAGTGATTAGAAGGGCTTCAAGCTTGACATATGGGCTCTTGTTGAGGAGGTTATTACTTCTGAAATGACAAAACTTCTCCTTCATGCCCAAAAGGTCCATTAGACATCCTACGCGTAGGATGTCTTTTTCTTCATTTTTGCTCCCAGACCACACAGAAAGTTAGCTGATGTGTATGTGAATGTGTTGTGCAAATTTCATGAGATTTGGAAAAGATTTGGTAGGTTAATGGACCTTTAGTGCCTTTATGCCCTATCTTTGCGTTTTTCCATGCATATGAGGTCCAATCTCTTCCAAAGGTGATGAAATTTGGTGTAGGGCTTGTGCATGTCATTCAGAACATGTGCATGGCAAGAATTGTTGGGTTTTGTGCCAAGAATTGCCCTTGAGACATCCTACGCGTAGGATGTCTCCTGGTGATTTTTCTCTTGTTAGTGCTCCCAGTGCTTGCCCTTTGCTCCCCTAAGTCCCTTTTAAGCCTAATTTCAACAAAAAAGTCAATTGGGTAAGTAAAAAACTCCCTGTGTGGACTTCAGAGCCTCTGAGCCGTTTTTTGACTTTTGGAGTGCTTTTTGGCGATGAAATTCCTCGATGTTGGTCTTCATAGCTTCCAAATCCTTTGGGGATCCTTGCCGTATGATTTTTGTCGACTTTGGCTTCACCGGAGCTTCATTTGGCAATTTGTCGCTCTAGAAGCACCCGTGGAGGCGTTTACATACCTTTGATGATTTGTGGTGGTCCACCACCATAGGACTTGGTTGTTGATGGTCTAAGAAAGCCGCTCGTGAATTTTGGTGGCAAACGGACTTGCGGTTTGGCCACAAGTGCATTTTGACTCTTTGTCTGTTTGATGTCGTTTCTGAGGTTTAGTGCCGCTTCGGGTCACTTTTTGGTCATGCGGGTCATATGGACTTGTCGAGCATGTCGATATGCTCCTACCCGTAAATTTTGGTAGCATTTGATCGCCGTTTCGCCGATTTCCCATTTGGTGGCCTCTTGCGGGTTTCTGGGAATTAGGGTTTTTCCCGATGTTTTCCCACTGCCATTGGCTATCTAGGAAGGGTCTCCTAGACTAGGGTAAGCTGCTGATGAAGTCTTGTTGCTTTCGGGTTAGCCGTTAGGCCGCCATTTCTACTTGTAGGTCTCTACCGCTCGCTTTGTGTGTGACCTCTACGCTAGTTTTCGCGACAGAATGACAAACATGCGCGAAAAGCTCAAGGTGGTGAGCCTACCTCTCATGTCTGGAGCTGGTCGGGTAGACGTGCGCGTCGTAGAAGCTGCTGGAAGGTCAATCCGCTCTAGGTGGCAGAAGCTCTCTCCACAAGGTCAATAGTGAGAATGAGCTAAAAATGGGGTGAAAAATTCTTATAATGGAGGTCCCCGAACCATTTTTCATGAAATTTGACATGTGCTCCTATCTTTCTGCAAGATGCGGTTTAGGCTCGAAAAATTCTTGATTTGGACTCCATTTGCTCTGTTTACCAAAAATTTGTCATTTCGGCCAAAACCTGGCCAAAACACACTTTCCGCTCCAGTCTCATAATTGCACCCCCACTGTACCGTAGGTTGTTCTTTAGTCACTGATCATCCCCATATTTTTTGTTTTTCATTACGACTGTTTTTCACCTGCTCTTTGTATTTTTGAAGTTTTTCTGCCGAAAATTAGCAAAATTAAAAGGAAAATAGAAAAGCAAACCCAAAAAATCCCCATAATTCATAATAGATCACAAACATCACCGCAACACATTATATACACTCTCATGCAATTTTTGTGGCCAGATTTCTCCGTTTTACCAATATTTTGCCTGAAAAATGGCTATTTCTATATATATACACACACCTAGGGGCTTAATTTGGCGTTTGGCCCCATATTCCTGTAGCTTCATGCTGTATAAGGGCATATATACTTGGGTTACTGCAGAAAATTTCGCAATCAAACGTCAACCCTAAAAATAGTCAAAAATTGTGCCCTTATTTGCTATTTCTGTTATTGGTTCCGCATTGAGAATGCCTTCCCCCCTCCTAGTCGGAGTCCTCCTGGACGACAAGGTTTCGCCTCAGAGTATGTGCCGTGCATAGGTTGAAAAAGTCATGCTAATGCGTGGCCGATTAATGTGGCCCTATTTTATGCATACTCGGTCACTGCATGGAAAAATTAATGCTATGTAAGAGAAGGGAATAAGCAAGATGCTTATTGGCATTTGCCGCCGAGGTTTCCTGTTTTCTTGGCAAGTAGCAGCTGTAACTCTACTGCTCTTTGTTTAATGGTCTTTTTGGTCAGAGGCAACTGCGTTGCCGACACTGTTGATTGTGTCGTAGCTATTTCGGAGGATGTGATAGCTATGGGCCGTATGGCCTTGGCTTTCCATTGGTAGTGTGGTGCGGCCAACTTTGCCCCTTGTTGGTTTGTCATCGGCACCCACTTATATTTGTTTGCCCGGTTGACCTGTAGATGTCTACTTTCCATCGTTGCTTGTACCGTAGGTATTTGCTTTGTCTTTTGCTTTGGTATCCAAATGTGAGTGACATGAGGGTTTTGGCTAAGCATTTTCTTTGGAATCCATATCTGCTTGGTTACCTTGGTTTTTGGTTGCACCATCTGCTTTGTTAGAATTTGGTTGTCACATTGTGTTTTCCCCCTCCTGGCGTTTCTATCCTTCCGCATCCATACTTGTTTACCTTGTTGTGGTAGTCTAGATTTTTGTAGTGTAGTCGGTGATTTCAGCTGTCTGTGATGAGCATGGTTTGCCGTTAGCTGGTAGTTGGTCTCAAGTTTCGTGTTGATCGTTGAGGGTATTTGTTCTTTGGTATTTGTTTCCAGTGATTGCATGGCTTGCATTTGATCCGGATGTTCCTTTTGAGCAAAAGCTACCACCTGCTGTTCGTTTTCATGCTGGATTTTGACCGCCTGTGCTTTCCAGTCTATTTGGACATTGTATGCTTTTTGCCAAGGTTGCCCTAGCAGCATTGGTTGTTGTGTGCTTTCATCTGTCACCACATAGAATTTGTGTGGGTAAATATATTGATGTAACTGTATATGCAATATAATCCACCCTAATGTTTTCAATGGATGTGATGTGCTACTTTCCAGCACTTGGGGAGTAGGATGAAGTTGATCTGTGACTTGGAGCTGTTGGTATAATCCGTAAGAGATCAAATTTGCTTGAGCACCCGAACCGAGCAAGGCTGGTGATTCAACTTGATCATTGCCCACCGTGACTGTAATTATTGGCTCGACTGTGTCTTCTTCCAAGTTCATGAGTCGAATGGCATTGATTCTCAATGGTGGTTTACTTTGTTGTTGTTGTCGCAGAAGCCGTCTTTTTGCAATGCGTTCTTGTGCTTCGGTTTGAGCTTCCTCCCGTACTCTCTCTTTTTCTTTCATTCTTTGCTTTCCTTGATGAATTTGTTGGAGCATCTCCTGTGTGAGTGGAAGGTGATATCTCCTTAGTCGACACCCACTAATCCAGTTTGGCATTTCTTCACCTGCTAATGTAGCAAGCTTGACGGCCCCACTTTGTTATAGATCATGAATCACAAATGGTCCCATCCCTCGCTTTTTCAGTTTCTTGGCATGTTGCTTCAATGTATAAACAAGTACGTAATCTCCTGTTTTAAACTCTTTGGTACGCACATGTTTATCAAAAAACTCCTTTTGCCTTCTTTTTTTAGCATAGATCGAAGCGACCGCTCATAAGCGGAGTTCATCTAGCTTTTAAAGATCATTAATTCTTGAAGAGAGTTCATGCCCTGTCCATTCCAAGTTTCTTGCTACGCGTAGAGTTGGGATTAAAAACTCTATGGGTAGTATAGCGTTTAGCCCAAACGCCATGTTGTATGGTGTTGTTCCTATTGAGGTTTTGTAAGCTATCCTGTATGCCCATAGTGTTGAGTGAAGCTGCTGATCCCATTCGGTCCTTGAATGTGACACTATTTTAGTGAGGACCGTGCATAGTGTTTTATTTGTGGCCTCCGCTTGCCCATTGGCCAGTGGATGGTATGGTGCTGATTTTCGATGTATGACCATGAAATCATCTAGTAGATATTCAATGACTTCATTGAGGAAGTGTGTTCCACGATCACTGGAGGTGTCCGAACACTCATTATCTGCCTCATCATTTACTTCCACTTGCTCAGAAGAGTTGTAAAACTCTTCTTGTTCTGGAGGTGCTACCGTCTCTTTTTCTGGCATCACACTTACCATGTAATAGGGTAGCACATCGTAACCATCCTTATCGCAAAATTTTGTTGTTGGACTGTCGGTAATGGTACATACATCTAACGTTTCCAGTATGTGTTCCCATTCTAGAGGCTCCAAGGCATCTTCAAGGAATGGCTCCGGAATATACTCTTTGTCTTCAATTGCTCTTTCTAAGATGCAATCCTCTTTTCTTAAGCTTCCACAATGTGAAGCTCCGCACATCCATAGCTCTTTTGGTTGCCCCAACCATGCTGGTAGTTCTGATCCTGCTATTGTAGCCGAATCAAACTCTTCCATAGGTGTTTGGTTTACATCCTTGTAACTATGGTCTTTCAAGTGTATTTTAGTTGTCGTCTCACCATGTCTGAGGTATATGTGGTCATAACCCCAATCTTGGACCATCTTCAGTTGTCGCATGAATGGTCGTCCCAAGATTATCTCATAATTGTTCTTTTTGTCGAAATCGACTATTGCAAATGTATGCTCATACTCGATCCCGCACAAAGTGACAATTACCTTTTCCAAGAGTCCGAGAGGCTTCTCCATGAAACCATCTGCCAACTGCAGCTTCATTCGGGTAGCCCTCACATTAGGAAAAATATGAACCCTCTAGGGGCCCTTTGGGATTAAGGTTAATTAGAGGTCAGCCAATAGGAAGAGGGTGGTGGACACACTCTATACCCTCAAAAGAGTAGGGGGACAAGGTAGCCTTACACCTCTTAATTGTCTCTTACCTAGTGAGAAGGTAAGGGAGGTGGCTAGGGGAAAGAGGGGGAGGGGGGGGGGGGGGGACCACTTTGACCTCTTTTCCCCCACTTTTTGGCCCGGATTTAAAAATACACTAAAAATTTCAAATTTTCAAAAAATTTCAAATTTCAAGTTTTCCCTCCTTAAAAGGTCCCCAAACCTATTTCATGGTCAAAAAAGTATTTTTGACCTTCAAATTAAAAAACGTGCACTAAAAAATCCAAAAAATTGTTTTTTTAAAAAAACAAATCAAAACATCATTTTCACCCTCCAAAGTCTTTCCAAACCTATTCTATAGCTAAAAAGTGTTTTTCTCTCTCTACAAACCTTTTTCCAAGCTCTCCATTGCTGCGACAACCACATGCACCCCCTATAGTCCATCATTATCTCTCTGCTAGCTTTCTCCCACCTCCATTGTAGCAGCAAGCAAGCTCCTCCTCCATCTCTTCCCCTTACCCAGCACATAGTTTCACACCAAGCTAGCTCCTCTCCCTTCTCTCATCTCCATTACAACATGAAACAAGATTCTACTCCTTCTACTTTCATTCACTCACACTACATGGAAACCTCTACTCCCGAAGGTGGCAAAAGTATGAGCTCACATGAGTTGCATACCACAACAATAGGAGGTGTGAATATCGCGTGGGCATTGCAAGGGTTCATCTCCAACATAAAGATAGAATGGTAAGAAAACTACCCTTGTAGCTTACATTCAAAGCTTAACATCATCTCCATCTTTAAGTTTATCATGCTAGAGAGAATTAACCTCTTTATGGATTTCAGTGTTTAGGCTTCACACCTCATAACACTGGGTGGTGCTATTTTGTTGATGACTTTGGTGCGCCATCTATAGTTGTGTAGCATGTGATTTGAGTCTCACAATGTAAGTAAGTTGTGTTATCTATGGAGAGTCGTCAAAGATTTTTCTTGTAATTCATTCTTCGTATAATTTTCATTAGATAATTGGAATGATATCATTTTGTACTTTATAACTTTGTGCTCACATAATCTTTTGTTTACTTACAGATTCAACTTGTTTTAAGAGGACATGAGAAAGCAACCATGTGCAGAGATGGAAATCACTCTATTTTTGTTCCTTGAGGAACCTTTCACTAACATGTTAAAAGATTTTGATAAGAATAGTAGGTGTTTTTTAGAATCTGGAACCAATAGGGACTCTCTAGGAGCTCTCATAGAAGCCATCTATATAGTACTACTATCTTCCCTAGTGTCATAGACACACAAATACTCAAGTGTATATGAATCTCTAGATGAGGAAGACAAATACTTGTAAGATAAGCCTAACAGCAATAACATTGTCTCCATTTGTAATTATTTTTCATGAGGCTGGATTCCTCTATAAATGCAATATAAATATGTTTTTTTGTTAAATGGTGTCGCATTGAGTGAGAGTATTTAATTTAGATTACTGAAGTTTCATACAGATCTGAGAAATATTGTTTACTTTTATGGATATTTTGATTTGCCTGTACGATGATTCAAGTCGCAAGTCTTAATCACTCCACCTTGACGAAATTCAAGCAATATTTTGATTTCAGTTTAATCATTAATGGTTATTCTTATTAAAGTGGATCATAAACTTTGTCACGATGTCCTCATTTGGGGATGTTGAATATATATCATTAGCAATGTTTCACAAGAACACTAGGTGGACACAAGGAAGTAAAAATTGGATCCTTGTTTGGTCGATTTCTAGTGTTTAATGTTTAGTGCACAGGATTTGTGAGGCCGTTGACATGGGGAGTTCACTAAAGTATATGTAACATAGCACATGTGTTCAACAGAAGGGATTTTATATTCTTGTAAAGTTGCAGAAACATGTGTAGATAAGGTCTATAAGGGGTACTTTTAATCCATTCTAGTGAACGCACGTGATATAGGAAAATTTTACATAGTGAATGCTCCGGACCTTTGAACACAAAGAAAGGGGGGGGAGCTCTAATTACATTTGAGTGAAAAGAAGTGGAATTTGTACTATCATGTTGCATAAAGATTTTCTTTCACTTAATCTTTAAAAAAATTGGTATCCTAGGGTGCAAACAAGGCCATATAGTGCAAAAAAAGGGGTGGCCACAAGCGCGCGTAGTAAGCCATCCAAAACTGCTGGATGGGCCATATGTGGGCCCTTGTGGCCACCCTTTTTTTGCATAATTAGGCTATTGCTGCACTCCAGAACCCTGGAAAAGATGAGATGAACCTAAAATTGAACTTTTCAAGCACATTATGCCTTCCTTCAACTCAACTTCCTAGTTCCCTGCACCAAAAGGGCAAATCACATTGGACAGTATAAAAATCTAGTCTCATGCTGCATAAACATCTGGTTTCATCAAATATTAACATTCTTGCTATTATAAGGGGCAGACAAGGCCATATAATGCAAAAAAAAGGGTGGCCACAAGGGCGCACAGGTGAGCCATCCAAAAATGTTGGATGGGCCATCTGCGGGCCCTTGTGGCCACCCTTTTTTTTGCATAATTAGGCTATTGTTGCACTCCAGGACCTTGGAAAAGGTGAGATGAATGTAAAATTTAACTTTTCAAGCACATTATGCCTTCCTTCAACTCAACTTACTAGTTCCCTGCACCAAAAGGCCAAATCACATTGGACAATATAAAAATCTAGTCTCATGCTACATAAACATCTGGTTTCATCAGCTATTAACATTTTTGCTATCCTAAGGGGCAAACAAAGCTAGAAAATGCAAAAAAAAGGGTGGCCACAAGGGCGCGCAGATGAGCCATCCAAAACTGCTGGATGGGCCATCTGTGCGCCCTTGTGGCCACCCTTTTTTTTGCATTTTCTAGCTTTGTTTGCCCCTTAGGATGGCAAAAATGTTAATATTTGATTTAAATTTAACTCTTCATGGCCAAAACCACTTAACTTAAAACACATGGATAAACCGAAAAGCCAAATCACTATGGAGACAGTAGACACAACTCTTAATCATTTTGTCATTGCAAAGTTATCTGAAATGATGTGAGCCTCTACAACTTCCTGAATAGCTTCCAACGCTCTTGCTTGCATTTTATACTGATTTCCATAGCTTTGAAGCACCTCCTTCACCGTGTGAGCATATTTTTGATGCATGGCCATGATTCAAATGTTACGTTTTTTTTTAAATTTTTTTTAAGTGTTGAACTTTTCGGTTGTTTTCAACAGCTTCTAGATTTCAATCGGCTCCGAATCTGTCTGGGCTTGTCTCACATGAATTTGTTCATCTCATCGCATTCTTCGACCATCATGTGATGAGAAAAAATCATATCTTGCTCGCATTCTCTAGAAATCAACGTGCAAGTTGACAATTTATTTAAAAATGATGTAAAACATACATTTTTTACTTTTTTCTTAATCTACGGGCTCCAACGAGCATTAAAACCATGGAATCTGAAAATACTCAAAGAACCATTGTTTTTTATTGTGTTAAGGAGTGTATTTCCTACATACAAAACTTTCCCAAAATCTCGCCCTAACACCTTCAAAAGTGGCTTCCAAGGAGTGTACTCGGTCAAAATTTGAAACTGAAGAAAAACAATCAGAATGAACTCCTAGACTGTGTATAAACTTTAGAATAACCAAAATTTCCTTCAAGAAAAAGTTATGCTAAAAATTTGAAAATAGCCCCCCATTGGACTCCCCACAACGATAGAAGTCAAAGGGTTCAAGGAGAGGTATGGTGTCACAAGTGCATGGTGGGAATCTCATCGAGGTTTATTCCGTCAAGATCTCTTGTACTTTATCATGTCTTCTCATGTACAATCTTACCAAAAAAAAAATGACACTTTAAATGACTACAAATCTTATTTAACTTATCAAACAATCTAAAATATGGTAGACCAAGAGTGCTCTTACACATCAACAAACAAAAAAGTCCAAACTTCTTCTCATTAACTTTGATTAACATACATTCGTGAACAACTTCCAAGGGGTAGTGCAGTCATAGTTCTTACATCCATTCCATGACATGGTATGCTCATGGGGTGACCTATCATATAAAAATATCTCTGGTGGGGGTGCCCTCGTGTTAGGAAAGGGTGTGCTGCTGATGAAAAGTTGTTGTATTGTCCTACTAGGGATCTCTCCATGTTAGCATAGTGATTTTTGGTGTAGTGGGAGCCACATTGCTTGAGGAGAGCTTTGTGCCACCGTAAAAGCTTCATGTTATGCTAGTTCCTTGAGCCATTCTTGCATTAGGATGAGATTACCCACCTCTAATAAGGATGGATTTGAAGCACCTACCTGCAAGATGTAACAAAGAAGGCTGTTTTAGAGGAAAAGTGGTGACACTTGACCTCTCTAACCTGCACCCACTGTTTCTTGTAATGCCACTGTTTTGAGTTGAAGAGCTTGACATTCGTGCATCCACGAATGCAAAGAAGCACCTGCACCCATACACAACCAATTGCAATAGCCTAACAAGCCTACTTATCCCCTCCCAAGATATTGAAGAACCATACACATTCGTCTCACCGACAGTATGACGATCTTGGGATGACCTCTGCTCACCCTCACGTGCGGCCTTTGGTGCAAACACTGCGGACAAGCAATATGTACACTTTTGTTGTGCGGAGTACATGGTGGTGGAGGGATACGATTTGTGATGTCCGTGAGCACCATGGCAGTTGTTGCATGAGGAAGCAAAGAATGAAAAGAAAGAGGGGGGAGAGAGAAAGAGGAAGATGGGAGGAGAGAAGGGGGCAGAGGGGGAGAGGGAGAGAGAGGGGAGGAGGAGGAGAGAAGGGGGTAGGGAGGGAGAGGAGAGGAACATGGGAGGAGAGAAGGGGGCAGAGGGGGGAGAGGGAGAGAGAGGGGAGGAAGAGGAGAGAAGTGGGTAGGGAGGGAGAGGAGAGGGAGAGAGGAGGAAGGAGGAGGAGAGAACAAAGGTTTTTTTTTTGGGGGGGATTTTTTTTTTGAAAAAGTGGACTTTTAGTGTTTGTAGGTTTAAAAAAATGTCAAAAATTGATTTTTTGATGTGTATATATGTTGGGAGGGAATTTTAAGTCAAAAATAAGTAAAAATAACTTTTTTGAAAAAAAGTCAAATTTTGGCTCTTAGTGACCCACGTTTTTGCTGATGTGGCCACACTCCTTTACTCCCTTCACTTTCCAAAAGCTAGAGAGAGAAAGTGACCTCTTAGGTCCACATCCTACATGTGTTTAAAAAAAGGCTAGAAAAGTCTACTCAAAACTAGCTTCTTGAATGCCCTTGTCCCCTTAACCCTACACAACATTAGCCTTAATCCCTAAAAATTAGGATTCCTTACAAGGCCCATGCAAGATTCATATTTCTCCTAATGAGAGCTGGTTTTTCCCATTTTTTCTAGACTTCCTTCGTGGCGATAGAAACTCCCGTTCCACTGTCAAGAATATCTTTGGAAACCACTCCTTGGAATTCTACAGGTAGCGTTGTGTTTCCGTCTTCTCCCTCACAATATTCTCCAACCTTCTTCAATGGTACCGGCCTAGTGTTTAGATTAGGCCTGTCCAACTCCCTGATTCCTTCTTGTAGTTTCAAGGTGGGGTTTTTTACTCCAAATTTTTCCAGGCATTTTCCTACTGTGGTCCACATATTTGGCCTTAGCTTTAGGAGTTCTACTAACGTGATTGTGCATGCCACCGGGGTGGCTAACAGCTCAATCAATCCTTGTGAGTCCATCACCTTGTTAGAAGAAAATCTTTGAGATGGAATTGTCCTCACTTCCGACTTAGCTTCGTATTCTCCTAGGTAAGAGGGTAAAGTTCTCAAAGAGTCTGGTTGGCTGTGTCCGGAACTAATAGATCCTTGGTCTCCCCCTTGTGAATGCACCTCAAAGTTTATTTGTGATCTTGCCTCAAATTCTTCAATAGGAGGTAGGATCACATTCTTTTCTTTTCTCGTGCTATTCATGTGGTCATTCATTCTATTAGCCTCGTTGGCCTCTCTGATTTGCTTCCACAAATCATCTAGACCATTACCGTCCTTTCTCATCTCTGCCGATATTCTAGGACGGACCCCGTCACTTGCCCCTTCGATGGTCTTGGGCACTATGATAGGCTCTCCTCTGGAATCATATTCATTATTGAGTCTTTCCTTTGTTTCCTCATGTTTCTCTATTGTTGGTTGGATAGGGGTTGGAACTGGCACATCATGGTAATTTGCCGGTTTTCCCAATGGGTCTTCCATCAATGATTGAGCCGTCTCGATCATCTTTTTACACATATCCAACCTTTGTTTTTCTATTTCCGCATATGGATATGTCATCCATCTTTGCTCCTGGGTCTGGTTTTTTTTAAGCCGAGCTTCATAAGCTCTTAGAAGCGCATCCAGCTGCTCGTTTACTTTGTCTGCTAGCACAGATCCTCCTGATCCTGCACTTTTGGGCTCAGCTATTTCCTTTGGTGCTATGGCTGTTGTGGTGTGTGAGCTTAGGCTGGCTAGATCTTCTAACCGCTCCAACCTGTTCTTTGTATGTTTCAACTCATCGGATAGGGCGGTTTGCTCTCGTTCTTTCCTGGCTTTCCTACATGCCTTTCTTGCCTTCCAAGTGCTTCTCAGATTTTTCGTTTCTGAACTTTGGGCATCCGTCTTTGGTTCTTCTATTATGGGTTCATTCGTCCTTCTTTGGGCTTGGGCCCGTGTCACCGCGTGAACAGGTATGACTGTTTCACTTTCTGATACTCCACTGGAAGGTACTGTTTCCAACAGGTTCAAGGTGGTTTTTGCTCCTTTACTCGGGTTTTTAGGGCAATCGGGAATCAAATGAGTAATTCCACATTCTGGGCAATACGCATTGACTCTAATGATTTCATCATGGGGACAGTCTCTCAGCCAATGGTCTCCGCCACACTTGTAATAGGGGCCCTTGGGTTGTTGAGGTGCTCCTTGAGCTCCCCGTTGCTGGTAAGTCTGTCTCTGTCCGCCCATGCCTCCATTGGCTATGAACAACAATGTTCGTTCATCTAAGTTATATATTCCTTCTCCTGCGGCCTGTATAGCATTTGGAGGTCCTTGATTTCCCATCATGCTCCATGGATCTGGTGTCAAGGGTTCCTCCGGTGGATAATAGATAGGGTTCGCCGCATATCCATTGGGATCCTCATAGTATGCATGCATAGGCACCAAAGCCTTTTCTTTTGGTTCAGTTACCGTTGGGGTGTATCTTACACCAACTGGTCATAATCCTGGTAGGGGTGGTTGTTGCCCCAACACCGGTTGTGGTCTCTCTACACCTACAGGTCCTGGCAAGTTGCCTGCTTGATATCTAGGCATAGGTGGAACTTGAGGGGAAGCTACAGGAGCTTGGGGAGCATAAGGTCTCTCCCTCACATATCCCTTGTTATAGTAACATTCCTCGGTCCCATGGTTTGTCCATTTTTGTTCAATAGCACACCACTTGGGCGGTTTAGCCTGGGGTTTGGCGTATAAGTTGATCTTTTTTAGCACTTCATCTACAAGCTGTTCTTGGTTTACCGCTATTTCTCCTTTCAGTGTTGTCTTGGAGGACTTGCTCCCACTTTGCTGTGAAGATGAATCGTCATCAAGGTCCTTGAACTCCCCTTCTTTGTAAAACCGCACAATTGTCCACAAGGTACAAGGCTTCCTTGGTCAACTCATTCAACGTAGTGCTCCTCTTCATATGTAAGTCTTTTTGAAGATCTGCATTCCTTAGTCCTTGGATGAATATCAGTATAAGTTTGGAATGAGTTGGCAGTTCTTCAACATGACAGAACTTAACATATCTCTTTAGTCTTAGGGCTGCCTTCCGTACAGATTCTCCATCTTTTTTTTTGAATTTATGGATTTGTGAGACGGTATTATGAGCTATTCCCCTTTGAGAGAATTCCTCAATAAACTCGTCAAAAACTTCTTCCATCGACTCAAAGTCTCTACGCTCTACAGAGTCAAACCAAGTTGCAGCATCATCCTCTAGGGTTAGTCCAAACCCTACGAATTGGGTAGGAAAGTCTAACACCTCTTCAGCTCTAATCACACATACAAAGGCTGCTACATGATCTCTTGGGTCTCTGTTTCCTGTGTATTTCCTGTTTACCCAGTTTTGCACTTGAGAAGGTCTAATTCTGCGATGGTCTACAAACCTCATCATGGGATCACCCCTTCCAAGTCTATACCCCTCCTCAGGCCTTCTATAATAGGCTGGTTCCTCGCCCAACGGTGCTCCTACGACATAATTTCTAAAGGTTCTCGCCGGAGGTGGTCCTTCTCTTCGAACTCGTTCCATGGGTGGTCCTCCAAGTTCGGTCGACCCTTGTGTCTTTGGCTTACTCTCTGCTTGATACCTTGAATAGTGTGGTGGTTCTTGAAAATCCCTGAGCCCTTGAGCCGCTGGATAACCCTCTTGGTTTCTGTCTGGTTCCATTGTCGCACTTTGTCTAATCCATGCCTGCAATGATGGTTGGTTTACTGGTTGGTCTTGGTTGTTGAATGCTCGCGGTCTGGGGGAATGTGATGTAGCGTCATACTCATCTGAGAATGGATTCGTTGACTTGCTTGGGGTGTGGACGGCTCTCGGCATTTCCTCAAGGGAATATGCTGATGCTCCTGGACCTGTTGCTCTTTCTACTTCCTCTGGGAGAATACGTTGGTATTCTCGCCCATATCTATCAACAAAAACTATGCCCTTCCTCGTAGCAGTTTCATAAGAGAATAAGTAAAGAACTTTGTCTTTGCTTAGTTCGTCTACGTATGGTTCTTTACTGCGAAAGTAAGAGACAATACCCTCGCTCTCGTGTTTGTAGATTCCCACATTCTCGTTATAAGTTGGAACCCTGATTGTTTTCTTATCGTACATGAAAATATCTCCATGCCGATCAATGTTTGGTGGAGGCTCTTGAGTTTCTGAAATCATTTTCCCTTTAGCCACGTTGTCTGCATATCTGTTGTAATCTTCAGGGTTGCTAACTATTAAATAGTGGTTTCCCTTTTCGTCTCGGAATCTATCTCCATCATCATACACGTGGATTATCTCCAATCTTTGTGCTAGCCTCTCTTCAATACAAATGCACTTGCGACCTCGACAGTCAGAATAGATTAGGGCTCCTCTTCAGTTTGTTCCCTCCAAGAAGATCACAGTAAGCCTAGAATCATTCGAAGGATTTTGGGAGGTACTTCCTCCTCGCATAGGTCCCTCATAGGCAAAACTTCCTGGCTGTTGGCTCCCCATCATGAAGAAAGATTTGTCTGACGACGTGTCAGTATCACTACCTTCCTCAATAATCGGTGCTAGCGGATCTAACCTTGCCTGAGTTACACTCTCTTCAGTGGACACTACGCTAACTTGGTCACCTGCCACTTTCTGGTCTCTAACAATGTATCTTCCTGATCTTAAATTCATCAAACTTATCAATGCAACCTATCACAAGTTCAACCACTAACCTGGCAATGGATCAGTTTCTGCATAACGTCTTGCTTTGTTGCTGAATATACCTGTACACAAGAGTTTTAATTTCGGCAATTGGATCAACGCATTTATCTGTTGGAGGTGATCTTAGTAATGATTGGTATAATTGGAGAGTTAATCTCAACCACTACTGTATTCTATACACTGTTGATGTTCCTGATTAGGTTGCTAATCTGAAACAGTACCCTTCCTTGATGTTGGCCAATTTACGTGAAAAAGCTTGAATTCAGTATTTGCTTTGTCAAATGGGCAATCACGGTCCAATTTTACCTCTGAAAGAAGTTCTAGAGCCCTTAAGCCAAATAGAACCTCACTGTCTAGGCCAAGTCAAATTTTCTCTCCAGAATGCCCCAATAGACATCCTACGCGTAGGATGTCTCATGCTGCATTTAGCCTGGATTTCTACACTGTATTTTCCCCTTGTTGTGCTGAGCTTACAGCTGTTTTTACTTTTTGATTTGGACTTCTAGAAGCTAGTCAATGAGTCAGAAATCTGTTCCGACGGCCTGATGATGGTGTTGATCAGTCTAATCAACTCCAAATAGGACCAAAATTGAGTAGCAGGATTGCCTTAGGCTATATAACCCCTTACAATGCTCAAAGTCCAATTATGGCTTCACTTTCTTGCATTAGACATACTACGCGTAGAATGTCTTTTTCTTCAAAATGGCTTTGAAATCAAGACTTCAACTCTTATTGAGCTGCTGATCATCTTGGTATACTCAGATTTCAGTTTGGAGTCCTAAATCACTCAGTAGACATCCTACGCATAGAATGTCTTTTTGGCCTGCTTGACCCTAGATTTGTTCCACAGCTTCCCCCTGATGTCAGTATCCCAGTGGTATGCTTAGATCTCAGTTTGGATGTCAAAAGTCTCAAACTTCTGCTGTTTTTCTTCTTTCAGTCAAAAGTGCTAAAGTCCACTTTGAACCCAATTTTCTTACCCGAATGAGGTGAAGACCCTTTCAGTCACTCAATATATCATGCAAGGCACACTCATGCAGCCATCTTAAGGTTTTGGTTTCAAGTTGATGCTTTTGCACTAATTGGGTAGGATGTCTAGCAATTTCAGTCTATCTGGCCTTATCCTGTCAAGAGATGGCCAAATTTCCCCTTTGCAGTTGAAATTAGGGTAAACCCTACCTTCAGAACACACTGGTCACCTCAAAATTCCAAAATTCCTCCCAGATTGGCCTGTAGACATACTACGCGTAGGATGTCTCCTGGCTTAAAATTAAAGTTTTTCCTGACAGGAATGCTGCTGATGCTCTTTAGGCCTATCAGAAACACTCACAGTATTCTTTGGACTTCGATTAGGCTTTCAACCATACTTTTGCGTCTTTTTGCGTCTTTTACAAACTTGTAATGATTCTACCAAGCAAGTATACATGCATGAAATGCTCTAGATCTGAATCATGATGTTCTACTTACTCTACTCCTACCTACCATGAAGAAATGGTGATACTTGGTGTTTTTGGTTGCCTTTTGGCCTCTCCAGACTCTCAAGCTCTCTTCACACCGCTTCTCCCACTCCCTGTTCCTACTCTAGAACTCGACTACTAACTAAAAAACTTCCTAAGTGTACCTCCTCTACCTCAGTCGAAGGATCTAGGCCAGACACACGCTTCCTAAACTCCCTCTAAGACCTAGAGAGTCCTCCACCCTCTGATCCTATCTAAATGTAAAGCGAGACTCTTGGCAAGCCAAAAATCCCAATCCTCAAGTATTAGTCTTGGTCACCTACCTAAGGTTTTCGTCCCCGGCAGCGGCGCCAATGTTCGACGGATACGCCGCGACGGACGTCAGCACAACGAGAACTCACCTAACAAGTAATGTCAGCTAAGGACGAAGCTCGACCCACAGGCGTGTGGAAGCAAGCATAAGGTGTCAACTTACACTCGACCGACTCCTAACTAGTTCCTACAGAGGTCCCTACCAATTGTTTAAGTCACAGTCTTCAAGAGAACAAAAGAGGATGCTTCCTACAACGCTTGCTAGAGCCGAACACGTATCAAACACTTCGGAAACACCACAGAACTTGAAGGAGACCCTACGAATACCTATAGGCCACTCTCCCTAAGGTCTGTGAACCAAAGTCACAACCCAAAACACCCGGTGCAGAAACACGTAGGATGTCTGGCCGAAATCTGCAGGTCTTCGTTTCCGAAATCTGAAGTGCCTAATGTGTGGTTCTACTCAATGTGAATGTGTGGATATGCTGCAATGCAAAATCGGACAACGTATGCTCACCCAAACAACCGATGAAGCTCATAGAAGAAGCTCTCGAAGCCGGACCGTATGCGCACAATGTTGGTATCGGCTCGTAGCTCTAGTCGGGGGCAACACGCTGCACTTATCCACACTCGATTCCGACCACCGTAGCACATGTAGCGTCAAGAAAAATCTCACACTCTCTCTCACGTACACAGTACGCTCACTCACAAACTTAAACTTGTTTAAAATGACAAAAGGTCCTTCATTAAGGTCAAAAAGTGATATATATACCTTACAACTTCTCAAACCTTAAAGTTCCAAAATCATCCATCTACTCCTTCTAACTATCAAAACTGGGATACAATCTGGAAACTTCTGTAAGTCCCAATATTTACAAGGTGAAAAACCGGGTTTTCCTCAATGAATGACTAATTACAAAAAATAATAATCCGCCGAGTAGTTAGATGCCGTGGGGTGTGTCCAGCTTCTAACAACCTTCCAGCCAGCATTACCAATGATCTAGATGCTACAATGGTAGATGGTTGTCTTGTCAAATTCAATGACCCAATAGTCAACAAAGGAATTACATACTCGCTCCATCTTGGAACCATTTCTATGTTGAAGAGATATGCATCTCGCAAATCATCATCAACTCCTACAAGGTTTTCTCCATGCACCATTCTAGATAAATGATCCGCTCTTTGGTGTGTAGTTCCTTTTTTGAATACAACCGTGAAGTCAAACTCAAGCAGTATGATGAACCATCGTACAATCCACGCAAGGTTTGTTTACCAAGTAAATCAATGCTTGGTGATCAACGAAGAATACAAATTTATTGGAAAGTAGGTAATGTCTAAACTTTTTCACAGCATAGATCATACCCTAACCCTCCCTTTCAGTTGTTGTGTAATTCTTCTCTGCACTGTTTAGTTGTCTATTGGAGTAACTGATTGGAAAATCCTTTTTTTTTTCCAGGTTGTGCAAGTATGCATCCTATAGCATATGCTGATGCATCTACGTGGATGTGGATTATCTTTTCCCAATCCGGAGCCTTCAAAATTGGAGCAAATATCAATCTTTGCTTCAAAGTTTGAAAAGCTTTCTTGCACTCATCTGTCCACTCATTTAGTTATCAACGCGTAAAGTGGTTTCGCAATTATAGCGTATGAGTAGATAAATCTGCGATAATATCCACAATGGCCCATAAATGCATGTACCTCCTTTACCTTTACTGGTCGTGGTAGATCAACAATTACACTGATCTTCTCCATGTCTGTCGAAATACCATTTTTGGACACTATATGTCCCAATATTTTGCCTTGTCTTACCATGAAGACACATTTCTCCGGATTCAGGAAAATCCGATACAGTCTGCATTTTTTGAACACTTTGGTCAAGTGCTCTATGTGCTCCAATCTTACGAGAGAGTGAATGCACAACTCATCCATGTAAATTTCTAAGAACTGTCTTAGATATTCTTTAAAAGCATGACCCATCAGCCTCTGAAATGTGGCTGGTGCATTCGTTAAGCCAAAAGCCATTACCCTGAATGCAAAAATGCCCCATTCAGTTGCAAAATCCGTCTTGTGCTGATCCTCTGGCTTTATTGCGAGTTGGTTGTAGCCCGAAAAGCCATCTAAGAAACTGTAAGCTTCTTTTCCTGCCACTCTTTCTATTACATGATCAATAATGGGTAGAGGATAGTTGTCCCGAATTGTAGCAGCGTTTACTTCTTGAGATTGACGCATACTCTCAATTTTCCATTTTTCTTCAGGACCATCACAATCGGTGAAACCCAATCAATGTGCTCAATTTCATAAATAAACTCTGCCTCTTTCAGCTTATCTATCTCCTCCTTGATCTTCCTTGCAAACGTCTCATTGTAGGTATAAGGACGTTGTCTGCTTGGTTTGGCATCATTCTTAAGGGGTATTGTGTGTTGACAGATACTTGGATCCACCCCCTTAAGATCTTTGTATGACCATGCAAGCACATCTCTATACTGTTTTAGAGTAGCTATCAAAAGCTTTTCCTCTTCTTCAATAAGATCTGTGGCAATATATGCAGGTTTTGGATCTTCTCTAGGCTCCGCTAGATCTATTTGTTTGGCTTTTTCAGGACCGTCGTATGATGTACCAGGTTCCTTCAATTCTCTCATCGGTTGTTGCACTATGATTTTTCTATCTTGTATGGTATACTTGTTATAATGGGACGGCACATCCATCTTGTCAGAATTCGTGTCCTCATCTGTTTCCATTTCAGTTGTCCATATGTCTTTGAGGGTCTGTTTGAGCTTATTGTACTCCGTTTTCCTCTCTGTTTTGGTCATTCTAGACCCTGTTTCCCCCTCCTTATGTGTCTTAGTCGTTTGCTTTTCGCGCTTGTTCTTCTTGTTGTTTTTCCATGGTTTAATTTTGATAAACCGGCCAATGACCTTTTCTTTGACACAATCGTCAGCTTTTACAAGCCTTAGATATCTTGTTTTGTCATTGACAAGAGGCATGGGTTTATGCTTATTTTCTCTTGATTTCCTTGTTCTCTTTGATCTATACTGCTCTTGTCGACTAGGTTTTTGGTTAGGAAGCTCGTAAAACCTGTCCGGTCTCGACATATACTTCCTATCCGTCTCTGATCCACTTGATATTTTGTCATCACATCTATCATTTGGATTTCATCACCCAGAGATGGAAGGTCATCGCTTAGTGAGTCTGTGAATTCCTCCTCTGTTCAATTCCTATCGTCCATTACAGATATCTCATCAACTGTTCTTTTACACTCAGTCTCACGTAGTGGTTCTTCTTGCTCCTCGCTATCTGATCCTGACTCAAGGATGACTCTAGCCATTTGCAACGTTACTAGGTCGTATCCTTCATCGTCACAAAATTTTGTAGGCGTGCATTTGTTAACACATACATCCAAGGTTGACAATATTTGAGTCCACCCAAATGGCTCAAATAAATGTTCAGGGAAAGGTTCTAGGAGATAAGCCTCGTCTTCTATTGATCTTTCCAACACACATTCCTCTTTGATTAAGTCTCCACAATCAGACGCTCCACACATATAGACATGTGATTTCGTTTGTAACCACGCAGGCATTTCTTTTCCATTCACTGTGGTTGAATCAAATTCTTGCATTGGCATTTTTGCAACGTCTCTATAGCTGTGATCCTTCATGTTGATTTTCGTTATTAGCTCCTCATGCCTTAGGTAAATTTGGTCGTACCCCCAATCTTGTATCATTTTGAGTTGACGCATAAAAGATCACCCCAAAATAATGTCAAAGTTGTTCATTTTTCCAAAATCTACCACGGCAAAGGTCTGCTCATAGTTAATTCCACACAAAGTTACAACTATTTGGTCCAGGACTCCCATGGTCTCTCTACATATCCATCTACGAGTTGCAGTTTCATTCTCGTCTTTCTGAGAGCTGGACGGCCCCATTTCTCCCAGATTTGCTTTGTAGCAATCGCAACTCCCGCTCCACTGTCTAGGATAGCTATCGTCTTTATATCCTGATATTCGACAGGTAAGGTTGTATTACCTTCCTCACCTTCACAGTAATCTCCAACCTTGTTTATGGGCACAAGTTGGGCTTTGGGTTGACCTTCTCGTTTGTTTTCTTCTACCGTAGGGCTTGTCTGAAGAGGAATCTTATTCCTTTGTTCTCCAAATGTTTCCCTATGTCTTTCCATAAGTGTGGTCTGACTCTAAAGAGTTCTGACAGTGTGATTGTGCATGTTACAGGTGTCGACAGCATCTCTTGAAGACTTTTTGAGTCAATCATTCGTGGAATAGCTCTCATCTGGGATGGAACTAATCTTATCTACGATTGTGCCTCATGTTCACCTATAAATGAAGGCAAGGTTTTCAGGGATTGAGCTTTTGTTTCCATCGAAACCTCCATTCCTGCATCTCCATACAACGATTGTATATCTCCTGGATAAAATTCGTTGTCCATGTTAACCTCAGGAATTGGTGCAGACTGTAATGTCGTGCTTCCGTTATTTCTATTTCTAATGGTTTTCCATAAGTGTTGTGGCCATGGTTCTTCCACTTCAGGAATTGGCATCATAGTCATTGACTTAGCATCATCAGTGGTGTTCGGCACCATTCGGTGATCCAATGACAATATAGTTTCAGGCCTGGGTCTGTTTACTCTTTGTGAATCAACACTTCTTGTTCTGGGGTTCTAATCACATTAGGTTCCATCAATGCATGGGCTGTTTCAATAAGGTGTTTACATATTTCCAAACGCTTCGTTTCCACTTTTGGTTGAGGATAAGTCAACCATCTCTGCTCTAAGGTTTGGTTTGTTTTTAGCCTTTCTTCATACGCTTGTAATAGAGCATCTAAAGGCTCTAGCACTTTCTCGACCAAGACTGATCCCCCTGAAGATCCTTCCTCGGCTTGTTGTTGTCCTCATCAGTTTTACTATCTCTCTCTTGTTTCAGTTGCTCTTTCGTTTCATGTAATTCATTTTGCATGGCAATTTGGGTTTTTATCCTTCTTGCTTTCATTCTGTATCGTTTCGCCTTCGAGGATTTCCGATGTGTTCTCATAGATAAAATCTCGTTTTCTGTTGGTATTGGCAACTCGACCCTTTCTTCCAATGGCTTGTTTTTCTCTAATTCCTTGGCTTGGGCTCTGGTTACCGCATTGCTTTGGATCATGGGTTCGGTTTTTGATCCACTGCTTGCACTTGGTACCACCCCCAAAATATTCATAGTTGCTTTTCCCTTGTTGTCCAGATTCCTTGGGCAATCTGGCAGTATGTGGTTCACACCACACCCATCACAAAACCCAAAAATTTTCACTCTTTCGCCTTTGAAAGGACAACTACGCTCCCAATGATCTTTACTTCCACAGTTATAGCATGGTCCAATTGGTGGTTGATTTTGAGGAGGTGGTCCCATAGGTTGTCCCACCCTATTAGGATATCCTCTTGGTTTGTAGTTCTGGTTTGCAATGAACATTAGCGTTCTTTCATCCACCAAATATTGATCCCTCAAAGGTTGTGCTACTTACATTGGTGGTGCCATATCCTCGTTATTTTCCCACGGTTGATAGGCTTCGTCTGCGTACATCTGTGGTTCAGGTTCAATTGTGTAAGGCTCATTTGGTTCCTCGTTATAAGAAATTTGAGGTGTATTATTTGTTCCTGGTGATGCTTCGTAAGGTTGAGCATACCTAATCATGGTCGTATTTTCTTGTGGTAAAGGAGGTTATTGATCCAACACAGGTTGAGGTCTGTCTGCTCCTGCTACCATATTCACATTTGGCCCAATTTGATATCTTGGAGGAGGTGGCTAGGGTGGTCCTATTGGAGGTCCATACGGCCTTTCCCTCACATAGTTTTTGTTGTAAAAACACTCATCCGTGCCATGGTTCGTCCATTTTTTCTCTATGGCGCATCATTTCAGTACTTGTCCATTTGCAAATGGTGCTTTTGGCTGTTGTGTGCACCACGGCGTCAGGTGATCCCCCCCACATATGTCACATTTCCTCATCTGAGACTGTCTCATCACCGGATTTGATCTCATATGTTGCTGCATTCTCTTCGTTACTTCCTCTATCATTTGGTCAACTGTTGTCGGCATCAAAGAAGCCTGATCATCTTTCTTAGTAGAGGGTTCACTCTTAATAGACGAAGAGCCACTGATTACTAAATCAGTATCCTCTAACACTTCCTCATATTCTTTGCAGTTATCAACAAGATATAACGCTTCCCTTGTAACCTGTTCAAATGTGCTACAGGCTTTCAAGTGAAGGTCCTTTTTCAAGGTTTCGTTTCTAAGTCCTTCAATGAAGAGCACATACAATCTCTCGTCCTGCGGTAATTCTCTCCTTGGGCACCTCTCAATGTATTGCTTGAATCTCAAGGATGCTTCCTTCACTTTTTCATTCTCCTTTTGTTTAAAAGCATATATTTGTGATACAGTATTATGCTTTATACCCCGTTTTGAGAATTCTTCCGCGAACTCTTGCAATACATGTTCAATATTTGGACAAGTTTAAGGGTTCAAAGGTTGAAACCCTGTTAAGGCCATCCCTTCCAAGGTCAGCCCGAATCCCTCATATCGAGTATGGAAATCAGTGATCCGCTCTGCTCTTAAGGCTTGCTTGAAGAGCGACACATGGGCATATGGATCCCCTGATCCGCTATACTTCTTTGGCATGCACTTCGCTACCTGGGATGGCCTCATCCGTCTATGGTCTGCGACCAATCTTAATGCTCCCGTGTCTTGACTTAATCGTTCTCATACATCATGGATGTCGTGGGTTGCTCTCATTGGCTCCCCTGCCACGAATCTACTACTAGGAGGCAAATGTGATGGTGTGGCTGCAAATGTCGGACCTACTGCGGTATGTGTAGAGATAAGAATCGCACTACCTTGATTCGTAGCCATTGACTCTCCGGGATGAAATGCTTCCATGGGGTTTGGAATAGAATACTGAGGTTGACTGAAAGAATCAGCTACATGAGTCCTCTCTCCACCTGTTGCCATCTGGTCTGGCATGACATTTGTAGGTGCTGATCTCTGTGGGCTTGGAGTGACATAATACTGGTGGAGTGGTCCCCCAAAGTACGTATATCCTTCCAACTCCTTTTTATCGATTGTTGCGTATCGTCTTCCATATTTGTCATGCGACGATTTTCGTTTTTGATCCCTCTGTGTAGGTGAAGACATAAAGTCTTTTCCGCTCTGTCAACTCTCCGACATAGGGTTCCTCGCATCTATAATAGAGATCTTGCTCTCCATTATTATACTTGTATAACCCCACGTAGATGTTGTCTGTGTTGACTCTCAAAGTTTCATTTTCTCGCCTTAACCTCGCATCAGGGAAGCTCATTGTTGGTGCTTTCTCCTTAGGTTCCTCATCTACTTTGGCTTTCATGCCCATCAATCCCCACTTGTCCACAATGTTAGGATTCAGGACTACCAAGTACATGATACCTTCGTCATCTAGGTACCTATCTCCGCTATAGCTCACAGGCACTAAGTCCTTGAACTGACTTGGTCTATCTTCTATTTTCACACAGTAGCGGTCCATACCATCTTTGTAGATCTTGGCACCTTGCTTGTTGTCATACTGATACTTGTTGAACAATAGCTTCATTGTGGCCGAAGGGTTTGATGGTCCTGCTGCCATGTTTTCTCTTTCGTTTAGGTCTAAATGTCCCAAGTGTTCCGTGAAATACTCGTAAGATCTCTCTAAAGAAGTATCGGAAATACTTCCTTCAAGGATTGGCTCTAATGGTTGTACTACACCTTGGTTTACACTCTCCTCTGTTGATAAAACACTTGCTTGATCCGCTAAATTTCAGTGTTTGTTCTTGATTTGTTTTCCCGATCTCAAAACATGAAGAAAGTGGAATTGACCGATTGAATCCAAACCTCTTACTTGGAGATGGAGTGATCTTCCAACTCGCACAACTGCATGGATTGTTACTTGATTGGTCTCTGCAAATGAATACACTTGATGGCTATGAGATCACTGTATCATTCCAACTGTCAGTAGATTCAACAACTTCCAACGACTTCAACACAATTTTTCTTGCTAATTATTGACAGTATGTCCAATTTGGGTTTTGACAACTCCTGATATCTTAAATAGTCTAGGTCTATGAACAGGTCAAAAATGAGTCAATTCTGGCACAGAGGTACACAGATCACGATCGTAGTATAGTGCCCAAATTTGATGAAACTTCACCAGCTTGTTCACTAGGCTATTTTAAGGCTACCCACCAAATACTTTTGTTTTCAAACCCCAAAAAGTCAAGCTTTTACCAGTTCTTGGTTGGAAGTGTTTGTTTTCTTGAATTTGTCAGTTTGACTTGATTTTGGTGTTTGTTTTGGGATATGAAAGCTATATGGGGTTGTCCTATGTATAGGCTCTTGCTCTGTATAGTCTATACCCAATTTGATGTATATGATCCTGATGAAAGTCAATTTCTATGTCAGTATATCAATTTCAGACTTGGATCAATACTCAGATGGTTTGACAGGTATTTTGAGGTTCTTGTCTCTTGGTCCTATATACTTTTATGTTTATATACACTTGAGGATCCCACATATGAAATCTGGTCAAAATCTGGCACTTAGGTACACCGATCGCGATCGTAGTACATGAGCCAAATCTGATGAAATTTAGTCTGCTCCCTCTGACAAGTGTTTTACAGTGTTTTGTGCTACCACTTGGTGATTTGAATCAATATCAACCCTGTTTGGTCAGAATTTCTAAATTTCAGAGTCTTATGGCCTTTTTGCCAAAGTTATGGTTTCTTCGTTTCTCGACTCTAACTTTTGCCCCAAATCTGACTGGAATGCCAATTACTTATCCTACTCCTAAGTACAGATATGAAAGAACATAAAGAAATGAATCAAACAAAACAAACAAGGGATTTCGGGTGAGATTTCAGTACTCAATTGAATTAGAGAGATTGAAGAGCAAAAATGCTTTGAACACTCTCACTCACAGCTCCCTAAATCTCCTAAGAGAGGATCTAGCCGGTCCACTGACTCTAGACTCCACTAAGCTCTAAACCCCTGTCTAGCAGCCTAAGTGAGGTGTAAAATGGATTTGTGGATTGATCTTCTTTTAAGGAAGCTAGCTGCACACTCGGTCAGTCATCACCTAAGGTGCATTCCCCGGCAGCAGCGCCAATGTTTGCGGGTCACCGTGACGGACGTCCATAGCATAGCTCTCACGCATCAACATAAAATATTAATACAAGGGAAGCGACCAGGATGAGGCATGGAAACTCACTAGTGTGTCATTCCTAATGAAGTGAACTCGATGAGATGCAACTACTAACTCTGTAAGAAAATCATACACACTAAAGCCAAGTAATCTGCCTCTTTCCTTCTACACAACTCTACAGTCGTCACGCCCGTTTACCATGCAAATCATATCGGATTCGCACAAAACTGGAAGGGAAGCTACAGGGGACTATTTAGAATTTATCCTATCACTATCACAGCATTGTGGAGAGGTACATGGATCGCGATCGTTCGTCCCAAAGTCAGCAAAAACAGTGAACAAATGATCCCAAAGGGTCGTTTTAGGGTCCCTGAAGCCTCTCCTAGGGTCAAAACAACATACAATACTCCTTTAAACACTTAAAACAGTGATTTAAGGTCTCAAACGCGTAGTTGAACACCTACACCGAATCTTGAATGCTTACACTTGAATGGAAGAGCAAAGTAAGAGGAAGAAAATGCAATAAACAAATCTGAATTTGGATTACCATAGCCACAGTAGCGAAGATTACAAGTTGGAGCAAGAGGAAGCTCTCAAACGTACGTTGTATTCTTCAAAACTTGTGATAAGAGATGATGAGGTTCAAACTTACAAAACTGACCTTTATAGTTTAGGTCTTTACAAATGGCTTGTCCGGCCAAAAAGTCCTAAACTTCTAGCTGGATCTCCACTATACAAATGCTCTCGGAAAAATAATCAAAAATTTCTTTACAAGTTCTCAGCTTAGAGAAGCTCTTTTACAAAAGAATACGGTTTTCGCAAAAATGTAGACTCCTTGAAAAATGTGACTCTTTCTCTGGAGACCATTGCTTCGTCCGCCAAACAACCTATAAGGTATTTTGGGTTGGCATACACCAACTTTTACAAGTCCTTGTTTCCTACATAGTTTAAGATAGTTTCCACCTGTGAACTATCTCTAAGGTACTTTTGGTTGTTAGACCTGTAAAGAACCTATAAGGTACTTTGGGATGGCATACAAAAAGTTTTACAAGTGCTTGCTACTTATATATCTTAACATACAGAAACCACTTGAGGACTACCTTAAAGGTACTTTGGGCCGGTAGATAAAATTTTAGAAGTGCTTGTTTCCTACATATTTTAATAGAAATTATTGTGAACTACCTGTAAGGTACTTTACGCTGATAGATTGGTACTTTGTGTTCCAGAATTGAAATGCTAATTTTGTTACTCAAGTAGACAAAAGAGTTTACAAGTGCTTGTTTGAACTGGCCTCCAAGAGGTTTTGAAACCTATGATAGGATCCTGCAAAAACCACATGTGGAATAGCTGCATGGTACTTTGAAGCTAATTACTGGTACTTCTACAAGCTACTTGGGCAACAACCTATGTCACTATTGGCATACTGTTGTACACATTTTCGTATACTTCTGTATCAAGTTTGAACTTATGTGGCTCTCCTTCTAAGGGTTCCAAGGGTATCTTAATCTATCTAACCAAGTGTGATGCAAGAAGCACTTTTGGTTGAATAGCAGTCATGTAATAGATATGCTCGGCACCTTCTACTAGCTTGTAATAGTATTCCTCAACCAAATAGCTCCCTGTAGAAAGTATGTTTCCCCAGGAATCACTCAAGGCTCTTTCTGTTTTGTATTTCTCTTGAGCACCTCAAAAGTTATAAGTCAGCTCTATCTTCGTTGGCATTGGTAGCAAAGGCATCACCGATGCATAGAGCATCACTAATTGCGTCATGGTGCCCACCATACATTGGTAGATCTGATCCTTCTTCATCACTAAAATATTCACTTTCTACATTGTCACCATCCAATGCCTCAAGGGTTAGATACTCCCAGTTCTCAACATGTGTGTTGTTCAAGCATCGCCTCCAACACTGGGACATACAAAATTCACAAAAACAAGAGATAAGTCTCCAACGGAGTGCCCTTGTCACTCTTGGAGTATCCACTGACACAGTGTATTGATCGTGAGCCTTCAACTCGCTTGCAATTCCACTTCTTCTCCCTTGGCACCTCAGTTGCTTGGACCTCCCAAAAATTATGATTCACTCCTATGTGACCACTTTCATCAGTAAATTTATGCTTCAAGAAGACAACAACATCCTTGGCACACTTCATGTGCCATGCATCAGCCTTTAACTGCTCATGTGTTAAAGCCCTCTTAACAACTGTACCTGCCCCATCATGCTCCCCTTTGTCGTGGCCCGAGGCAAAGAAACTCCACAGCATTTCAATGCCAGTCAAACCATAGTACCTAAAACAATGAGCCACCTTCAATGCTGGGCAGAAACAAATTTTTGGAAACTTTTCATCAGAGGTGGAATAAAACCTGGTGTACCTTGACACAAAGAAGAATGGTCTAGATGACTTGAATTGAGCAGCACATCCATTTGACCACACCCAATGGCGCTTCAAGAAGTTGAATCCCTGATTTTGAAGCCAAACACTATGCAGTTGCAAGCAATGTTGCACAAAGAACGTGTCATGATCTTTGTCATCAGAAATGTAAAAATGTGTATATTTTAACACCTGGTCTTTCTCGTCTCGAACGTATGTAATGTGCACCAAGATGGTGACTTGTGACGAGTGCCAATGCATTGATTGGATTTCAGTTTGCTCCTTAACACTAGAATGGTAACCTAACAGGACATAAAAGTGTTTTTTCAGGGTTTGGGAAAAAATTTCAAAACCATAGTAGATCCACTCATTTTGAAAAATCCTTTCATGAGCTTATAGTTCAATAACTACTACATATGGAAAAAATGTGAAACTTGTAATTTTTCTCATCCCTTGGTCACTACAAGCCTCCAAAGTTGATGGACCAGTGCATTTTGCCCAAAACAACAATTTCTTACAGTTGATTGCATATAAATAAGAGTGGAGATTTTTGTAGGACATGAGATAAAATGCCCCGTTAACTTCAATGGGTTGGTGACCAAAACATATGGTTGCTTTTACCTCACTAAGTTTTTTTTGGGCAAAAAACATAGGTACAAAAAAGCTGCATTTTTGCCATTCTGCGGACCTATTATCAAAGTTTCTATAGTCACTTTTGTGTCCTGTTAAGTGACCATTTTGCTTCAATTATTTGAAGAGTATGAAAATGAATTTCTAGGTGCTATATATCCACAAAGTTGACTTATGAGCTGAAAAAAAATTAGCATTTTTTTTGGAGTATCGATCTCACCATTAACCTTACTCTTGCACAACATTTTTAAACCTAAACTGTGTGAAAAAACGGGTCCTATTTTTGGCTTTTTTCAATTTTTGGCAACTATACCACTCTAAACTTCATGTTTGTGAGGTTTAGATGACTATAGGTTGGGCCTTCATAGTTCTCAACATGTTTTGATGCTTGTAGGGAGAGCTAAGTGTTAAAATTGAAAGTTATGACCAATTTACAAGAATTGCATAATCCTGTTTTTTGGCCAAAATTAGCACTTTTATGATTTCTTTGGTGGATTTCTTGCTATCCAAATTCAATTTTGATTGTGTAAGTGTAATGTATGTGCGCTCCTTGCCACACTGTCGAAGCAAGGGACTTGCCGATACACCGTGTACGAGCCGCAGACGGCTCCAAGCACACAACTAGTTTAACTAGTCAGCTCAAAGAGGGCAATGGTGTGTCACTCACCGCCTTATGCTCCTGCCGTAGAGGATTCCTCGCCGTGAAGAAGAGGGAGACGCCGCTACGCCGCGCTCAACCGCCTCGCCGCCGTCGTGCCGCCGTAACGCTCGATCGCACACACTCTCTCTCTCTCTCTCTCTCACACGCACACACACAAGGAGATGGTGAAGGAGAAGGTGGAGATGGAGCAAGAGCAACTTCTATTGCACAATGAGAGAATGACTCAATTTTAGGTTTAATTGGCTTTTATGTGAACTCACCCCATTCACACTTGGGTGCCCATGCTTAGCCAATTAACCCTAGCATGTTCGTGTTAGAGTGCGCCTCTCATCGGTGATTACTCTACCTTTCCCTATTGGACCGACAAGCCCGGTGCCTGACTCTACCTAAATAAATAATACGGTTATAGTGTCCGTCGTAGGCGATAGGGTGTCCGTGAGCCACGAGGGTTAACATTGCCCCCCTTCCTGATGTAGATACTGTCCTCGGAAGCTATTGAGTTGAAGCTTGGTATGTCCATGTTGTAGAGCATCTAGATTTGAATCTGCAAGGCAAAGTCACTGTTTTAGTAAGCGGAATTATATTGCCATAAATCATGAGGGGAATGTAAAGTACATGTGGAAATGAGTAAATGCAAGATTTATGAAATGTTAGACTGCCATTAAGGACAAATAAATTGCACTTTGAGTAAATTAATTAATCAAGAGTTTTGTGCTTATGGGTGAGTCTATCAATTAGTTAGCTATGACTAAGGTTAAAACAACTACTCTAGTACTAGCTAAGCTAAGAAGATTATCTAAATGCAAGATTCACTAATTATGCTTTTTAGCTTTGATTAGCCAACTCGCTCTCACAACTGCAAACAAAAGCTTGAAATGTTAACTGTAAGCTCAATGGAAGTCTTTAAATTTTTTTTATTTTTATTTTTTTAATTCTTTTTTACTTTGGGTCACAATCATGTGACGTGTGTGCTTATTTTGTATGTCCGGGGTTTTTTGCTTCTCAAGGAAAAGCGCCCACATTGGGAAACTCGAGGGCTCTAGTACCATAGACAATACATGTGAGTGAATACCAATTCAAGCCAGGATTTCTCTTCCAGCGTAAGATTTTTCATTTGTGGCACTTATGTTTTTTTTTTTTTTTTTTGCTTCCATTTCCTTGGTATTCGCACTAGTGTTTTTTGTTGTTTGAGTGAGCAAGCCTTTCTCTGCCTAAAACATTCCTAAGGTCTCAAATACTCGGATAATTTTATTAGCTACGCCTAGTGGTCAAGTAAATGAGTTAACCTAAAGTCACGGTCTCCTAATCTCCAGGCTCATCCATAAGATTAAACTGGAGTTCAATCAACTTAAGAAAATACAAATTTATACATCTATAATGGCAGATAACAATCATAACTATTGCACTCAAACAAAGAATGAAAAATCATTATTAGCAATTACACATATCCACCAACATGAATCATGGAAAGTAGTACACCTGGAGGTATGGAGTGGCTCATTTCGTTGAAGCAGATGTCCTCAGCCATGTGGATGGAGATCCATACAAGTCCTACCTAACACATCCAAAAACAGGCACTATACCTCTAGGAGGCATGTCAGTGTGAAAAATTAAAACTCCTAAAAAACAAACTCAAAACACAATCTAGACCCCTAACCTACCTATCTGTCACCCCTTTTAGAATCAAGGAAAGAGGATATTATATAAACCGGGTGGCCACCCTAAGGCTAGGCCTCTATCCTCATCATCTAGATAAATAAAATCGTTGTCCGTGAGGCCATAGTCTTCCTCGGTCTCTATTAGTTCCTCTTCATCATCCTCTTGTGCAAGCATGCTAATCAAGAACCTCGCGATGCGTGGATACTCATCTTGTGCAAAAGAATAAGCATGTGCCATTGGAGACACATTCGCTACTGGGTATGGATCACTAGTTAGCCATAGACGTATCAGCCATTCTAACTCCTCAAAATTTCTCTCACATGAAAGGCTCTCTATCAAATCCCATTTGCAAGAAAGTATAGGGTAGCATACGTAGAACACTTGAGGAAAAGACAAAGGGTACCTTTCATCAAAAATAGAAGTGCATGCCTCTGGTGAAGTAGCCATTTCTGACAAGATAGATAGATTTGGTTAGGCCTTTAAAACATAAGAGTTGTTTTTGTGTGTTGCTTGAATTGACACGGTGAATTTGGACTTATATGTAAGATCTGATAGGGTGCTCTCTCGTTGCTAGTCGCTCTTGCTCTTTACTATTTTTGTTTTTTGTGAGTATAAGGCTATATATATACATTCCCTAAGATTGGAATTGAGAGGTCAGGGAGGAAGGTTGAGAGGGGAGCGAGTGAATGATTGATGTTAGCAAACACTCTCCCCTTCCTTGGGTAGATCACACCTTTTGGAATGAGGTCGTCACCTTTTGAAACCAATTGTTCCAAGTTGTTATGGGTGAAGGTTTTAACCAATAGTTTTCGACCGCCCTATGCGTTTCATCTAGTTGCAAGGGTGGTAAGGTACTCTCCCATGATTTTATTTGCAACGTTGTTGTAGGTGGTGAACTTACCCTGGGAGGTGCAAACTCTTTCGTGCTTGTATGGATATGTACAGTGGTAGGTGGAGGTTGTGTTGAATTTTCTATTTGCGTAAAGGAACTACATGAAGAGCAAGAAGCTTCATTTGATTTCCCTGTTCCTGAGCTAGGTGGAACAAATCGTTCTTTCTTTGGTACCCAAACTAGCTCTAGATCGGGTGTGTAACATTCCATGATTTTTTCTTTTCCGCGATTTTCAATTTGTTTTGGAGCCACAGGATTGGGTTTACATGGGCCAGGTAACAGGTAAGAGTACACTTTACGTTTGGGCACCCAGATTTGATCATTCCCTTCATAGTATCCTTGGGCTTCCAATAGTCGTTTAGGAATCCAACGCAACGTTTCTTTACATTTCTTGGAGTGAGTGGGACGGTTCTTACTAGGTTTCCGTTTTTTTGCATCAACCATGCTCATTACAGAGGCTTTAGGGACCCACTTGTATGTTTTCTGTGTTATATTAGGATGGTTCTTGTGTGTCTCAAGCTTTCTTTCAACTACATCAGTTGAAGCTCTAGAGAGTTGGGCTATGGGGACGTATGGTTCAACCTCCTGGACATGCAATGTCTTGGGTTTTATTTCCTTAGGCAATATCTCAGGGACTATGGCTTGAGTGCTAGGGCTAAGAGTTGGTTTTTGCGTTGTAACACCCCCAGTCCCCCAATCAATAGTGCATTTGGTGGCTATCATCCACGTGCGGCCTAGGTTTATATTACCCTCCATAGTTCCAGTAGGCATGACCAAAAAGTCTTGAGCTACAATCCCATTGTCATAACTGACAGAAGTGTGCCAGATTCCAAAAATCGTAGTTTTTTTCTTGTTGACACCCTTGACTTGGATAATACTCTCAGATAGAGGTGGCTTCCCTAACTGACACCACACCCCATAGGATAGCAGATTATATTTAGCACCCGTGTCCAATAAGGTGTTATATAGCACTTTTCCATAGGCACTATTTAACTCAATAGGGTATCGTAGAGGTGTGTGAGAGTCCAACCCATCCTCTTCGATTTCCACGTGGAATGCATTTGTGACTCCAAGGTTAGCGTCTCGTTTTTGTCTTATACGTTGTTGTCGCTCCTTAGCCTCAGCTTGAGCTTGTATCTTGTTTAACTCGGTTTGTGCTTTGGCGGCCTTTTTTTGATGAATGGCCTGTAGTTCTTCTTGGCTTAAAGGATCATAATATCTTTTGAATTTACTCCCATTGAGGAATCCAATGGTTTCAACTCCATCAAGAGTTTCCACACGAAGGGTACCTTGTGGGGTAATTTCACATACTCTATATGGTCCTTTACCAGCATATTTCAACTTTTTCTTCTCCTTACATACTCCATACATAAGGAATTTATCACCAACTTTGATGTCCTTGTCCTTCACATGGCGATCAAACCACTTCTTTCTCCTATCCTTTTCCACAAGAGCATTTTGCACAGTCAACTGTCTCTCTTCGTCTAGTTTTTCTAAGATATACAAACGCTCGGTTAAGGGGTTACCATTCCATCCTTCTTGCGAAGCTACCCTAAGACTAGGAATGACAAACTCCCAAGGCATAACCGCTTCTTGGCCGTATACCATTTTGAATGGCGTACAATTAATAGCCACTTTATAAGCAGTACGATAAGCCCATAGAGCAGATGTCAACTTCAAATCCCAATCAGTGCGATGAGCTTCTACTGTCTTGGTTAAAATAGAGATTAGAGTCTTGTTGGTGCTCTCGGCTTGTCCATTAGCTTGCGGGTAATAAGGTGTAGACTTATGGTGGGATATCATAAAGGTCATGGTAAGCTCTCTTATTACCTCATTTATAAAATGGGTACCATTATCACTAACAATTTCAAAAAAGCAACCAAATCTTGTGATAATGTTCTCAAAAAGAAACTTAGCTGTTGTCCTCGCGTCAGCTTTTTGTGAAGCCTTAGCTTCAGCCCACTTTGTTACATAGTCCGTAGCAACTAGAATATATCGAGATTGAGTGTTGCGACCTGCGGGACTAATTGGACCTACAAAGTCTAAGCCCCATTTTTCAAATGGTTGGGTTACTTTAATAGGATGTAAGGGCATTCTGTCTTTGCGATGTGTGGTCTTGTAACGTTGGCACTCATCACACCCTTTTGTAAAAAGTGATGCATCCTTAAATAAAGTTGGCCACCAATAGCCTGATTGCAGCACCTTTCTAGCAGTCAGGTCTCCTGAAAAATGTCCTCCTGCTACGCCCATATGTGCTTCTTGCAAGATATACAAATATTCATCCTCGCGGGCACAACGCCTAAGAATATCATCCTTGCCTAATCTATACAGAGTTTCGGCAATCAAACAATAGGGTTCACATTATTTTACTAGCCTTCGAGCGATATCCTTACGAAGTTCCTTGGGTGGAAAACCATTAACTAAAAAGTTAACAATGTTCTCACTCCATTCAGGCATAGTCTCAACTATGAATAGGGAAGTATCGGGTAATTCATCATCAACTCCTGTAGGGGCTTCACCATTGGGTATGCGAGACAAATGATCAGCCATGACGTGCCTTTTACCGGGTCTCACTACAATCGTGAAATCAAACTCCAGAAGAATTAACAACCATCGTGTGATTCTTCCTGTGGAGCATGGCTTGTTTACCAGATACAGCAACGCTTGATGGTCCACATAAAATAGAAACTTGTTTGCCAGAAGGTAGTAGCGAAATTTCTTTACTGCATAAACCATTGCCAAACCTTCTCGCTCTGTAGTGGTGTAGTTCCTTTCAGCATGGTTCAATTGACGGCTTGCAAAGCTAATGGGATAGTCCAATTTATGTTCTCCTGGTTGAGTGAGAACACACCCAATAGCAAAGTTTGATGCATCAATATGCACATGGAAAATGACATCCCAGTTAGGTGTCCTTAAAATCGGAGCACTTGCTAGTGTTTTCTTCAATTGTTCATAGGCCTGGTCACACTCTTCAGTCCATTTAAATTCAATGAGAAGCTTGTACAAAGGACGTGCTATCTTAGCGAAAAATAAAATAAACCGTTGATAATAACCCATGTGTCCCATGAACCTTTGAACTCCCTTGTAATTGGTTGGTGGTGGTAACTCTAGAATCACTTTAATTTTGCTCTCATCGGTTGAGATACCATTCTTGGATACTATATGCCCTAAAATAACTCCATGCTTGACCCAAAATTGGCATTTGAACGGGTTCAATGAGATACGATATAACCTACACTTTTCAAACACCTTCCGCAAACATGATAGATGTTATTTCCAAGAAGAGTAAACACAAAGGTCGTCTAAGAAATCTTCACAAAACTCTCTCAAATATTCTTTAAAAGCAGTGTTTATTAATCGTTGGAATGTAGCAGGGGAATTTGTTAAGCCAAAAGCCATCACACGAAATGCAAACACGCCAAATTCTGTGATGAAGGCAGTTTTAGCTTGGTCCTCTAGCGCTATCGTGATTTGGTTGTAGCCTGAGTACCCATCTAGAAAGCTATAAGCTTCCTTGCCTGCAACTCTTTCGAGTACATGTTCGGAATATGGTAGGGGGTAATGGTCTCTTCTAGTAGCTGCATTAACTTTTTTGAGGTCCACGCACACCCTGAGTTTCCCATTCTTTTTTGGCACGATAACTATTGGAGACACCCATTCAGAGTGTTCAATAGGATATATGAACCCACATTTGATAAGCTTTTCTAGTTATTCTTGAATGATCTTTGCGTACTTAGGATTCATCGGGTAGGGTCTTTGTTGTACGGGCTTCGCAGTGCTAATCATAGGGATTGTATGTTGGACCACAGAAGGTGGAACACCTTTCATATCATGGTATGTCCAAGCGAATATGTCCTTGAATTCCTTGAGAAGCTCTTTGAGGACCGCCTCTTCAACTTCTGTGAGGTCTTGGGCAATAAAAACAGATTTTGATTCTTCACCGGGGTCAGCTAATTCTATTTTTTTAACTATTGCCGGACCATCATAGATTCCATTATTCCCATCGATAGGTATTCTTTGGGCTTTTGTGTACACAACCTTTGCTTCCCCTGTGGTGTAAGATTTGAAATGTTCTGGTGCAGGATGCAAGTCTGTGGATTCCAGTTGTGCTTTGGTTTGTGCTTCCATTTCTGTTTTCTTGTGTTGTCGAGCTAACTCTTGGTTTTGACGCCTCCTTGCAGTGCGGCTCAACCTTGGCTTGTCTATGATCTCTAATTGGGCTATGTCATGGGGTCGTGGTCAACACCACATAACATTTTGGAGATATTCACCCCAATTGTCTACCAATTTTCGATGAGCATCACATGCTCCTATATAACTGAGCCATTCTGCTGAGGATCTCTTCTTTTTTATCCTAGCACGTACATTGGCTCGATATCGACGCCTCTTAAGGTTTTTCTTTTTCTTATTTGAGACCTGCTTTTGATTTGCATTTAGATCTGGCTCACTAAAGGAGTCCTCGTTGGTGTCCTCTTCACTCTCGGGGGAGCTATCATCGGTTGATGTGCTCGGTCCTTCCGAATGTTTTGACTCTGAACTTGCTCCACTCTCTAATTCATGAGATTCAGAATCCGTTTCACTCTGGAAGTCAGTGTCCAAGTCGTGTTGGTCAAAGTCTTCTATTGAGCTATCGGTGTCACTGTCAGATTGGTCCACAATTGCCTTGCCCTTAGAAGATGCATGTATGGCACTTATCATGTTCAGAGGTGCAATTTGTGGTACCTCTTCCCCCTCTGGTGTGACCCAAGTGGTTCCTCTATTTCCCCAGGTATCTATGGTTGCAGCTAAGTGTACCCAGTCTACGTTGTCTGATTCCGTCATACCCGGTAACACATCCATGTAAGGAGAATCTTGGCCAATGTCTGTATCCTTCTTACAAGTGTAACAATATTGTAGTGGGGCCGAGTGAACTGTGGTGTCAGAGTGATGATCAATAATGGTTTTACTCCCTAAGGGGTGTACCTTACCAGTCACCAAATCCACTCTAAGGACAGAGTCTTGGAATTGCAAATAGACATGATTTTTAGACCAATCATGAACCATTTGTGCTTCCCTCATGAATGGTTGTCCTAAAATCATTTCATATGACATAAGGTGTTTAGAGAAATCCATTACAATGAACGTATGTCGTACCTTGTGTCCTAGAACTTTGATCTTAAGATCCTTGAGCATCCCCATAGGTTTGGCTATGGTACCATTTTCCATCTTTACCACAATGTTAGTAACACTGAGGCGGGGTTTTCCCATGGATTCCCAACAATCTTTTGTAACGATGCTAACTCCCGCACCACCATCAAGAATTCCCTTTATAGTTAATCCCTTGGTAGTGATGGGTAGGGTCGCATTAGACTCGTCGCCTTCAAAATACTACCCTAATTCGTTAATGGGTACCTCGATCACAGACTCGTGTCCATCTAAGTCAAGTGATTGCACATGATTTTCCTCATCAATCATAATCGAGTCAGACCTATTTGGTTGCGCAAACTGCGGTAATCCCATTCGTAGCTCTCCGCTAAGGAATGCTCGAAGTGCAAGGAATAACTCAAGATCTCCATACAGCTTTGCTATGATCGTGGTTCGGACCTCAGAAGACATGAAGTCCACTAGTTTGGCAACATTCATTGGCATTTTGCAGGGTGTAGGTCCTTGACTAGGAACTGGTGAGGATGGAATCTCATATTCCTCAATGGGATCAGGTATTCCTTCGTTAAACATCCTTTCTAACAAGAAGGGTGTTTGCTCACTTTCTGATGTCCTGTCCTCACTCCCTTCTTGGATGATACTAGATATGGCTAACGGTCTATGGTTCATGTGGGGTGGATGAACTTGCGTGGGAAACACTGTGTCATGAATTTTGACATGCATGGGTTCTGGTTCTAGTTTCCTTTGAGTCTCCTCCACTAAACCTCTTAGATGTTTCAACTGCTCAATCTCATCTACTGGGTTTGGGTACGTCCCAATCTTCTTTTTACGATTCTTCCCTTTTTGCCCCTGCGGTTTATCATGCGGGTCTTGGATTGGATTTGGAAACACTTGTGGTGTTTTCAGAGGCTCTTTATGGTTTTCTCTTATTCGGTTTTCATTTGGTTCCATGTTACGGTTTTCTTTGTCGATCTTTCCCTTTGTGGTATTGGTTCTAGTCTCCATTGTCTCGATTGAATCTGAATCATCCTCGAGGTCATTCATATACACGGGGTCATCTCCTGTTCCTATGTTTGTTTTGGAACTTGGCTTTGAATTCCCGTATTCTACGACCTCTTCCTTCGCGTCTTCTTTTTCTTTGCTTGGATAACTGACGCGGTATCTCTCTCTCTTCGAGGATATGGCCTGGCCCTTGAAGCATGGACCGTGTAATTGCATAAGCGGGTGCGACGGGTGGTATTGGCGATGTCACACTAGCAATTTCGACCAAATTTAGGGGTGTGATTTTAGGCGCATTTGGGTTATAGGGGCATTGGGCAATCAAGTGATCTATGCCACAACGATTACATGTGAGTATTGGCATTGCAGACGTGCTCCCTTGATTCATTTGCATCTGTGCAGCATTCTTTTGCAGCCTAATAGGGCACTCCGCTGCCTGATGTGGTCCACCACACTCGTAGCATTGAAGAGGTGGCCTCCTAGCCTGGGTGTTGATATTTTGACCCCTGGATGCGAGAGCAGCAGCTTGATAAACCGGCTTGACTTGCCCCCAACAATCTTCCATGTAGTATATAGGACACTCTTCCAATGTATCAAGTCCGTAGGCAATACTAGTGACTATTTCCTCCTCACAGCCATCTGCATAAGCATTTGATGGCTCGCAACCCACTTGGTTCATAGGGGAGACTCTTGGATGCGGGGGCTACGGTCCTAGCACAGGAGGTGGTAGCGGTGTAGCTTGTACAACAATTTGAGATCTAGGGACCATGTGTTGCGGTAGTTTCTCAACAGGTGGAGCAGGCATCAATACAGGAGCTCGAGGCGCATCCGTCCAGGCTATAGGTGGTTTATTTGCCATCATACGTTTGATCATTAAACAATCCTTAACTTGGTGACCATACCTACCACAAGCGTTGCAAGTTCCATTAAATTTTACTCTAAACGTAGGGCACTCACTAGTGCTATGTGGACCTAAGCAAATGGAACACCATTGTTGCTCCCTTCTTGGATACATGTGACTATTTTGAGGGGGTCGATTATCCTTAAGAGACTCTTGGATTGCCTTGGTGAGGTCTGTCAAGAATGCCTCAAATACCTTTGGCTCATTGGCAATGGGCTTTGCAGTCATGGGTTCATACTCAATGGCTTGTGAGCTAGTGGATCTCGTGTCAGTAGACACCCTCATGCCTGCTATCATCAAGTTGTCCTCTAATTGGATTGCATTGGCAGTGACATCTTCCCAGGTTGTGATACCTCTAATCACTACTCCATTATAGATTCCTTCATTCCTCAACCCTCGAATGAATCGATCAAGCAGTTGGTTATTGTTGAAGCGCTCATTTACAGGGCAGCGAGAGTTTAAGTGCTTTAGACGACTAATGAAGTCCCTTACTGACTCTCCTTCCTTACGTTCGGCCTTCTGTAGCTGAGATGCTACACCCCAAAGCACACCTTCTCGTATGTACTCCTTTAGAAACAACCTTCGAAGGGTAGGCCGGTAGATTGTTTTCTCGTCCACCCTTAGGGTTCTATACCAATCTCCAGCCTTCCCACTTAATGTCAAGCTTAAGGCATTGCACTTATGTAGTTCGTTGCGTTCCCCTAAGGAATCACATACTTGTTCAAACACTTCAATGTGTTTCCTAGCATCTTCGTCCCCATTGAATTTTTGCGTGAGTTTGGCAATTTGTATTGCCTTACTTCTAGGCTCTCTATCAGATGCATGACGCATATTTTCCGCGATAGATCGACCTATGGTTTGAGCAAACGCTGCCAAGTCACCTATGTGAGGAGGCAGGGCCGGTGGAGGTACTCTTAGAATCATATGTGGGAGAGGGACGGGTACCGGTCTTGGCATATGTGTGGATGATGCAGGATATGGAACATAACCGGGCATAGATCCACTCGGATAAGGGCTAGGGAGCGGCACTCGAGGAGCATAAGCAAGTGGTACAATTGGAGGTGTGGGGGCCATGTGTGCCTAAGGGGCTAGAGGCACATACGGTCGAGGCCCCATATTAGGTACTACGACACTAGGTAGTGGCACTGCGCTAACCGTAGATGTCATCGGTACATTCTCTGTCAGGCTTATCCCTGGAGTGAGCACTGGGTTTTCCTTAATAGAGGGTTGAGCCAAGTTAGCGAAGCTAAAGTTGTCGCTCGGAGGCTCAGATTGCATAGAGACCCCAGGTGAAATGACGTAAGATGGGTCCATGGGCCTCATTAGAGGAGTCTCCATCTGTGATAGAGTAGGCTGTTGAGCCTTGCTCGTATCCAGAAATCTCATGGGGCCAGTTGAGAGTATATTTACCCCTCGGTTTTGCCTTTCTGATTGAATAATACCATGGATAACATTACAGATCATTTTCTGTTGATCTTCGATGCTCGTGGCACTAGAGGTGGATTGTACAATCTCTATCCATCCTACATGGTAGGCGTGGCCAGAGTGTAGATCCGTCAACACCTCAGTGTGGAGGTTGTATGTCCAATGATCATTAATGAACAATCCTTCTAGAGTCGACGTGTTAACGGTTTCTTGTGAGGTAGAAGCAATGTTGCTCCCCGTGGTTTTACTTGTCACCAACGGTACTCTAGAGGGAACTTCTGAAGGAGGCAGCTCAACAGGGCCTTCTTGGTAAGAAGTTGGCAGGATATCCACATGGACACTCTTTGGGGGTGTGGGGTCCACGTGCGATGTGAAAGGAGAGTCCACTTCCCCACCCCCTTCGTGTGCTTCATTTGCATCAGGTTCCGAGCGAGTAGCTCTACCTAATGTTTCCATGAAACGGCTAAACATACTAGTACTAGGCTGTGGAGCTTCGGGAGGTGCATGGCCTTCTCTCTCAGTGTTTTGGGTAGGGTATGCTTCCATGATTTCTGAGTCGGAGGAGGAATCACTAGCGGCTATTTTAGGGTCTTGGGTGGTGCTACCTTGTGTCCCCGCTGAGGGTCTAGAGCCTATCATGGATGGGTAATGGGTGTCCGTATGAACAGAGGCACCCTCAATATGCTCGTGTTCTAGCACCCGCCCAGAGCGTAAGTGCATGTGCTTTTGATACCCTAAGGTGTCAAAAAGCTGCTCTAGGAGGCCTTGTGACTAGTTTTTAGCGTGTTTTTTGTTTGTTTTTTTGCTAGATTTTTTAGAGCGTCTCGTGGAATGGGCCGTGTGATAGCTCAAAACGAGCGTATCGGTCAGAGGGTCGTGCCGTGCTTTACAGCCCTCCGTTTGGTCACTCTATCCCTAAAACTGTCAATTTTCAGTAGGGAACTAGGCCCAAACTAGAAAGTCTAAGGGTGCAAGTGGGAAGAGAAGGGAGGAGAGTGGAGGACTTGTCCCACATGCTCTCATTCTCTCTTGAGGGAGTAGGGTATATATATAAGAGTGAGTCTACTATATATCATAAGACTGAGGGCTTGGGCTTGGGCTTGTGCTTGGGGAAATGATCCCGATCCCGATCTATCTTTTATACAGACCAACCCGTACGTTTTTATAACTCACGTTTTTTATTTTCGAAAATTTAACCTCCCACTCACTCGCGTTTTTATTTTTTCACAAATTTTTTTTTTCGAAAACATTTTTTAAAAAAAATCTTTTTTTGTTTTGAGATATTATTTGGTACGCGTTTTGGTGCGCGTTGACCTTACCTACCTATTTACTGTCCCACCTACCTACTGACCTGCTAATCAGTGGTTCACCTAATTACTAACCTACTTAATTAACTAACTGTGCGCCTAACTGTGCACAAACCAGAAAACACAGAAAACACAGAAAATACAGAAATTGAAACTTGACAGAACTGTGCAGTGAAAACACAGAAAACGCAAAAAATGCAAGAAATGCTAATTGTGTGACTAATGCTAACTGTGTGCAAACAGAAAAACAGAATTTTGCTAACTGTCTAACTAATATTAAATGTACGCAGCAGAAAAACAGAAAATGCTAACTTCCTCTCCCTCTTCTTTCCTACTACAAACCACTCATACAAGAAGCACAAAGTGCCTCTTGGGCTTAGTGCAGGGCTATTCCCCGGCAACGGCGCCAAAAATGTGCGCTCCTTGCCGCACTGTCGAAGCAAGGGACTTGCCGATACACTGTGTACGAGCCGCAGACGGCTCCAAGCACACAACTAGTTTAACTAGTAAGCTCAAAGAGGGCAATGGTGTGTCACTCACCGCCTTATGCTCCTGCCGTAGAGGATTCCTCGCCGCGAAGAAGAGGGAGACGCCGCTACGCCGCGCTCAACCGCCTCGCCGCCGTCGTGCCGCCGCAACGCTCGATCGCACATACACTCTCACACTCTCTCTCTCTCTCTCTCTCTCTCTCTCTCTCTCTCTCTCTCTCTCTCTCTCACACGCACACACACAAGGAGATGGTGAAGGAGAAGGTGGAGATGGAGCAAGAGCAGCTTCTATTGCACAATGAGAGAATGACTCAATTTTAGGTTTGATTAGCTTTTATGTGAGCTCACCCCATTCACACTTGGGCGCCCATGCTTAGCCAACTAACCCTAGCATGTTCGTGCTAGAGTGCGCCTCTCATCGGCGATAACTCTACCTTTCCCTATTGGACCGACAAGCCCGGTGCCTGACTCTACCTAAATAAATAATACGGTTACAGTGTCCGTCGTAGGCGATAGGGTGTCCGTGAGCCACGAGGGTTAACAATGTATAACATAAATCTAATCTTCCTTGAGTTTTGGCCTAATATGCTATATAGCATAGTATATGATGATGGTTGAGTTTTTTGATTGCTGAAGAATACGATACATTTTAGAGTAGCAAGTATAACTTTCTCAATATTGCTATTTTCTTAGACCAATTGTGTGTATTTTGTAGGTAGTAACCATATCTAATCATAGTTACAAACTTGGCTAGATATTCAGTAGTTTCTATGGGTTTCTAGAGGTCATAATGCTAAACCCAGTTTTTTCGTGTTTGATGTATTTAGTACTTTATCATTTCCCCCAAGGTTCCAATTGTAAGAGATCCATTATCCTTTTGACATGTTCCATGGCTCCTTTTGAATCCAAAGGCCCAAAGGGAACTAAGAAAACATGTATATAGTATCTGTATTGAGTGTGACTATAGAAACTTTGATGATAGGTCCGCAGAATGGAAAAAATGCAACCTTTTGGTACCTATTTTTTTGCCCAAAAAAAAATTAGTGAGGTAAAAGCAACCATATGTTTTGGTCACCAACCCATTGAAGTTAACGGGGCATTTTATCTCATGTCCTACAAAAATCCCCACTCTTATTTATATGCAATCAACCGTAAGAAATTGCTGTTTTGGGCAAAATGCACTGGTCCATCAACTTTGGAGGCTTGAAGTGACCAAGGGATGAGAAAAATTACAAGTTTCTCATTTTTTCCATATGTAGTAGTTACTGAACTATAAGTTTATGAAAGGATTTTTCAAAATGAGTGGATCTACTATGGTTTTGGAATTTTTTCCCATAACCCTGAAAGGACACTTTTATGTCCTTTTAGGTTACCATTCTAGTGTTAAATGAGTATTTTTCCGCAAAGTCAATAACAGAGACCACTACATCTCTAGGAAACCTTTGAATGAAATCTTTGAACTGTTGAGATTGCCACCGGGCAATAAAATTGTGTCGGATGCAAGTGATCAGATGCTTTTGAAGAAAATTTGTGAAATCCTTGCATCCCATTTCCTTCACGAGAAGATCCTTGCACTTCTTATGGGTTGAGGCAATGTCTTCAAACACCTTAACAGAAATTTGGGCTGCACTTTCAAGTCTTTTGTTTGGACAAAGCATTAATCTCTTCGACCCACATTGATGAAATTCTCCCTTCAAGCAAGGCAACTTATGAAATGTGGAGTCCATTGGTTTTTCACATAACACACTTTTAGTCAATGTGCTTACACTAGTGTATGTGTACGTGGCAATTTCACACTTACTTGGAGCCTCTTTTGGCAAGCATATAGCACACATGCAGCCACACCCATCACCGTGCATGCTTGTCTTACTGTGTCTCATGTGGTTGAATGCTCCTTGAGATATATCATCTAGATATGAACAATATAGTAGCACGTGTAACGGTCCTTCAACTTATGAACAAAACAAGGTTTCAATCCCTCAAAACATCTGAGTGAGATCTTGATGTGTGGATATTGCATTTGGAACCTCCTGTAAAGCTCACCCTGTGCAAGAAAAAATAAAACCCATCAGAGGCTCAAACTTTTTTCAAAGTAAAACCCATCAAAGTAAAAGCTTTGTGAGGTATTCAACAATATTTTCTATCTCCAAAGTACCTAGACTCTTTACTATCATGGTACTTCCATGACTACCTTTGAAAAGAACTCTATGGTACTTTCAAGACTACCGTTTTGAGGTATTCTAGACTCTTTCAAAGATCCAGACTACCTAAAGAGCCTCTTTACTGTCATGGTACTTCCATGACTACCTTTGAAAGGAACTCTATGAACGTTTTCTACCTCCAAAGTACCTAGAGAACCCATTTAAACTCGCATAGTACTTTCAAGACTACCTTTTCGAGGTATTCTAGACTCTTTCAAAGATCCAGAGTACCTAAAGAGGCTTTATAATATCATGGTACTTCCATGACTACCTTTGAAAGGAACTATGTGACTTTTCTCTACCTCCAAAGTTCCTAGAGAACCTCTTCACTCTCATGGTAAATAACTACCTTTGAAAAGAACTCTATGGTACTTTCAAGACTACCTTTGCAAAGTACTCTAGAATCTTTCAAAGGTACAGAGTACCTAAAGAGCCTCTTTACTGTCATGGTACTCCCATGACTACCTTTGAAAGGAGCTCTATGAACTTTGTCTACCTCCAAAGTACCTAGAGAACCCATTTAGACTTGCATGGTACTTTCAAGAGTACCTTTGCGAGGTATTCTAGTCTCTTTCAAAGATCCAGAGTAACTAAAGAGCCTTTTGTACTATCATGGTACTTCCATGACTACCTTTGAAAGGAACTCTATGACTTTTCTCTACATCCAACGTTCATACCTATAAAACTTTAGGAGCATACCTGTGAATCATCAAGAAAATTTATTGGATGCTTTATGTAAGATTTTCTGCCCAATCGTTTTCGACACATATATTTTTTGTTTGGAGACACTCTTGTCTCTGTCTGCCAAAAGGAAAAAACAAGGTCTTTTGTCGCTTGTGTGATGGTGGAACTTTGAGGTAGTTGACGACTAGATCATTGCAAAGGAAATGCGCCAAACTCAGCCTCTTTTAACCGCGCGAATTGGTTGCTGCAAAGTTTCACCGATGCAATCCAGTAAATCTGGCCATCTTGGAGTTACCAATAGACCTTGATGGATCTCCTTCACTATTCACCAACATCATGCAGACAGATCTTTTAATCTTCAACTCCTCTTCAGACATGGATGCTTTGACTTTAGTAATTGTGCCTATAATATTGGATAGTATTGACTTCTCAGATGCATGATGCAAACATCTAAAAGCTAGTAGTCCTAGAAGACATTGAAAGGAGGTTTTCTTAGCATCACAAGTCATGCATTTTGTTGCTTCCTGCCATCATTTTTAGACTTTCATGCAAACCTGATTCACATCTTCTGTTGACCTTGAACCTGATGCATTACTTTCTCATTGTCTCCTACGGCTCTCTCTTTTCATCATAGACCAATATTCTCGCATCCGATGGTTACCTTCATGGCCAATTGTGACTGAGTCATCCATGTGGTAATTGTGAGTCATGTCATCATGAAGTGGATTGTATTGCACATGCTGTTGAAAGTACTCAGAGCCCTGGAGTGTACTTGGAGGTGGCTTGTCATGCACAATCCTCTCTTCGAAACATCCGACACCACAAGCAATGGCCGACCATCCAAAATGGTTGTTGCTGGTGCGGAACGTGCTCTCCCAAACTGTTGAAATCAACATTCCACAAAAGGTGACAATCGAGTGGAGGCTACTGCTTGGGCACAACCTGTTGGCCAATCTCCTACTGCAACATCTCCATCTCGATCTCCTGGACCTTTAGTCTCCACACCTTATGACAATTCTCCACAAGGTCCCTCTACAAGTTCCTGCTGCAATTTTCCTTCTTCTTGCAGAGAGAGAGAGAGAGAGAGAGAGAGAGAGAGAGAGAGAGAGAGAGAGAGAGAGAGAGAGAGAGAGAGAGAGAGAGAGCACGTAGATTGCACACACACACACACACACACACACACACACACACACACACACACACACACACACACACACACACAAAGGGAGCTCATAGACTGCTGAAGGGATAGGTAGAGAGTCTTGCATCAACTAAATCAAGAACCATTAAAGTGGTTGGCACAACGCCTTTAGAAATATTAAATATTTATCTTTTGGCTTTTGAAAACTACCAACAAAACACCATCCAAGAGTGCCTCACAAGAGATGTCAAGGACACTACTTTTTGCACCACCAACCCATGCTTTCAACCCACTGCACATACAATTTTTTGGACCCGGGGCTCCTTGGAGGTCCACTATATAGATTCAAAGCATGAAAAAACCCACTTAAGAAATTAAAAAGCTTAATTAAAATTGATGATAAATGTATTTATCTCTCCATTATCACTTCGCTAATGTGAGTTATTAACTATTCCGTAACCGGGTTTACCTAGGCATGTAGGGATGCCACCGAGGGGGAGTACCATATGGCATCGTGAGTTGACCGAGCTGTTTATATATGATTTATGGTTTATTTTGGTGATATGATTCTAAGTATTAGATTTCCATAAACTTATGTGGGCAACCCGTACATGCAAATGTGAATAAAGTGGCTTTCTTTTTGTGTTACCGTTTGTTGCATGAGTACCATATGGGCAAAGTGATGTGATAAGGTGTTAATATATATTATGTATCTGAGCTTGATACATTGGTTTGATGTCAAACAATTTCATTTTCATGTTATGCATGCACCCAAAAATGGCAAAAGGTTATTTTTCGCACATATGTGAAGTTATGGTTTATGGTCGACCTAAGTCGAAGTTGTTTTACATCATGTTTATGTTGATAGAATAATATCATATGATGTATGGAGACTCACAAATAGATGAGGATGCCTCATGTGCATGTGTATGATTGCTTTCCATCTTTCTAGGTCAAAACTAGCTCTATGTGCTAGAGGGGTGAAGTGCAAATATGATGCATCAATTATGCATGATTGGATGTTGTCAAAATTGGATTTTGATATCATGTTTAGTTGTTGGTCGGACCTATTTTATGCATAAAAGGTTCATGTATGAAGGGCCATGTGTGTGGGCTTGGTTTGATTGAAGTGGATATGTCAAACTCCAAGTGCTAGTTCAGTGTGAATATGGTTTGCTGAGATCCCTCATGGATTATGGTTATGATTTTGATTATGGAAGTCGGTGTGGCTCTTGGATATTTTTGTGGATATGTATGATGTCAAAAGTTTTGCAGCCATGTTGTGTTCAAAAGTGATTATGCATGATTGGTTGTGCCTCACCCCAAGGTGGGTGGAGTGCTCACCCATGTGATGTGATTGGATTATGGTTGTTTTGGGATTGGATCAGGAAGTGATTTGGATGCTTAATAGTAGAAGTGTAAGGGTTGAGACCCTGTAGAGTCGGATTGCTTGGAAAATATTATTTGAGCTTATGGAAAATGCTACTATGATTGGACTCATGTATTATTTTTCTCATGGCAGCATCACTACAAGACTAGGATCACCCACATCGCTTAACCTTAGATAAAAGGATCGTTGATTTGGGGCTTTGCTAGATCGGGGGTGCTACCTAGATCTTCTTTTTTGTTAGCCTCATCTACACGGTTAGTGCATCAAGGATTGAACGACCTACACGGCTAACACTTTGGGGATCTTGCCTTGGCTTTGCCTAGGCATTGAGAAGAGGCATGGCGTCTAAACTGGTATGGTTAGTTTTGATACCCTACCATCGACTTGTATTTGGGATCCTTTCAGAGATCGCGTTCATGGAGGGAGGCAAAGCGGCCTCAACCTATGTCTTGCTCAAGTAAGGTGGAGATGTCATGGCTTGCTCTCGGTGAAGTGAAATTCTCTGTATCTGTAATAGAGTGGAAGTGCATGGGTGGACCGATCGATCCCTACACAGGGTTGGGTGCTTTGCTAGTTATTTTGTTATACTTCTTTTTTATGTTATGGTATATCCATATTTTGTTATTGCATTAATACATGGTTTCCCATTGTATCTAGATGGGGCATTTAAAGATTCTATGCTTTCATTCTCTTGTGTCTATGTGCACTCTATTTCACCCTCCACTATATTCTCTCTCTCTCTCTCTCTCTCTCTCTCTCTCTCTCTCTCTCTCTCTCTCTCTCTCTCTATTCTCACAATGCGGTGTACACATATATTCACCCTCCACAATGTTATTTTTTTCTTGAGTGTGCTTTCATTAATAACACCCATTTAGAGGTAGCACTAGTTGCTAGGTGCCTCTGGATGCAATCTGGCTCATGACCTAAAATCCATGCTAGGTTGGGCGTTGAGAACTCCTCCCCTATGCAAATGCTTGTGCAACTCTGGTGTATATTGTAAATTGTATATGGAAATCTAGATAAAGGTGTAGATTGTGTATTTTGTTCATAGATCCCTGGAGAGGGGGTATCTCTCATGGTTGTCGTGATAGTGGTGCTAGCAATGCCTCTAGTCCTCGAAGAGAGCATCCACCTCTTGTACACCACTTAGCACACCATACACACGTTGGGGTTCACATGAGTTTGATCCTAGAAAGGTGTACAAGACCAAGGATGGGGTACCAATTATAGATAGGGCCAAAAAGTTCATGCATCAAAGGAGGGTGAGCCAGCTTTGTATAGTACAGTTTGGGAACTCTATGATAGAGCATTGGGATGCTCAGGATGTGAAGAGAAAGAATTACATCATTGATGCCATTTACAAAGAGTAGAGATCCATTGATGGATACAATCCAATCTCCAATAGTTGGATCTTGGACATGGCTATTGCAACGATGTCACATCATCAATTTGAACCATGAGACAAATACAAGCATAGTGAGCCAAAGCCAGCATGGTTAGATGCAGTCAGGTTTCAACAGTAGTGACATACAACCAGAGTATGTCGAGAGTCTGTAAGATCTTCTCATCTTAAGAGTGGAGGCTATGATATTCTTTGGCATGAATTTGTAAGTGTCATTCACTATTTAAATAGCGTATGTACATATGTTTTTTTAATGTTTATCTTATGGGTGAAGTGTTTATGTTACATGATCTTGTCATGAATTATCTTCCAACGGGTAGAGAGGAGAAATATGGATTCAAGCATGGGCTATCAACTCTTCTTCTGCAGCTTCTGGATGAGCGAGAGGCCATTGATTGGGAGGCCTTACCTTGATAAATATGGTTGATGTATATATTTTCATTTGTATATGTTGATGTGTAGATAGTTATGTTTTGGTTCTTACATACTTTTAGACGGTAGACATGGTTCTAAATATATTCATGTATATGGTTAGTTAATCCGTGTGATGTGTGGTAGTGGATGCAAGTTTCAGTTAATTATTGACCTTCAAAGCCTAAAGTGGACCTTCTCCCAACCAAAACTTAACATGAGGAAAAAAATATGGGTAGAGATTTTACAAGAATATGACTTTGAAATAAAGTATAAACCATGTTGGGAAAATGTGGTTGATGATTCCCTTACCAAAAAGATTTTCCTTTGGGCTGTGCTTATGGTCAAAAATCCTATTTTGGAAAGGGTTAAGGAAACCTCATTGGAAGTTAAGGCTTGTCTTCAATTCGTACATTCCTTGGTCAAGAGGACACCATGACAAAACAAATAGCCATGTTCAAGGGTTATTCCATTGAAGATGGCCTTCTCTACTACAAGCATTGACTTTACATCACTAGGAACTCACCTTGAAGGAGTTTATCCTATATGAAGGATATAACACACTAGTACCATGACACCTTGGCTATGCAAAAACCCTTAATGCTAGCAGCAACTAACACAGGCTACATCAGTTATGTGCATCAAGCGAGAGATGTGCTATGGATGTGCACAATATTTCCAAATCACATTGTATAAGGTTTTGGGCTCATTCAGAGTTTTAAAAGTTGTATAGGCTAGCTAGAGGGATCAAACTTAAACTCATTGTAGAAAGGATTGTGGTGCAAGGAAGCCTTTATGCAAGGAGGCTTCATTCTTGAGGATCCACTTTTGAGAGCTCTCTCTCTCTCTCTCTCTCTCTCTCTCTCTCTCTCGTGTTCACTCTATGGATGGCCTAGCCTTGAGCTTAATGCCCATGCTTAAGAAGCTAGTGCTAATCCATTGTAATTAGAGAAGCATTTTGAATCTAATCTCTACTTTATTCATTTTCCTACTTCTTCTCTATTCCATTATGTCACAAAGTAGTTTCATCTTTCTTATTATTCTAGATTTGAGTATGTGTGACGACTTCTTGCTTATTAACCACTCATATCTTTCTATAAGCACTTGATTTGCGATATTTAACATCTCTAATTAGGTTGATTAATTTGGTTAGTAATCTTGTAATTAGTGTGTGTGTCCTATTCTTTGCTTGTGTGTGGATGGGTTTTAATGAAACTCTAGCACCATTCACCTTGTGTGTGTAGCTTTTGATGAAGTGCCTTGATTGGCATGTGGTGACTGGAGAGGCAATCACCAGTGCAATTAGTTTGTGCTTATCACAAGTGTGCTTTGAGATTCTAGTCTATGGTAAGTCTGAATTTGGTGGCCTTAATGTGTCTAGGAGATATTTGGTTGATGATGTGATTAGAGTTAGTGATTCATGGCTAATCTCTATTACATAGGATGAGCATACTCTTGAATCCTCTCATTCGATACATCCGATACTTGTGATTCCATGTCCTAGCCACGTTGCCAATCCTAGGATTGATAATTTTGTTGGTCTTGTGTTGATTAGGCTATGCTACGATTGCCCCCAACATTTGGCACCGTTGCCAGGGATTGATAACCTAAGCCAGTGAGTATAAGATGTTTAGAATAGAGTGATTTCACTGCTAATTTTGTTGGTTTTTGAGTGTGTGTAATTCAATTTTGGTTTGATTTGATGATGTTGTGCAAGTAATTGAAGCTAATTTTGAGTTATGAATACCCCAAACCCCCAATTTCACTAACCATTGCTAGTTTTGCTTCATTTCCATGCTAATTGTACTAATTCCATGCTAATTTTTACTAATTTTTGACTAACTTTGCTAACCTAACCACTAACATTGAAGTGTAATGAATGTTCAAATCCCCTTATAAGAGGTAGAATCATCACTCTAATCAAGTTAATTGTGCTAATCCATGCCTAATGTGATGATTTGAGTGTTTGATTTTTGGCCTACAATGGTCAATTTTTGGGCCGATTTGATGGTGCACACACTTGTGTGTGCAATGATGCGTCTTTGCATGGAGTGAAGTAATATCTTGGAGTGTGATTATGATGTAAGTGAACTCACTTTCTCATGTCAATTCTTGATTGGTTAATGTGGTTCAATGTGTGCTAATTTATTGCTAAAATTGGATGTATAAATCAATTGACCTACACTTTGCACCTAATTTGATTGTTTTGAAATGAAACTAATGGTCAAATTTTGACTAATGAACTTTGTGTGTGCCAAGGTATTGCTTAATTCTCATCAAGAATTCATGTGTGCATAAAAATCATTGTGTGTGTAATGCACCAAAGAGGGAAAAAAATGCCAAAAAATTCAAGTGTGTGCACCTAATCTTGAGTGTGTGCATGCATAGAAATTGATGGAATTGATGATATGTGAGTATGAAATCATGTAATTGATGTGTATATTAGGCTAATTCAATCATTGGATATGCATATTTGCCAAAAAAATTGGGCAAAAATTGAGTGTGTGTGTCCATCCAAGACCACTTGATTTTTAATGATTGATGGTCAATCGGGGCACCAACTTAATGATTTTTTATTGTGAAATGTGCATGACAAGTATGTGAAATCATTAGGTATAAGCCTAAATGCATTTCCAATTGAGCCAAATTTGAACTTTTGTGCTTAATTTTTGAGTGTATGCATTGCTTGATTGGGTCAAAATAGTATTATTTTTTAGAAATTGAGCGTGCATGCAATTTTGCAATGATGGTTAAATATGCTTTGATTGCTCAAGAAGAAGCTAATTTCTCAAAGTTTGCATAGGAATTCTTCAATTGATGGATTTGCAAAAAAAAACCTTTCTGCATGAGTTTAACAGATCACCCTTTTGAAGTAAGATGGATGAGAGATTTTGAAATTTGGAAGAGCAATTGGCTTAATTTTCATTGTATAATCAAGTGTGTATCTTGCTTTCATGTGTGTGTGCAAGGCCACATTATTGACCGCTACAAGCATTGGGAATGGGCTTTATGCATGTACGAATCTCAATTACATGGGTATGTTGAATCAAGCATAAGAGTGAAAGCACAATGAATGAGGACTCAAAATGCATGTGCTTAACACAAGGGTGGAAATTGAAATAAAGCTCAAAAGTTTGTGTATTCAATGTATGTTCAAAAAATGGTCAAAAGGAGGAATAAGATCCTCAAATAAGAGGTCTTGCTTGACTCCACACACACACACAAAATAAGTGTGGAAACACTCTCTATCCTTGCCCCTTTTATGGCCCGCCACAAATCCAAAGCGTTTGCTTTCTCGGCTACATTTTTGGCCGCTTGTTGATTTGCAATTAATACATACCCTCCCATACACACACACACTCTGTATAGTTCTCCCTCATTGGTCCCTCATACTCTTGCTGCTCATCAAATCCTAGATTCTCTCTCTCTAGTGAACATTGGCCCAGGCCTCAGCTTTCGAGCTATTTTGCAAGCCTCGCTTAGCCCTTTTTCGAGTTGATAGTTGCACCACACCCTGGTCATTTTTGTCTTGCACTGTATAGTGTTCTTTTTAGTGCATGCCTGGCTTGATTGCAAACCGTCTAGATTGGATGCGGGTGCTAGTCGCCTCAAAACACACAACCAAAACGGGGGTAGTAGGTCCCTACAGCCCCACGTGATCTCTTGATACCTGCTACCTCACAGACCCTGCCAAGCCGCTTTGTCGTGTAGCTAGCCACACACCCACACTTACAACTTAGTACCCCACAAATTTACTCTCTTATGCCCAACTCTGGCCATGGTAGAAGGTCTCATCCACTGGCATCATCTGCACCAACAAAATCTCATCATCAAAACCTTCACACACACAGTGTGCTTGGAATATTTTTGAGGCCCAGAATCTGTGTTGGCACATTCAGCAGAGATTGGATGCATGTCACAACACAACCAAATCTCTCTGTCTTTTTCTTGTAGGTGGCCAAGCCCAATCATCAAACAATATTTCCTCATTATTTTATTAGGAGCGGTTCTGATTCATGCTTTCATCTTGGGTCTAACAAGAAAAAGGGGGGTTTTGAATGTGTTCTTGCTAGCAGTTGGCCATTAGAAAAATAAAATTAAAAATATTCAGCTTATCACTGAGCCAAAAGAGACATTTGGGGATGCTCAAAAGCACAGTTCGCTAATAAAGATAGTATGTACACGGTTTAGATTTCTTTTGAGTTTGAATGCTTTAAGGCACTTATTGACGATCGATTTTGAAGTGGCGAGCTTGGGCTTTTTGGAACGAAGGGAAGACATAATGTTAGTCTATGCAAAGCCTACCATTATCTTGTCTAGTAACGGTTAGAATTGGTTGTCCTAGAAATTATGCATGTTAGCATCGAATGACCATTCATTAGATGATAAATTTGAGGATGACATAGTTATGGATGCTAGATAAGCTATGTGAGATATTGAGCTACCATTTTTACATTTACCATATTCCTTTGCATGGAATAAACTTGCTATTGTGGTGCATGTAATGTGCCATGAGTACATTGCATTAGACTTCATATCCTTGTGATTGATCATAAATCTATTTAGTGCTTATTTTACATGAAAAATGCTTTGATGCACTAATGGTCAAGCTTCATTTGGAAGGGGTATAGCCAATTACATGAAGTTGGGCATTAAAAACTTCAAGAGAGATGACATTTACTTCAACATATGATTTCTCTCTCTTAAGCTACGTAGGGATAACTTGCTACATGAGAGAAAATAGGCAGGCATTAAGTGTGTGCTATGATATTGTGATCATGATCATCTCCATGCATAAATGAATATCAATACACAAATGCTTTTGGCTTATGCATGATCTAGTGCTTCGCTTAATTGAAAGATTATCGTTGCACTAACTAAAAAACTCTTTGTGATATGTTTGGGCCATCTTTTGAGAGTCAGAATGCACATGCAATAATGCTTGATCGAGACATTCTATGTACTAAAATTTGGGCTTGATATTGACTATGCATTTTAGTGCTTTCTCTACATGGAAATTCCTTGCATATCACTAAAGTTGAGATTCTGTGAATGACCATGAGAGGGCAATAAAATCTTGGGCTTGTGATTGACTATGAATTCCTTGAGCGCTTGTGTTAAATTTCCAAATGCTTAAAGAGCACTAATAATTTGAGTTTTTTTTGAAGGGATATGGTAAGGTTGGGATTCCATTGATTCAAGGAGTCATCATTGTAAAATATTGCAAAACTTGGCTATTTAGATCCATTTCAATTCTTTAGATTAAAAGTTGTATACATGCTAGCTCATAGCTTGGTCTGAAATAAAAATGTCTTCATTTAAGCTAGTACTTACCCAACTTTTTTTTTGGAGCTTTAAATGGTAAAATTTGGCTTTCACGAGCCACTTCAAATTCATTCAAAAATTGCATTATTTCTAGCTCTTGGCTTGTTTTAAATTGCATATTTCAATTGAGCTAGCACTTAATCAACTTTTGAATCATACATGAGAGACTTTAAATTGCAAAATTTGCTTATTCAGAAGCATTTTTTCTCTCATTTTTGTTGTGTATGCATAAATTTGCTACAAAGAGAATCATGTGCATAACCAAAGGCACTCTTTTCCCTTGAGTTTTTTCCCTTTGGCAAATTTGGGTATGCGAGACCCTAGCTTTAGATTTTCATTAATGTTTTTTGTGTGTTTTTGACTTTCAATAAAAGGCCTTTGGAGCTTGTGTTTACCCTTAGCTTCAACAAGCTTGGATTGTAATAAAAAGATCAAGAGACTTCTCTACCAAGTGGATGCTTGCTCAAGGATGCATAAAGAGCATGAATAGGTGAAATCCTTCCATGATTTTGCTCTTTTGTTCATCTCTCCATTCTCTATGCGGCTTAAGTATTTTTTTCTTCTAAGCTATGGTTCTTTCATGTTCAAAAGCTAGGCATACTAAAGTTTCAACACTTTGCTTTGTGAATATTAACTCATCAAAAAATTAGGTTGTATGTGTGCTAATCATAGGTAATTGGCCTTGACCTTAGGTTAATGTAGGATAATTTCTCATTAGACTTTTAGTAATAGTCTTAATACTCCATTCATTTTTAACATGACCTAGGGCTATGATTAGGCTTTAGTCCCTTAATCCATTTGCCATTAGCATCTCATGTTGGAAGCAATAAAAAAGGGCTAAAAAATGAAAGGATGAAGCAACAAAGTGTCAAGAAAAAGTGGCAAAAATGCTATTAGACACATAAAAATAAAATTTATATGCTATGTTGTGTCTTTGTGAGGCCTAGCGCCTTATTGTCACTTGGCAAGCGAGGGGAATCACCTTGGCTCACTTGGTCAAGGCCCTAAACCAATGCCCTAGGCTGATAGGGACTAGCCATCGCCTTGGTATGCTAGTAGGATTTTGGAACACCTTCTTGAGGGTTCAAGAAGGTGTTCAAGAAGCCGAGAGTTGTACCTAGAATTGCCTTGGGGTGGTAGCCTTGTGATGTGTTTTATGTTTTTCTATGAAATGACAAAAACAAAACTTCCATGGGCTTCAAAAAGCTATGACAATGTACTAATAGAGTAGGAGCTTTTTTATAGCCCATAGACATGATAGACTTGAATGATTTATTAAGATTGGTCACATAGTTGTTAGGATAGTAGGGTTATGACCTTGCATTAGCCTAGGGTCTTGATTTATTTCTTGTGTTTCATGCATAAAATTGAAATTTCAAGTGGTTTAATCTTCATGATAGTTAGGTGTTTTTTTGCTTCATGTTGTTTAGTTTTTGACTATGACTCACCTATCTTTTAGAAGAAAAAAATTCAATTTACATGATCGTTCAATGTACTTCATGTTTTATTCATTCTTGTTGGCCTTTGATGCTCATTACTTGTTCTTATGATTTACAGCTCAACATTTCTTCCATGGACTTTCTTTCTACCATGTCATCGTGTTTTGCTTTACCGGCACAAAAGGACATGCACCAAATTAGGAAGGGGGAAATGCTAGCAACGACTAACATAGGCTACACCAATTATGCATCAAGCAGGAGATGTGCTATGGATGTGCACAATATTTCCAACTCCCATTATATAAGGTCTTGGGCTCATTGGGAGTTCCAAAGTTGTATATGCTATCTAAAGGGCTCAAACTTAACCCATAGTAGAAAGGATTGTGGTGCAAGCCTTTAAAAGGAAGCCTTATGTAAGGATGCTTCATTGTTGAGGATCCACTTTTGAGATCTCTCTCTCTCTCTCTCTCTCTCTCTCTCTCTCTCTCTCTCTCGTGTTCACTCTATGGATGGCCTAACCTTGAGCTTAATGCCCATGCTTAAGAGGCTAGTGCTAATACATTGTAATTAGAGAAGAATTCTTAATCTAATCTCTACTTTCTTCAGTAGCCTACTTCTTCTCTATTCCATTATGCCATGAAGTAGTTTCACCTTTGTCATTATTCTAGATTTGAGTATGTGTGATGACTTTTTGCTTATTAACCACTCCTATACCTATAAGCACACCATTTGTGATATTTAACATCTCTAATTAGGTTGATTAAGTTGGTTCTTTATCTTGTAATTAGTGTATGTGTCCTATTGTTTGCTTGTGTGTGGACGGGCTTAATAAAACTCTAGAGGCCAACACCAATGCAATTAGTGTGTGCTCATCACAATTGTGCTTTGAGATTCTAGTCTATGGTAAGTTGGACTTCGGTGGGCTTAATGTGTGTAGGAGATGCTTCATTGATGATGTGATTAGAGTTAGTGACTCATGGCTAATATCTATTACATTGGATGAGCATACTCTTGAATCCTCTCATTTGATACATCCAATGCTCATGCTTCCATGCCCTAGCCGGGTTGCCGATCCTAGGATTGATAATTTGTTGGTCTTGGGTTGGTTAGGCTATGCTACAATTGCCCTTAAAAAATGCTTCAAAAAGAAACTATTTTTGGCCAAGAATCAAGGAGATGTACTTTGCTAGATCAAACAATGCCTTTCTTGCCAAAGGACTAAGGTTGAATGCATGATGATGCCAATAAGATTTCACTCACTGAAATTTCTCAAATGAAGTGGGAATTTATGAGCATGGACTTTGTAACAAATCTTCCCACTATTTAAGGAGGCTATGAATACCTTATGGTAGTTGTAGACATACTCACCAAGATATAACACTTAATACTAGTTAAGACATCTTACATAGGTTCATATATAAGTCATCTCTTTGTTAAAGAACTCTTTAGACTGCATGGGGTACCTAAATAATAACAAGAAATAGCAAAGCAAAGTTTACTCCAAGTTTTGAGATCCTTATTTGAAGCCTTAAGAACCCAACTATGTTTCAATTCAGCATATCATCCTCAAGCTAATGGCCAAATTGAATGGGTAAATTGAAGACATTCTTTGAGCTTATTGCAACAAAGAGCTTATTGAAGACATTTTGTGGAGTTTTTCTATGACTCTTCTTTTCATAGAAGCATTGGGATGTCACATTTCGATGCACTTTATGGGCATAGATATATATCACCCTTGAGTTTTTTTGATCCAACTATAAGAGTAGAGGCTTCAAAGAGAATTCTAAGAAGAGATGGACATGTAAACCAAGGCCATACAATAAGATATTTAGGCTGCAAAGGACCACCAAAATCACTATGCTTATTAGAAGCGATCTGACTAGAATTTTAAGCAAGGTGATAAAGTCTTTCTTTGAGTCTCACCAAATAGAATCAATCCATCCTTAGGAAAATTCAAAAGGCTTATCTCTAGGTATTGTGGTCCCTTTGAATTTTTTTCATCCAACTATAAGAGCTTCCACTCTTTGTTCCTTGCTACCTCTATCCATTTTTAGCAAAAAATAAAGAAGAAAACTAATAAATTAATTTAGAAACCTATGGGATAATGTTGAGAGTATATAAGAATACCTTGTTGAAAAGTTGTGATAAAAATATGCTATTTAGTTTTGCTTATTACTATATCTAAAAATCTCTCTTTTTAGTGAAAAATTAAAGAAAAAATAGTCAATTAACTTGTGGGATAATTTTTAGAGTTATAATACATTGGTAGGAAGTTGCAATAAAAATAGTTTTATCAAGTATTTAGTTTTGCTATTTATCATGTTCTAAATTCTTAATTTTTAGTACAGAACTAAAGGGATAAATTAGTAAATCAAGTTAGAAACTTAAGGAATAATTTTTACAATTAGAATACACAATTAGAAATCCTTGATAGAAATATAATAATCAAATATTTAGTTAGATACTTACTAAGCCTAAAACTATCCCTTTGTAGAAAAAATAAAAGAAGGAAATTAGTAAATTGACTCAAGAAACTATGTGATAATTTTTTAGAGTTTAAACACATTGTTAAGAAGCTATGATAGAAATATCTTTATCATATACTTAGTTTAGGTAGGTAATGACTATTCCTAAAATTTTCTAGTTTTGGCCATAAATTGTAGGGAGAAATTAACAAAGTAGATGCAAAATTTATGTGATAAATGTCAAGGCTAAATCAAGGTAGTGGAAACCCATGATAATAACATAATGTAAAAAAGGATTACCTATAGTACTTTAATCCAATAAAAAAGCTTAGTTTTCTAAAAATTTGAATCAAATAAATTAGAAAAAAGATGTTGTAGAAATTCTTATGATAAGATTTGAGTGTTTTATACTTTATGTAATGGTTAAGCATCCTTTTATAAGGATGAAAAATATAGCTCCCAAAAGAATACATACAAATCACCAAATGCAGGACGAGGTCACAACACCAAGAGGGCCAAGGCCACTTTCATGACAATGAGGTTGGTCCAAGTAGTATCTTGATGGATGAGAGTGGCCAAGGACACTCTCATGACAATGAGGTCGATCCAAGTAGTATCATGATGGATGAGATGACTTGTGTCCCCTGATCTATAGTAGATTCCAGTGCCATGCCAGTCCCAAGTGGGTAGGTACTTAAGAAATACTAAAATTGACCAAGAACAAAAAAACATCTTCCAAGAAACACCGTGTACTTGTTTGTTAAGCTAGGGAAGAAATGTTGTGGTCAGTCTGAATAAACTAGGAAAGAACCAATTGATCATTCTTAAGACACCTTGTCTCAAGACCACCTTTGATTCCTTCATACTCTGCATGTATATGTCTTTACATATGTTAGGATATCATTCTTTATCCTAGGAAAGCTGCCTGAGTGTATGGAAAACTAGTTAGGTTGTATGGATGCTCAAACTTTGGGAGATGTCTTCCTCCACCCCAGATTTTGAATAAAGGAAAGAGTGAGGTTTTTCACTCCTTTATAGGTGTTCTTGAGATAGACCGAGTACTAGTCATGATTGTTTAGCTGACAGAATCTTGTCTTACGTTTAAAGATGTTTGTTTTATAAGCAGTGCTGCTTTCAAGGATTTTTTGTAAAGAATCACTATTACTGAAATTTGAAAGAAGCCATTATTTTAAGTGTTAAAATAATGTGGTAGTAATTAGAAAATAAAGAATCATGTGTGAGTACAACGTGGTAAGTGGGGATCGACTAAGGTTGTCGATCATAGACGGGTGGACCCAATTAGTCGGATAACTATCCATCCTTGCCATATTAATGTCTAGTAAAATTCTTCAGTGGAAGTGGAGTCCACTAGTTGCTATGCTCTCATATACGTAAAGGAAAAAATTGTAGGAAGAGACTCCTTAGCCCATTTGTGGATGTTCTAGGGATAAACAAGTCATAGGTCTTTTAGTTTTTGTGTGTTTTCTCTTGCAAGACAAGACTTTTTTCCAGGGTTATAGACTCAAGCCATTGCCACCAGTAAGGGCCTACTCCTTGGATTTTTCCTACTTAGAGATTCTCATTTTCATTAGGCCTAGAGACCTACCAAGGAATCCATCACGGATTTTGAGTCAGTGGGTTGGAGGCCTGTCACTTAAAAGGTGCACCCCCTATGATCATAGTATACAATGCTCTCATACAATAGGTGTAGAGACAAAGCTTTATGCAGGAAAGGTAGGTAGATACGGTTGCCTAAAATTGAGGGTTGATTTACCAGCTAATGGAGTTAATCATGGGGTTGATTGTATGCTAGAGTCCATGACCCATACAAGTGGCTAGTGAGGTGAAGGTGTATGAAACACTCCATGGGAAAAGAGTGCACACCTCATGTGTATACACATGACACATACATTATAATATAGAAAGGATACACTGTGGAAGGAACAAAGATACCTCTTCACAAAAACCCTCCCCGATAATAATCTTTGTGATTGACAATATGAAATGACAAGAAGACTACATCATGTCAATGGCCCTTGAGACCAAATATCTGCTATATAGACTACAACAATGGCTCCCCTCATGCAAAAGGCTAGCAAACACATGGACCATCCAGCAAGAACAACATGGCTATCCACAACAACATAGCTACCTTGACAACAATGAAGGGAAAGAAACAAGAAATGATTATAGGATATTCAAATAGCTAAAATATTTCAGTACTTGCATCATTGATAAAATGAGTGTAGGATGCTTGGTCTTCTTCTATCACATAAAGCTACCTTTTTCATTGCAAAATCATTTGGATGTTGGATGGTTTCTCCTATGAAAATGAGGTAAAAGGTTTGTAGTAGAAAATTCCTTTCCATAGTGACCTAATTTCCATATTCATGGCATCTCCTTCCCTTGGAAGTGACAACATAGGCTCGTGACTAATGGAGAGTACTTCTTTGACATTGAAATAGGAACAGTGGAGGTTGATAATGTGGTGTGTGGTCATGTAGGTCATGTTTCCGACCATCTAGTGTGGGAGGATACTTCTGATGTTCTTGGCATGTAACCTTCGAGTACTCAATATCAGGAGCTGCCTCGCTGGAGGAGGGCATGCTTAGTTTGGCGTAGTCTCTCTCTCTCTCCTACTCCTCGTGATAGGTACGCCACAATACATTGGTTTCATTCTTATTTTCTTGCCAAGTGTTCTTTTTTGTAACTAAAATGATTATAGTAAGTATAATAATAAGAAAGTGATTTTTTTGTACTTGATTTCTTGTTTTTTGAAAAAATCAATAGCGTGTGCACAACCATGGGTTTTTGTCAAGAACCCATTAAAGCATATGGGAAAAATATATGGTAGTAAAGAAAAGTCTCTATGCCCTTGCCATCCCTTACCGCTACCATAGGTTCTCCATCCATTCCACATTTTGCTCAGTAATCATACAATTGTTACCCAATTGCCATTCTTGTGCTTCGAGCTGGGGGGCGCGGGGGGGGGGGGAGGGTGCCACTGTTTGTAAAACCTAGATATCGCTTGCATCCAAGGATTATTTATAAAACCCTTTAGCTATGAAATTTTTACCAATGAAAGGGACTTTTTCCTATTCAAACTGTAATTTTTTGTACAAGATTATTTTTTCAACACCCTTTTGTATATGGAAATGTGAGAAAATATCAAACAAAACAATGGCCAATGTTGAATCCACGCGATAGGCATTTTTATATTGTAGTGACTCCCTCGATCTCCTATGGAGCCCACTCCATAGCAACACCACAAGAGACCCGGCTCTGATTGTGACAAGAACCCTTGCTACTTTGTTAGAAACTTGCATGCAAGGTTTGATGACAACATAGATAGAATTCATGTGTGGTAGTGGCAAATGAGGATGGGAAAGCTCTCATTCATTGCATGTACAAGATTTTCACCTAGATCTTTCACCATGACATTGTGAATAAATGGGGAAAATTTGATGCATCAAATAAAGAGCAAGCCATTTTACTCCTTCATCAAAAGTTTGCTATGCGTTCTCTTGCTGACCACTTCTCCAACAAGTACATGATAAAGAAGATGTGCAATTTTTGTAAGCCCAAGCACATGCATGCTTGCATTGTGCCCAAACATGGATAGAGAAATTTAGGTTGGCTTGACAAAAAGTATTGGAAGTTCATCAAAGAGGAGGCTCACAACTCCCTCAACTATGGAGCCAACAGAGAGATGCCTTGAGGGCGTGAGTGGAGGTAGGGAGTTTGCATCATAATGGGAACAATGAATGGAGACATTTGATAAAGTTTTTTTAACTATAACTTTGTAACTTTAAATGTTTAAGATTGTTAGCATTCTATTTTCTTGTTCTAATCGTGTTAGTGCATTTAATGCTCCCAATAGTGCTCCATTACTCATGGAAGAAGTTGTTCCAATTAGAGCGGAACCATGGTGCAATGAAAGGCATCCATGTGCCTAACCAGAACTTGCTACTATTATAAGGTGGTTTGCTAAGCTATTTCAACTTTTAACATAGTTTACATGGATTCTAGTTTTTTCCTGGAAAACATAGTTGTTTTCTTAGCTCTTTTTGTTAACTTTTTTTAATTTCCAACACCCATTAGGTGCCGTCTCTAGAGTGGAGTAGTGCAGAATTTCATTTATGTATACTAGTTTTTATAGCTAGCTATAAAAATTTATATAGCTAGCTATATATACACTACTTATTTTAGCTAGATTGTATCCCATTTTGTAGTTGACCACTCAAATTATATATTGACATGGTTTGTACTTGCCATTCACTCACTCATTGTAAAGTACATAATTGTCTATTTCCAATCTCATTCTTGGCTTGGCTTGTTGACTTTACATTTTAAAGCTCCCTTGGTGTTTATGTATACTTGTTTAGGAAAGCCTCTTGAGTATATAGTTGATGGGTTGTGTACCAATCGTCGTCATGTGCATCAAAATTGATGGTATCTACGTAATCTATATAGCCATTGCTATCACAACATGAATCTATATTGGTGTCATAGTTGCTATATACTAATTGTGCTACTAACGTATATACTAACTATGATGATATCAGCACCTATATAGATGATTTCATGTTGACACTTTTACCATCGTCTCAAGATTCAAAATTCTTGTTGAATGGCATTAATATAACCATCGATCCCTTGAAGGTTCTCTTGTAGTAGTGTAAACTAATTCATATTACTCATCTCACCTTTGTTTTCATGGTTAAGAACAAAACAAAAAACCAATGCCTTTTCATATTGCATGATAGTGCCTCTATATATAGAGGGAAGCTTTCAGTATGCAAGAATCAATGTAAAAGGAACTATCGAATTGAAGGCATGCTAGCAAGAGGCAACATTAGTAAGTAAAAAATATTGAATTGAAATGGAAAAAGTTTTACAAGATAGATTTTTATATATGATGGAAGGTTGTGTGTGTGTGTGTGTGTGTGTGTGTGTGTGTGTGTGTGTGTGTGAGAGAGAGAGAGAGAGAGAGAGAGAGAGAGAGAGAGAGAGAGAGAGAGAGAGAGAGAGAGAGAGAGAGAGAGAGAGAGAGAGAGAGAGAGAGTTAACATAAGCATGAGACTATCCCTAGCAATGTGCTAACTATAGACAGTAGGCCTTAGATGAACTCGAAGGTGGTGAGCATGATGGCAATGGTGAGAACTCCACCTTGAGGTAGTGGGAGATGATGTCTATGAGGGTGGTATTTAAGATTTTTAAAGAATGTTTTTGTGCTTTGAGTCTAGTGATATCATATCTACCTGATGATGTCATATATACTAGAAAATTGACATATAGAATGTGACACATTAAATTTTTTTTTCATGGCTGCATTTTTAAAGGAGACTAATGATCTACTGAAGGGATCACCACTAAAAAGAGCAACAATAATTTCAGAGAGCTTTGAGTACCTTACCTTCAAAGCTAAAACAAATCACAAGCGTAGCACCCCACATGCAAGCCAAAAGTTGAGAGCACCAATACCCTTCAAATGTGTTAAAAGGTAGGTTCATATCCATGAGGGAAGGTACAAGCGGAGGGAGAGCTCTAGAGCGGGAAAACTTCAGAGAAGAGTTAAGCTTGCTTGATGCTTCTGTGATGTATGTGGGCCCGGAAAAACTTGAAGGTTGTGAACATGATGGTGGTGGTGGGCACGATCTTGAGGTAGTCTGGGCCAATGCCTCGGGAGAGGCCTCGGTAGCCTTCGGTCCGAGCAATGTCCCTGAATGTGGCCCATGTTGGAGCTATATATGGATCATTGTACTCAACTTGGTTTCACCTATATATTTGTATCTTGTCTTCAATAGGAATCAATATTTACGAGCGTACATGGTGTTTCTCTTGTCTTGTCTCTCTCTCTTTCTCTCTACATCTCAACATGGTATCAGAGCAGTAATGATCATGCAACGATTCAACTCATGGTGACAAAATAGAGTATGTGCATGTGATTTGCATGTAAGATTTAGAATTGCTACAGATTTTATTTTTTTAGGATTGATTCTTGTTAGTTGTGATTGTTTTGTGTTAATAATAATATGAGTAGTGTTTTGTGAGGTATTTACTGCTAATTGATATGGTGAATCGTTGATTACCTTTTCTTGTTGATTTGTCTTTTGACACCACACCCTGAACTTTGTCTCAATTTTTGGGGGTCTTCTACTCAAAATTTAGAGAAATAGATAAAGCGCAATGGAACATAGGGCAATGGCAATTTCATCAAAAACTTGTTCGTCTCCTTGAGCTCTTTGATTTTAGTTGTAGGTTTGCATCTATCGGAGTTTGCAACAAAAAGTTATGTTGTTTTTACTGCAATTGAGCTTGACGCAGGTTTTGTCCTCGTGCATCTTTGTGAAGCGTCCATGATCGTTTTTCTAATTTTAACGTTAACTTTTTCGAGCAAATTTAGCTTTTTGCTATTCATATTGTGGCCGTCAATCTAGAGTCTCACGTCGTGTCTCACGTCGCATCTATTTTGAGGACTCTTTTATTTTTAACGTCTCCTTTATCCTGCTTTTTTGGGTGACATCCCTCACATCTTTGGACGTTATTGAGCATCCTTCTTGTGTTTATCATTGGCAATACACAGTCATCATATTCTCTCATTTTCAATTGCAGAATTCACCGTATATAGTGTGCAGATTGTGTGATCTTATCTTATACATCTTCTCACAACCAAATAAGGCTATGAATATTCTCGTCAACAATTTTCCTTCTGGCCAGCGTTTTGTTCCTCCTTTCCAAGCCCAAGGATTTTGAGGCTAGAAAGAAAAGATGTTGTTAATTCTTGAAGGCAATGAACTCTCTGATATTGTCCTTGGAAATTGTGTATGTCCACCTCAGCGTGTTAATAGGGATCATGACAACATGCTAATCACTGAAGAACCTGCATTTGAAGATTGGCATGTTGTTTATACGGATTGGCAATGATGTGATAAAGCAGCTTGTCGATATATTGTTTCTGTTCTTACTGATTCCCCCGAGGAGGTCCCCTAATAAAAATGTAACCTATCACGTGAGTTCAACTGAAGGGTATTTAAAGTTCTTGAAACTTATAGAAATATATATACAAAAGGGAATTATTTTTTCAAATTTGAAAAAAAACTTACAGATTTTAAAAGAAAAGGGTACATTATATTCTTAACAAAATTCACAGATAAGGGGTTTTACAAACATGTCTTGAACGCACATGATATGGTAGTTTTACACATAGTGAACCCCCCGAGCTGATTCCCTTTTGCTTGATGTGTATAAACTGCCTACTTCCCACGACGTATGAAAGTACCTTATTGCAAACTTCTTGAAGAAATCTGTTATAAAAATAATTTATTTGAGAAGTGTTGCCGATGATCCTGTTTCACAAAAACAACTGATTACACTTCTCGTTGACACGGTGAAGGACTCTTCTTATGATAACATTGTTACCATTCTTTCTAAAAAATATGGTATCAATTTCGACCAAGTCTGCATATATTTAATTGAATACTCTCAATGTCAAGAACAACATAATGCTGGTCATGATACATCTATGATTTCACAAGAGGAGACTTGAGTCACAACAGATGGAACATTCTTTTTATGCTCGAAGGCATCCATTTTAGAGGTGGTTGTCGCCGGGTAATATTTTCTCTGGATTTTCTAATGAGCAATGTTCTTACTGCAACAAAAATGGCCATACTAAAGATGATTGTTGGGCACGCCAATTGATGAAGAACACAATATTACCCCTAAACAACCACATTTATCTAGAGATTCTTCTTCTTCTTGTGAATATTGTGGACAATCTGATCATCCCACTCATATGTGCTATAAGCATCGATTCAACACAGATCATAATAGATCATATGCTACTGAACATCAAAACAATATTGTACCAAAAACAAGATGCATCCTATGTTCAGATTCTCCAGACAAAATACTTCATGTACGTGACGGATCACTTTTTATTTTCGATTCTGGTGCTACAAGAAATATAACATATTAGTCTAAGTGGCTCCATAACTATCATCCACTACCAATTCAACGTGTTGTTTATCTTGCTGATGATACAACTTGTCAAGTAAAGGGTATTGGAGATTTTTATCTCGGTACCTTATCTTCTTCCACCCAAATTTTACGAGAGTGTTACATGTACCAGATCTTCAACGTAATCTTTTTTCAATTGCTAGACTTTTTGATCTTGGTCTCTTTGTTGAATTTGATCATACCAAATGTCAATTGAGAAAGATGGACAGACTATAGCAACTGATCCTTGAAACAGTAATTTGTTTGAACTCTCTCTCAATGATGTTGTAGAAAATGTTATCATTGCTCCAAGTGATCATGATTGCAAAGTATGGCATCACTGTTTTGTTCATGCTGATTTCTCAAAACTCCTTGATCTTCAGCGTCGTGATCTTGTTCATGGCATGGATCTTAAAGCTCATCCCCAAATGGGAATTTGTGAGTTTTGTGCTCTTGGGAAACATAATCGTAAACCCTTTCCTCTCTCAAATACAACTCATTCTCATGACATATTCGATCTTGTTTATACTGATATATATGGACCTCTACCATTTTTGTGATTACAATATCGCTACTTCATTACCTTCATTGATGATTTCTCATGGTATACGACTATATTTCTACTTAGATAAATATCTGAGGCCTTATCTGTTTTCATACAATTTTACAAGGCTACAAAACTTCAAATGGTCGTTGCCTCAAGAAGCTCCGTAGTGACAATGGAGGCAAATATGATTCTCAAGAGTTTGTGAGTTACTATGCTGACAGTGGAATTCATCATGAACATACTATTCCATACTCACCTCAATAGAAAGGCGTTGCTGAATGAAAGAATTGCACTATTCTCAATGTTGTAAGGTGTATGCTGATTCATTCTTGGTTATCTCATGTTTTGTGGGCTGAAGCTACTTTGACAGTAGTATTTATTCAAAATCATCTTCCTACTACTGTACCCTCTCTGGTAAGATACCCATCACAACATGGACAGGTGACATTCCTTTTGTATCTCATTTTCAAACCTTTGGATGTATTGCTTATATTCATGTTTCCAAAGAAACACGAACAAAACTTGATGCTCCTATCTTGAAGTTATTTTTATTGGATATTTTGACACTTCTTAAGGCTACAAATTCTATGACCCTTCCTCCAAGAAAGTAATAGTAAATCATAATGCTAATTTTAACGAGCAGCTTATGGGACGCTCATGGTCCATGGATGATTCTGATGATACAAAATCATTGCCTCATGCTTTTCCTTTTCTTTTAGATGATGAAACAATTTCTATAGAGCAGCTTTCCTCTTCACAACCATCCATTCTGAATGTTTCCAATGATGATGTTGATATTTTTGTTGATCTGCCTATTGATTTTGAACATGGTTCATGTCATGTTTATAATGACAATATTGTTGATAATTCTTTCTCTACTTTTGAAGATCCCGTTACTTATGATGAAGCTAACTCTTCACCACAAAAGCATCAATGGCAAGAGGGTGGTCTACGAAAAGAAAAGCCAGGCAATATGCCCTAGAAAAGGAAAGAGATGGATCATTGAGCTTTCACAATTTGTAGCTATAAGCATCCCTTCATGAATACTCTAATATATAAGCCCTATTATACTAGATCTTGGATAATATGCTAGTCCATTAAGAGTAGTATTTGTTGAGATGTCAACCTCTACTCTTATATGAATATCATCGCCAATCATCATCATTTTCGCCTTGGTGGATATTCATATCTTCTCTAGTGATACTACATCTGAACTACACTAACTTGGTCTACCTATCAGAGTAATGGCACATTTACCCATCTAGCTCGATCACTATGGCTCATACTAGACCGTTGTATTAGTTTTCCCTTATGCTGTACTTTTCCTTTTATGGATCGTAAACTTCTTATCTTGAGTTAGTGAAGAAGAAGAAGAACAAGGGTGGGTTTTTCCCCTATATCTATGTGTGTATGCACAAGTTGCAAGAGCTCAACCTATAACCTTCTCTATCTATTAACATTGTATGAGAGATTGGTTGTGTCTATGAAGCAATAAGCAGGAGCAATAGAAGAGGCAATCTTAGGATTTCCCAAAGACATTTACAAATGTTCTCCAATTGAGATGATTCTTTTTGGAGATTCTGTGTCTCATTTTTGTATGGCTTGCATGTAGAAACACTAAGGTTTGGGATTCTACACATCTACATTTTGGTGATGTAGAAAGTTCTATTTCGGTTGTAGTGCTAATGATACTGGTTAGTATTGTGAAGGAGTTGTATATAGACATATTATGGCTAGAGGTGATAACTGGCTATCTTTAGTAGGTTGCTCAAAGACTTGGTGAAGTGTTGAAAACATGTCATTCGACAATGATAGATCTAACTAGATTGTTAGTGAGAAGCTGGAAAAGAAAATATTCCATGCTTGAAAGCTCAAAATGAAAAAATTTCTTATGGGTAAAGGTTATCGGGATAGACATCATAAAACGCCACCAACATTACCACAAGAAGGTGCAATTGTTGCGTTTAAAGATTGGAATCGGGGAGCTTGGAAGGTCATGTACTAGCTTTTTGTGATTGTGTAGGACACTATGATTGGGAACTTACAAGATTCTCACACTCTTAAGGAGTCTTGAAACACCTTACTACCATTGGATGTGACCAAAACAAAATCAAGGAAAGTGCACTTGAAGATTGATCTTGATATATCAATGTTTATTCATTGAAGATAAAGAACATATTTGAGTCCCTCATCAGTTGGTGTTAGACTTGATGATGATGATGATAATATGGAAGTATGTCTATGAGGTTTGATTCTAGAATACAAACAATTTATGTTTGGATCTTTTGAGAGAACATTCCCACTGCTATCAGGTCACCGTCATGGACGTCTTTAGCATAGCTATTTGGAACTAACAAATGTCAATACTCAAAGAAGTGACTTGAATGGGGCACAAAGAATATTCAAGGTTTTCAACCTCAACAAGTAAACCTAGCAAGCAAACAAATCAACTCAATAAGCAAACCACCACTCTCTGATCTAAAATTTTTCATATGTCCTACCTCACAACTCTAGGTCATCACACCCCATTTTGATGACTAAAAGGACTAGGATTGTCATGAAACTTTAAGGGAAGATATATTAGAACTCTATTAGGTCTAATGACTTGGTGATCAAATCATAGATCCAAATTTTTCACCCATAGCATCCTTTATTCATGCTAAATGAGATGGTGCAAAGATCACTAAAAGATATGCTCCAATGTGGATCACGATTCATGTAGATTTGACTAAAATAGTTTGCCCTAGTGCCTATATTTGTCCTAGACACACTGGTGAAGTTTGGTCAAATTTGGATCTCTTTTGCCTAAATTATGCTCATTTTTCAATTTATGGTCAATCTTATGTTACTTTCTAGGCACCAAAAAACTAATCCATTCTAGCTAAGATTAGGATAACTATGAGGTGCATCCGCGATCTTTCCCTTATTCCTCCACATCTTCTACATCTTACACCTTCTTATCAAGATATTTTTGTTGCATCACCCGAATCACTTACAACATGTGCTACCAAGCTTGGATCAACTTTGCCTCACCTCCCCTAGCTCCTCCTACACAGCCTGAAACACCAACCTACTCATGGTTTGCATTGCCATTGTCCTCAAGTGAGTTTTCCTTCTCCACAAAAAGCTTACCATAGAACTCAACCTGCATGGTGAAGAAGGACCAGCTATCGTCACAGGCCATGCACGCTATTGTTAATGATCAGAGAGATTGAAATAATCTCCTTCAACCTATTGAGCAACAATGTTTTATGCCACATTAAAACATTGGAAAATATGTATTTTGGCTTAATGAAAGATCACCGCTAGAGATTTTGGGTATGGAGGTAGTGGTGGAGGCTACTAGAATCTCTTTTGATGTGGATATCATTCAATTCTAATACTAGAGCAACAAACTCCATATTAGGTAAAATGGGAAAAGTCCCATACCTAACTTGGACTAATCATGAAGAGGAATAATGCATTAAAATTCATCTAAATAGAGGTCAATGTGTTAAAGAAATGATGCACACAATGGGTGTGGAGACATTATGTCCATTAGTTTCTCTTACGGATAGGATCTATACAATACTTCCCTATTGTGAATTTTTAAATACTTTGTAATATCATACTTTGTATGATATTACTAAATAGGAATCATTTTCCTTTTATTATATATATATATATATATATATATATATATATATTGAATGGATTGAATAATTGAGTCTTTAGGCACTCAATTGAGATTTTTCCTAGCTTGTAGCAATCATGTGGGCACAATAATATAGTTTACGAATGGCCATGGGACCATTCTCACTATCCTTTTGTTATATCAGGAGACTCTACAAGCTATTTTACAACACTAAATTTTATGCATTGGACCACAAGGATGAGTAGGAACATTATGAGGACTATAATATATAATCTTGAGGACCTAGAAGTTTTTGTTTCTTACATTTGACAATGGTTTGAATAGAATAAGTTACTTGCTACAATAGTCATGAACCACCCTCTCCATCTTTTTCTTTTACAAAGAGATTCTATAGTAATTTTCATTACAATGTATTGAATAGAATAAGCTACTCGCTACAACAGTCATGACCCACCTTCTCCATCTTTTCCTTTTACAAAGAGATTCTATATCAATTTTCACTACAATGGGTTGAATAGAATAAGTTGCTTGTGACAAAAGTCTCATGAACCACCTCTTGATCTTTTTCTTTTACATAGAGATTCTATATTAATTTTCACTACAAGAAAATTTTTACTTTGTCTAGCATGAATGAATAGAATATGATTTATTTAATTATTGAAGTGACTAGATACCATAGCCTTAAGTCACTCAAATACAAATAATCCCTAGAATTCCACAATCATGTGAATATAACTTATGTACCAACTAAGTTGTTCATAGAACCATTCTATCAATTACTTTGTTCTGCTAGGAGGCTCCATGTGTTGTTTTAGCATAATAGATAAATATGTTGGCTCCACAAATAGCTAGGACATATATAGTTATGACTCTCTTTAGCGTTAACTATATCACTATTGCACAAGGAGATGTAGTGTGGTCAACTTTTTGTATTGTCCAGGGATCATTTGAGCAAGATTATAAAGCACAATTTTTCTAAAGAGTGTCTTCATATCTTCCTTGAAGATGTGGCAATGTTAGGTGGATTCACTGAAAATTACACATTCAAAGAGCAAAATGGAATTCAATCCATGCATTGATTTTCTAGTCAGGTCACAATCTTTGTCCACATCACAAATCTGTGGATTGCAGGTAATGTCCAAAAAGACTATCATTTCCATATATCTGATGATAAAATCTAGGATACTCTTTTTTTCCAACATTGATTTATGCTCCCCTACCGATGGTTGAAAGAGCTAGGCATATTGATAATGCAGCCTCATAGTTCAAAACAAAGAGGCCTTTCTATTTCATTGTGTTGCAACTTGCCCTTCCTTCGTGTACAAAGTTGGGCAAAATTGACAAGCTCTTAAGTGTTTTGAACAAATGGTTCATGAGATCATTCTTGTAAATGAGATAGTGTATGCTTGTATCCTTAGGCCTTGTGTTGGGATTTGGTCCATGGAATGGGGAATCATATCTATGATGAGAAATCTAGGAAAAATTACCTTGATGCTCTCTGACGACAAGAGTAGGCATCCTAGAGAAGATTTTGTCTTGTAGGGTTGTCCCTTATGATGCTTTAATAACAAAGTGTACTTATATTGGGCAAGGCCAACAATCTCTTGACTATTTTGAATAGATACACCATGAGACCATCCTCTAATTGAGATGATGTATGCTTGTATCCTTAGAGCCAATCAATATATCCACAATGATATTTCTAGACAAGGTTATTTGTTGTGCTGTGGTGGTGTGCTCAACAAGACAGCTAATACACGGTTGCATTTTCATGTAAATTTTCCTTATGCTATGTTTGATGGTGGATATGTATGCTAAATTTGGTACTCAAAACTGATTACAAATGGTGCTTTTTTTGAAGTTATGTTTCAGTCTAATAAGAGAGTTCTTAATCTTACATTTCCTCAAGCATAGACATGCATGCATGTCGCATTTAATTGTTTGGTAATTAAGGAATGCACAATCCAATGTAGACTTTTATCATGCCACAATGATATTTCAAGATATTTTTAGTGTAATGCAAGCATTAAAAATCTTGAAAATAAAGTTTCAATTGCAAGATCTTGAAAGAGGAAGATCGCAATATAAAATCCCCGCTCCAAACCCCTACTCTAATCACTCCTCTTGATTTTTATCATTTTCTCTTTTCTAAGCTAGACCATATGTGTTCCACACTTGGTTGTTAATCATGTTTCTCCCTCTCCAATTAATAGAAAGCTCACTCTTTAAGCAGGGTAGTCCCTATCCTCGAGCAAGGGTTTTCAAGTGATTAAGAAGTCAAGCAAGCACATATAATGAAAAATACTATTCAATAGATCATATTATTTATGTTGGAATTAGGGTTGCACAGAAACGCACACACCTTAGAGAAGACGAAGAAAGCTCAAGGCACACAATAGAGAGTGTGTTACTTAGTATGAAATGGAAAGATAGATAGCCCTAGAGTGATGGGCGTATATACAATGCACGGGGGGAAAAACCTCCCAAATAGGGAAAAAATCGGTCCTGGTGTGTTCACACACATCACTACCATATGTATATGGTAACAAATCCCCCCTGGAGTGATGCGGTGAATGAGAGTTGGCACATTAGTAAAGGGAAGTGCCATGCCCTGAGGACATGATCAGTCCACAAAGGGGAGTAAGACCAAAGATTTGCGAACAACTTCAAGCTTCTCATGAGACAATGCCTTTGTGAAAAGATCTGCAAGGTTGTCCTGTGTTGGCACATAAGCCAAACTGATCTCTTCTGCTGAGAGCCTCTCCCTGACATAGTGGTAATGCACCTCAATGTGCTTTGTGCGAGCATGAAAAACTGGGTTTCTCGCAACTCCCAATGCGCTCTGACGGTCAGTGTAGATAGTGTTGGCAGTGTCTTGTCCAACACCCAAATCAACCATAAGGCATCTAAGCCATACACACTCAACTGTAGTTGTGAAGAATGCCCTGTACTCAGCCTCACAACTAGAAGTGGCCACAGTAGGTTGCTTCTTGCTCAACCATGATATACATGAACTGCCAAGCATGAAACAAAAGCCACTTGTGGACACTCGTGTGTCAAAACAACCAGCCCAATCCGAGTCCGAAAAAGTATGTAAGTCTGGCGGCAATGATCCCCCCTTGGGATAAAACAAGCCAAGATGTAAAGTGCCACTAAGGTAGCGAAAAATCCTCTTGACATCCTGCCAATGCTTAGACCCTGGGCTATGCATAAATCTGCTGAATTGTGAGACTGCAAACTGAATATCCGGCCTCGTGTTGCATACATAAATGAGGCAGCCAACAACAGTTCCAAGGGATTAGTTGGCTAAGCATGGGCGACCAAGTGTGAATGGGGCGAGCTCATATAAAAGTCAACTAAACCTAAAATTCAGTCATTCTCTCATTTGTGCAATTAAAGAGTGCTCTTGCTCCATCTCCATATTCTTCTTTTTCATCTCCTTGTGTATGTGTGTATGCCTGAGAGAGAGAGAGAGAGAGAGAGAGAGAGAGAGAGAGAGAGAGAGAGAGAGAGAGAGAGCATTGCGGCTACACAACGGCGGCGAGGCGGTTGAGCGTGGCATAGCGGCGTCTCCATCTTCTTCGCGGCGAGGTTCCTCCACGACAGGAAGCGTACAGCAGTGAGTGACACACCAACGCCATCTTTGAGCTTACTAGTTTAGGCTTGTTGTGTGCTTGGAGCCATTTGTGGCTCGCACACAGTGTATCGGCAAGATCCTTGCATTGACACGTGCGACATACGCGCACAGCTACCTATGGAAGCCTCTAAGATTTGGGAGAAGGAGTTGACAAACAAAGTAACATTAAGACTATAGTTCAAAGAAATGGCTGAAGTTTTGTTCGAAGCTCGGATCAAGTACAACTAGCCACTTGTAGAGGGTTGCATCAAGACCATACTTCAGAGAAATGGTTGAAGTTTTATTCAAAGATCAAATCAAGTCCAACCAGCCACTTGTAGAAGGTTAGATTCACAATGCATCAATTTGTCATAAGTTAGTGAGAGCCAGACTCACCACGAGAAGGAGAACTCTGTATGATGTTGAACATGCCTTAGTCAGACACTCCTTTAAATTGTACAATGTATAGTCGGTCAGAGCCTATTGCTGGTATCTCTTTAAATAGGACCCATTACTTCATTTTGTGGGTTATTGATTGCAGAGTCTAGTTCATTACTCATTGTAATAATTGAGCATTTTCTCTAAGCGTCATTGAGCTCTCTTGTAGCTTTATCTGGTGATAGTTGTACCTTTTCTAGTATATGAATACATATCAATTTTCGGTCTATTTTCTTCGTATTTCTATTTCTATCTTTGTCTAGTTTGTGTGTTATCTAAAGTCTTAACCTCATTTCACATCTAATGTGATCTAATTAACTCCAAGTCTGTAACCTAGAATAGCTATCAAAAGTGACCGGTTCATCACACTACTGTATGAACAAGAACCTGAAGTGTATTTGATGTGATATAAGTCTTGATGTTAATGGCTAATGTAGAACATTTTTGGAAAGAGGTGCATCAACAATCATTGTCTTGTGAGAGAGTGAAAGATATGTCGATAGTTTTTGAGGAAGGGTATCTAAGTGATTGCTACTAGTTGTTACCTGATGAAGAACTCATATTTGCAAACGTTCTATCATAGTAGGATAGTTAGTCTGATTTGTGAGGGTATTGTGATCCAAACAATGGACATTTCAATGGTCCAAACGTAAAGTCACAATAGACTAAGTGTCTAAGAGAATGCTTTCTTCCTGATTGTGCACGTTCCTTATTATTAGAGTGAATCAACACTTAGTATCTGATTGTGGTGGTGAATGAAAGATGAGTTGAAGTTATAGAGTCATGTAATAGAAAAGACTAGCATGGGTGCTAATGAATAATCAAATAGAGATATACTAGTTATGAGATACGTAGTTGCAAGAGACCATTGGCTAGACTTTTGGACTTGGGGAGCATATAGAGCATTGCCGTTGAATAAAAAACTCTTTAATTGTTTGGAGAGTACTATTGAAGCAAGCCTATGAAGAAGATATCTTGTTGTACTAGAAGATGTATGAGGCAAAAGACTCATGTAGAGAACACAAGGCATGCATTAATGCGGCTCCAAAGCAGATATCGATCGATACCTTATAAATCGATATAGAAATATTATATAAGTAGAAATCAATACAACTGACCTTCATACAAACTACAAGGCTAATCCCAAGCAGTGCAAAGCAGAGAAAAAAAATGTTTTGATTTTTTGAAAAAAAACTACTAATTTGGTGTCTTGAAATATCAAGAGTAGTAATTACATGTTTGGTATTAAATCTATATATATTGTTGAAAATAGAAAAGAGTTAGAGTTTTTTCTATTTTTAATATACATAAAATAGTGAGAAATTATGATGAAAATTTGATCATGTGTGCAGTGTTTAGAATGAGCCAACTTAAATTAGCGTTTAAAATGAGCCTACATAAATAAAAAATAAAAAAGAGCTCAAGAAAAAAGGGCTTGAGCTCTTTCTATTTTTAATATATGTAGGATCGTTTTAGACACTACACAATAATAGAGTTTAAATATACGAAACTAACCTACTAAGTGTCTTTATGATACAACAATTATAAGTAATTTATAGTACAATATAGAGTTAACTTTTAAATAATGGTATTTTTTGCTCTTACTCGTAAATAGGCCTAGAATTATTTGATTGTTTAGAGCATAAAATTTGTTTAAAAAATGTTTTCTAACTAAAAATATTATATCGATTGATAAGCGTATTGATATACGCAAAAATAATTTGAAAATTCAATACAAGAACGCGTAAATATTTTTAAAACGTTTTAAGCTATTTAAAACGTTTTATGCAACGCAACTAAAGAATAGGTGTAAAAAGTGAAGACTTACGCACAAAAAAAAAAAAAGAGTAGTCCCTTGGGTATTCACCCTTGTCTATATATGACATGGGATCTAACTCAAGGGAACTACGATTGGCGCCTTATCGGCGGGGCGAGGTGGGCTTTGGGCCCTTGGATCGACCAAGGGGGGGGGGGGGGGGGGGGGGGGGGGTAGTAGAATTAATAGTACTGCGGTTACACACATTTCAAGCAAGCACGACAGGCGGGCTGGATAGGTAGTGCGTGTGTGGAGGGGGAGGTGGCGAGGTCGAGTCGCGACGCTGCAGGTGGGGACCTAAATTTTTTTATTATATGCAGAGATGGGATCAACGGTGGATTGAATATCCATCGTAGATCCCTCGACTTTACCCCATGACGTTTATAGACGAGGATATTCACCAAAGACCGAAAACTATGCCCAAAACTTTATTTTTACAATTACTTGTAGGGATTACAAGTTTTAAAACTCACCATGTGAAATTCCTCTAAGCAGCCAGAGAAAGAGAAAATTAGAATGTGGCTATCTCGTCGGCAAGAAGCCAAATCCCCTACTTATGCCTAGCCTAATTTACGAATTATGCTGTGTCTTCTATTCGAACAACTCCATTCCACATACAGACGTCTCCAACAGAAGAAGGAGATGGAGCAGAAGAGTTGCGACAACGGCAACACCCCGTCTAGTAGGTGGACCTGGGGTCGCGTGAGGAAAACGGTGCAGCAGGTGCACACAAGCAACGCCATTGCCGGCGGAGTGGCGGGCGCCCTCAGCAAAACATGCACTGCACCTCTGTCCCGCCTCACCATCCTCTTGCAGGTGCACGGCATGCAGCCGCATCTCAAGGCTGGCGCTGGCCCCCCGACCCTTCGCCGCGAGGTGTACCGCATCGCCAGCGAGGAGGGCCTTGCCGCTTTCTGGAAGGGCAACGCAGTCACCATCCTGCACCGCATTCCCTACTCCACAACCAGCTTCTACGCCTACCAGCATTACAAGGAAGCTCTCACTGCAGCAGCAGCAACCTATGTAAACTATGGCGCAGACCCTGGTACCGCCGGCGAGATGGGCATCAACTTCTTTGCTGGCGCAGGAGCTGGGATGACGGCCTCCTCGCTGGCCTACCCCTTGGACCTTGTGCGCACGCGCCTCTCCGCGCAGACACACGTGCGCTACTACCGAGGCATAGGCCACGCGCTGCACACCATCGCCCGGGACGAAGGCCTCCGCGGGTTCTACAAGGGCCTGGGCCCGAGCTTACTCACCGTGGCCCCAGCGGCGGCAATCAACTTCGCCGTCTATGGCTCGCTCAAGTCGGCATGGACAAACTACAATATGAGTAGTACTGCGCAGCATCAGACTACCGCTACTGCCAGTACTGTGCCATGGTCCAGCCTGGTCTTCGGGAGCATCGCCGGGACCGTCTCCTCCACGGCCACCTTCCCGCTGGACCTGTTGAGGCGCAGGAAGCAGCTGGAGGGCGCCCCCGGCCGCCCCGTTACTAGCACCTCGCACCTGGGCCTGTGGGCCACGTTCAGGGAGATCGCCCGGACCGAAGGCTACCGAGGTCTCTTCCGAGGCATCGGCCCGGACTATCTCAAGGTCGTGCCCACCACCGGCATCATGTTCACAACCTTCGAGTTCGTCCGGGCCCGCCTGCAGCACAGAAGCAGCAAGCAAGCTTAACTCTACTCTGAAGTCGGCCCGCTCTAGATCTCTCCCTCCGCTTGTACTTTCCTCATGGATATGAACCTAGGGGTATTGGTGATCACCATCAACAGGGCTTTAATGAAGATCTCTTAAATTATTGTTGTTCTTTTAAGTGGTGATCCCTTAGGTAGATCAATTGTTCTCCTTTGAAAATGCGACTACTCTTGCTTGGTGGGCGCATCCATAGAGCCTGTGAGAGAGAGAGAGAGAGAGAGAGAGAGAGAGTTACGTGTTGTCACAATTGGAGAGAGCAAGGAGTCTTGGCTCTTGATAACAGAACCTGATTGGTGGGATAAAGGGTTGTCCTCATTCTATAAACAGTTATCAGAACGTTGGGCTACAATATATAAGATGTATTGCCAAAAGAAGAACACACATCAACCACCTAGGAATAAAGTAAACATGTACAAAGTGCACTGAGTACTCCAATGCATAAGTTGAACTATGAGAAAACAAGTGTGTATCTTTTGATATATAAATATAATGATCGAGATTGAGCATGTCGTACTTAAAAAAAAAATAAGGAAGCATTGTCAAACTCAAAAAATACAGAAAGCATTAACAGATTATAAAAATTAAATTGCACTACCAACCTGGTGATTTTGTATGGGTGTCATCCAATTCTCCAAGACGGAGGACAATGTTTGTGTCAAACTACATAAAACCAATGTAAATAGTTATAACATTTCTTCTTGCAATGAAGCGCCGGTCAGAGAGTGAAAATGCCAAGTATATAGTGCACGCCATGCAGAAGTGCCATACAAAAGTATGGTGAAGAGTTGGCACTGTGGTCTCTCCAAAAATCATAATAAACGGAAGCCCTATCCTGCCCATTAGAATTTATGTGTTGGACCAAGAAAATACATAGGCATGGGGAATCGGACACAGATAATAGACCTTGCACTGTCATCGAGTTGGAGTTGTCAGTAGGTAAGTAATGCATCCATGGTTGAGCCTGTTGCAAGTAGGAGTGGGACTCAAGGTTGTTATTACTATTGAAATATCCATAAAGCTTGCTTTTGACTTCATGTGATTGGTGTCGTTTTGAAGAGCTATCATCTCAATTCCTCCTACTCTAGTCTTTGCATCTATCAACATCATCACTACGAGCATATCCTTTGTATGTATCCGTGCAATCATCATGCTCTCTGTGAATTCTTCAATCATTATCCCTATGGCTACAATCCCTTCTATATTCATCTTCTTTGGCATGGTCTCTTCATCTTCCTTAACCTGTCTCACGTTGATCTTTGTCACGGTCTCGATAATAACTAAAGCAATCTCCATCATTATCTCTTCCCTGAATTTTGTCATGGTGTCAATTGTCACATTCACTTTTGCTATCATGTCTGTCATCAACATTACTTCCATGATGTTGTCTACCATGATCTCCATCATCGTATCAATCATGTCTATTACAATCTCCACCATGATCTCTTTTGCAACTTTTGCTCGACTATCGTATTCACTCATGCTATCATGTCTTCCATCACCACTGCTTCTGTGTAATTCTTCCTCTTCAATCAACTTAGCCTTATGCTCATGCTCCATATGAAGATCTTTGATTATTCATCTATGATCAAGGACATCAAAAAGCGTTGAATGTCAAAAAAACTCAATGGTCTACAGAGGAATCACCACACCAGTATGCAGCAGATAGCCTGTGAGATGGTGATAAGAGGGTGTGTGTGGACTGATGAGCCATGAGTAGATGTGAACATTGATGGAGGTGGGTGGCGATGAGGGCATGGTCATTAAGGGTAGTCATGGGCTAAAAGAGCAGAGATAGATCCAATTATAAGGAGCCCGCTACATTGCCGGTGATGAGATCATGGTTGCTTTGCTTTTTTAACATCGATGTGGATCACTACCTGACAATATATTATATCAAAAGTATAAAAAGCAGAATGTAATGGAAATGGCGTATAAACATTGAGAATAGAAAAATTAAGAGAACTGTAATGAGCATTTTTATGAGACTACTTTGAGAAGATAGAGGGTGAACTTAATTAGCGGTAGCAACATAACCATTATGCTTAATTAACTTGACATGAACAATACTTTGTAAGAGAGAGAATTAAAGAACTTAACAATAGCTGAGGACCCGGTTTATGTGGAGCCAGTCCCCCCTCCAAAAGGCTTTTGTATTATAATTTCTCCCATAAAGAGAGGCTTGATACAATACAAGCTTTGTGTTCCTTAAGACCTTGATGACGCAATGACGATAGAGAGCTTCATGCACCACAATTATGCCCGTAACTTAGCTAATTGAAAGCATTGACTTGTCCCCAGCCTCAATTCCAAGACCTCAAACACCTTCGAAGGTGGACAGAGCTAGCAGGGAATGAGGATAGGGAAGAGGAAGAAGAAACATTCTTACGAGAAAGAAATAGTTCCTCACTTATCATCACTCTTATTGCATAGCATAGCATAATAGCATAATAATGATGATGAAGAAGATGGCATTAAGCTTAAGCATTGAAGCATGGTTCTTGGTTGAATTTGCATTCCATAGGCAAGAGTGTTGGTGTAGGCTCTCAACTTCTCAACAAGCTTGGAGAAAGAGATGTTCTTTCACTTAGAACCACGCAATGAGGGTGTGTGTGAGTGTGTGTGAGAGAGTACATCTTGCAAGCAAGCCCCCTAGTTGCTTGGGTCGACCTCTCATTCTAGCTCATGCCTTGTGCTCATTCGCTCTCTCAAGCCTAGGTAAATTCAAGCAATAGAGGCAGCCTTTGAACAAGTTTCCTCCTTTCCCCTTTGAGAGAGAGGGATTGATAAATGCCTAAACAACTAATTTAATTAGCTAAATCCTCATTGGACCTCTCTAAGGGTCAACCAATAGGCTCTAGGCACACATTGGGGGCAACCTAGCTAGGTGCTTGACATGTGTCCCTTTTGCCTCTTTGAGCAAGGGGTGCCCTTCAGGACAAGGAGGAGACATTCAACCCCACCCCCTACTCTCATGGCTCGCCCCCTCATTTGTAGGCATGAGTTTTGACCCAAGCACCTTGGCCCCCTACATGCTTAAGCACCTCAAGCTGCTTAGTCATCAAGCATGGGACTAGTAAGTGCATGGCCTCTCTCTCTCTCTCTCTCTCTCTCTCTCTCTCTCTCTCTCTCTCTCTCTCTCTCTCTCTCTCTCTCTCAAGCACCTCAAGAATAGGCCTAGATTAACCTAAGGTCTAAGGACCTTTAACACTAACCTTTGGAGGTCTTTAATGAAGCTAACCCTAAGGTCTTCAAGCTTCAAGCTAGCATTTCTCTTTGACATACCATCACCCATTTGGACCCATTGACTTTGGTCCCGTGCTAAGATAGATCCATAAGCACATGTATATACTCTTACTCTTGTTCCCATTTATTCTCCCACATTAAATGATCACTTCAATATGAGAAAAACATTTGGGTTAGTTAGATATTAGATTTTATGACAACATCGTTCATTTTTGGTTGGGGGCAATGGCTTATATAGTGCTAAGAGGTTGCTTCTCCTTACCATCTCTGCAAAGTAGAAGAATGAGGGAGGGTTAGTAAGGTGGAAAGGGTCCATGAAGGATGCCAAGATTCCCATTGATTTTGTGTGGACATGGAACCTCGTGTTTATAGTATTGGTTGAGGTAATAATCTAATAAGCTCAATGAGAGAGCTGCAATTGATGAACCAATGGATTTTGGCAAAGACAAATGATGGAAAACATGAATTCCAGGGACTACTGTATTTGTTGGGTTTGTATCCCAACGCTCACCTAGCCTTGTGGTGCTAGGTTTTCCCACTTGTACCTCATCCTCCTCTTCACTCTCATCTATTGAGTGCACTTGTTGTTGGTTCCGTGCCCTCTACATGAATCACTCACCTATACTTTTTACACGAGTAGAAGAATTTATTCACTTGAGCATGTCGATACTTGCTTCCAGCTCTTTGTAGAGCTTTGAAACTTCATTGACTAGCCGATATATTGATACTACCTTTGGCACATGCATAGGATAAAAGTTGCACACCACCTTCAAGCCCAGGGGGTACACCTTGGTGATTTGTAAGTGTATCACACGTGTACTCGTTTAGAAGGGTATATTTTAATTCTAAAGAGGGGTCATTTTATTCAAATCTAGAAAAAGTGTAGAGGGGAGTTTTATCACCCTCTGATCGTGTTAGACTTACACCACTCCGCTGCTTCACATAGGTTAGGGTACTTGTATGGATATTATGTCTTCGAGCTGGCCACCCATAGTCTAGGTTGTACGTGGTCCCTGATCGCCCGAGCTTGGGGCTGGCTCCCACCTTGTCTGGGCACCCTCATTATATATTTCATTTATTTCTTGTTGGGTCATGAGGGATTGTATCTAGCATTGCCCTACCTCCCTATTTATGGGGCCAAGGGGGTACCTACATCCACACTATATGGTTGTTGTATTGGGTCTTTTGGTCCTGGTATTCATGGGGGGACTGATTGCCCCCTCTTCCCCTATACCTTGCATTTGTGTTCTTGTCTCTCTCTCTCTCTCTCTCTCTCTCTCTCTCTCTCTCTCTCTCTCTCTCTCTCTCTCTCTCTCTCTCTCTCTCTCTCTCTCTCTCTCTCTCTCTCTCTCTCTCTCTCACGCTTCCGCACACATGCACTCTCACATGGTATCAAAGCTTCAGACTCTCCATATGACCAATGCTTCTTCCGCATTAGGCTTTCCTCCCAAGAAGAATCATCCAGTGTTTTTGTTGATCTGCCAACATTTCTGCATCAGCCAAGCCAGTAATGGAGTTTGGAGATTTTCATCGTGGAGGATGAAGTGCGCGTACGAGAGCGTGTGTGAGTGTGTGCAACAATGGAGAAGAGAGGAGACCTTGTGTTTGTAGGGGCTAAAAACTCACTCACTACATGTGAGCCCCCTTATTCTATTATGTACATAATGAATAAGTATAGTGGGCGGGCACCTGGCCTAATCGGCCACATGGGGCTTTACCCCAACAACCTCCCACGTAAAGTCCAATGTGGCTGTGAGAGAGAAAAGAAAATCGTACAAAACTTGTACAAGGCCATCAAAAGTATGACCTCAGCCAATGCCCACTAGCTCAATGAATCTGTGTACATCCAGCTCTAATCGTAGAGAAAGTATAAAGCGATCACATCATACTCCTCACCAAAGCTGCGCACATCCTGCAGGTATCTCACCATACACTGCAAAGTGCCCCTATGCTCAAGTCCAACGTCACTCACAACACAACTGTTTTCTCCCACTGCAAATGCAAATGCAGTCTTGGGTCTCGAGATGAGTATCTCGTACATGAGACTCCCGAATGCTGATGTAATCCTAGCAATATCTGCCAATCTGACCATCTCTGTCAAATATGGCTCAGAACTCCACTCATGGAAATTACCCTGACACCCAAACTCCGATCCCCGGAATCCATCCTTGTGTCCATCGCATGTCACATGCGCACCAAGAGCATCTATCTATCCTGAACCTATGTGGCAAGAGTGATGCCTAGTGTTACCATATACATGTGGTAGTGATGTGTGTGAACACACTAGGACCGCCGGGGCATTTTTTCCCTCTTTAGGAGGTTTTTTCCCCCGTGCATTGTATATACGCCCATCACTCTAGGGCTATCTATCTTTCCATTGCACACTAAGTAACACACTCTCTATTGTGTGCCTTGAGCTTCCTTCATCTTCTCCAAGCTGTGTGTGTTTCTCTGCAACCCTAATTCCAACAATTGGTATCAGAGCAGGTTGCGTCCTCCCGGGCTTAGTCGACAGCTGCTCCAGTACACGCCTACTCACTTTCTTCGATTTTAGTGAGCTTTGGTGAGTGTTTGCAGGTCGACAAATATTTTGAGAGAGCTTGTAGAGCAAGGTCTGCTCAGATTTTTTATTCGGGCTCATTTCGACCTCCGTTTCCAATATAGGTAGTGTTGCACAGGCTATTTTGTCATTTTGTGGATATTTTTTGTCAATGTTGTTTTCTGCATAACAGGTGCCTACAGTCTTCTACAGTTTGTGCTATATAGCATGTGTTGTTCCCACTCCGTTTCTCCTATTTTTGGGCAGTTTTCACATCAGGTGCAGCATTTACCATGGCTGACAACAACAACACAGATGCGTTCAAGATGTTTGTTGCTGAGGACAGGTTGGATGGGGACAATTACCCTATGTGGGCTTATATGATGCAACACGTTCTTGTGTCAAAGCGCGTCTGGAATATTGTGCAGGGCATTGATGTACGTCCTGGTTCTGAGGATGTAGGCGATGTTGAGGATGTCGCAGGTCTTGCTACAAGGATTGCATCTGTTAGAGTTGTTTTGCCTATGGCAGAACAAGCTCGATGGGATGTTAAGGATGCGCAGGCTCATGCATTGATTGCGTTGTCTGTGAAGCGCACCATTGTTCCTCACATCCGTTCAGCAAAATCTGCAAAACAGGCTTGGGATATTTTGGCTGGTATTTATGCAAGTCGCAATGAGGCTAAAATTGCTTTGCTCCGTAAAGATCTGGAGTCGAAGATTATGCATGAGGAAGATGATATGGACACTTTCCTTGCTAGTGTCAAGGATATCAATGAGCAACTCATTTCTGCAGGTGAAGTCATTTCGGACAGTTCCCTTGTGCAGACTGTTCTTGATGCCTTACCAGATTCCTACCAGACTTTTGCTAGTACTTGGAGAGTGATGACCCAAGGAAATCCTGAAGTTGTCAAGTTTGATGCATTATGCACACTGCTGTTGCAAGAGTCACTTTCTAGAAAAAACAGGACTAGGCAGCGTGCAGTTGAACAGGCTTTTATTGCTTCTCAAAGAAAGGGTGGTAACGGTAATGCAGCCACTTCTTATGGTTCTTCTGTGAGTGGCAAAAATTCTGTTCCTAATGCTTCTGCTGGCAGCACTTCGTCTGGCAATTCTGGTGATAAGGGCAAAAAGAAGATGCGTTGCCATTATTGTAAAGCCAATGATCACTTGATCAAGTCATGTCCTAAGTTGAAGGCCAAAGAGGCTAAGAAGAAAGAGGGTGGTTCCACTGCAAATGTTGGTTCCACTATAAATGCAGCCATTGTTGAGTCTTCTGTGAAAGGAGATTGTGATGCTGATGTTGATGCAGAATGGGCTTTTAGCGCAGAGTGCACTTACAATCCCGCTGTCCATGATGCATGCTTGTCAGTTGCTACAGATTCACATGTGTGGTATTTCGACAGTGGTGCTACAAAGCACATTACCTCACATCGTGAATTGTTTACCTCTCTCGAGTCTGTCCCTCATGGGAATTCAGTCACTTGTGCCAACAACGCCTCTTATCCAGTTCAGGGAGTTGGAAAGATTGTGCTCACTGCTGCTAATGGAAGTTCCTTCACACTTGTTGATGCACTTTATGTACCTGGGATCAAGAAGAATCTCTTGTCTGTATCCACACTTGCTAGAATTGGACTTGTAGTCAAATTTGTGGATGACAGATGTACAGTTCATGATCTCAGTTTTGGTGATGAAATTGTTGCATCTGGGCTTTTGTGCCGTGGGCTGTATAAGCTCACTTTGTATGACAAGTGTGGACAAAATTTTGCAAATGCTGTTGCAGATTCAAGGGCTATTTCAGATGCAAAACTTTGGCATGCACGTTTTGGTCATCTGAATTTTGCCAGTTTGCTGCGTTTGCAGAAATCTGATATGGTTGCTTCTTTGCCGCCTCTTGAAGCACCTGTCAAACATGTTTGTGAAGGTTGTATTCTGGGTAAAATGTAGCGTTCTAAGTTTCCAAAGGATGGTTCAGTTAGGGCCACATGCGGGTTGCAGCTTGTGCATAGTGATGTTTGTGGGCCCATGCAAACTCCGTCCTTGGGCAATTACCTGTACTTCGTGACTTTCATTGATGATTACTCCAGGCATGCATGGGTATTTCCGCTTAAAGCAAAGTCCGAAGTTTTTATGTGCTTCAAACAATTTTTGGCTATGGTTGAAAATGTCTCAAAATGTACTATGGGCACCCTCCGTTCCGATCGAGGGGGGGAGTATATGTCTCATGAATTTAATGCATTTCTGGCTAGTCGTGGGATAAAACACCAATGTACAGTGCCTTATACACCTCAACAAAATGGTGTTGCTGAGAGGAAAAACAGGTCACTAACGGAAATGGCACGATGTATGGTCAAAAGTCAAGCTTTGCCGCATTCTTTTTGGATGGAGGCCATCATGTGTGCCACTTATGTACTTAACAGGTGTCCTACAAAAGCTTTGCAGTCTATTACTCCATATGAAGCATGGCATGATAGAAAACCTTCTATTGAGCACATGCGTGTTTTTGGCTGTTTGGCATATGCTTTGGTGCCACAAGTGCAGCGCAGAAAATTGGATGATAAGGCTGTCAAATGTATTTTTGTTGGTTATAGTGCTGAAAGCAAAGGTTACAGGTTGTATTATCCGCAAACAAAACGTATTCTGGTTTCACGGGATGTAGTGTTTGTGGAAGACTCTGTTCAGCCCTTGCTGTCATGTACTAGAGATAGTAATGTAAGCTCACAGGACATTTATGACACTTTGTTGCCTCTTTTCAGTGGTGGAAATACGAATGTAAGTTCCAATGAGGCAAATGTATAGCCTATGGGGGTTTTTGAAAATGTTTTAGAACAGCCTATTACTGATGCAGATGTACATGATGTACATGATGTGGAAAGGGCTGAAAATGAGCAGGCTAGAGGTATGCCAAAATGGCTGGTGCACACTTTGCGTGACAGTAAATTGGATGCACCTTTATCTAGTCGTACTCGTTCAAGCTCTCGCCATGCATCTTATGCATCAGATTGTTATGCTTTGGCTCTGTCCAGTTTACATGATGTTGAGGAGCCTCTGTCTTTTGATGAAGCACAGAATTCAGAAAATTGGATTGCTGCCATGAAATCAGAATATGATGCACTTATAGAGAATGACACATGGACTTTATGTGATTTGCCTCCTGGCAAAAAGGCCATTGGTACGAAGTGGGTTTACAAGTTGAAACGCAAGCCGGATGGTGAGATCGATCGCCATAAGGCTCGACATGTTGCAAAGGGTTATGCACAACAAAAAGGCATAGATTATGAAGAGACTTTTACTCCCACTTGTCGTATGACTACTGTGCGTTTTCTATGTGCATTGGCAGCTCATTTTGGTTGGGATGTACATCAATCAGACATTGTTACTGCTTTCTTGAATGGTGAAATATTTGAGGAAGTTTATGTAACGCAGCCTCGCGGTTTTGCCATAAAAGGACAAGAGGACAAAGTGTGCAAATGTAAGAAGGCTTTGTATGGGTTGAAGCAATCGCCTCGTGCTTGGTATGAGAAAGCTGACACTCATTTGGTTAAATGAGGCTTTCGTAACAGTCCAACAGAAAGCACATTGTATGTAAAGCGTGAGAATGATGTATTTCTCATTGTGGTTCTTTATGTTGATGATTTGCTGATCACTGGACCAAATGAGAGACATATTGCTGAATTTAAGGCTGATTTGAATGCTACTTTCAAGATGAAAGATTTGGGGCTATTGCATCATTACTTGGGTATACAGTTTAAGCAGTGTGATGGTGGTATTGCCTTGTGTCAGAAAAGTTACATAGAGACATTGCTATGTAAGTTTGGACTTGAGGATTGCAAACCTATTGCCACTCCCATGGAAACAGGTTTGAAGTTGAGTCTACATGATACTGGCGATCCTGCTGATGTCACTCTTTACCAAACGGCTGTTGGCTGCCTCATTTATGTATGCAACACGAGGCCAGATATTCAGTTTGCAGTCTCGCAGGTCAGCAGATTTATGCATAGCCCAGGGTCTAAGCATTGGCAGGCTGTCAAGAGGATTTTCCGCTACCTTAGTGGCACTTTACATCTTGGCTTGTTTTATCCAAAGGGGGGATCATTGCCGCCAGACTTACATGCTTTTTCGGACTCAGATTGGGCTGGTTGTTTTGACACGCGAGTGTCCACAAGTGGTTTTTGTTTCATGCTTGGCAGTTCATGTATATCATGGTTGAGCAAGAAGCAACCTACTGTGGCCACTTCGAGTTGTGAGGCTGACTACAGGGCAGTCTTCACAGCTACGATTGAGTGTGTATGGCTCAGACGCCTTATGGCTGACTTGGGTGTTGGACAGGACACTGCCAACACTATCTACAGTGACAGTCAGAGCGCATTGGCAGTTGCGAGGAACCGAGTTTTTCATGCTCGCACAAAGCACATTGAGGTGCATTACCACTATGTCAGGGAGAGGCTCTCAGCAGGAGAGATCAGCTTGGCTTATGTGCCAACACAGGACAACCTTGCAGATCTGTTCACAAAGGCATTGTCTCGTGAGAATCTTGAAGCTTTCCGCAAAGCTTTGGGCTTACTCCCCTTTGTGGACTGATCCTGTCCTCAGGGCATGGCACTTCCCTTTACTCATGTGCCAGCTCTCGTTCACCGCATCACTCCAGGGGGGATTTGTTACCATATACATGTGGTAGTGATGTGTGTGAACACACTAGGACCGCCGGGGCATTTTTTCCCTCTTTAGGAGGTTTTTTCCCCCGTGCATTGTATATACGCCCATCACTCTAGGGCTATCTATCTTTCCATTGCACACTAAGTAACACACTCTCTATTGTGTGCCTTGAGATTCCTTCGTCTTCTCCAAGCTGTGTGTGTTTCTCTGCAACCCTAATTCCAACACCTAGCTCTAACTCACACACATCAGCCTCTGGCCTAAGCATATCCTTGAATGGCTGAATCACGGTTGATTAATCCTCAACACTCAAGCCATCCATATCGATCATCGTATCCACAAATGACATGCCCTGTTGCACAACTTGCTCAACATGCTCACAAACTGGAGCATCATGCAACCTATCCACAAAGGAGACATGCCTCGTCTCTCTGCATGGCTGCATACGCATGAAGATTTTGTCGTCTCATACGTGACGTACTCGCATCGCATAAATTGTGCCAACACTAGCACCTCTCGCTATGACTAGTTGTCCATGATGCAATATGAAATTGTGCTCATCCAGCACTACCTGGCATCCATTGTCTCGTTAACTGACTCACAGAGATCAATCTCTGCGTCAAACCTGGCACATGGCGTACATCTTGCAACACGTATGATGCACCACTCGGCAACAATAGTCTGACATCTCCTGCACCAACTATGTCATGCACTGAACCATTAGCTAGACACACACGTCCAAGCATACCACTAGCATATGTGCTAAATTACTCACGACTCGGTGTGACATGAAATCTAGCACTCACATCTAGTATCCAATGCAAAGGTAATGTGTCGTCAAAAATCGAAATAAGTAAGTCAAGACTAAACATGGAAGCAAAAGGCGACATCTCCATCATGCGTAGCCACATACGCTACATCTGTTCCCACATCATCCAAAGTGATAGAACCCCTCCTGCGCTGTCTCATCCGCCAAAAACACCACCTACGTACATGCCTTGCATGACCACAATGCCAACACACAACATCTCTATGTCTACGAGATTGTCCTTTGACTGTAGGCATCTCTCTAGACTCATTTTTTCCAAAAGCATTACACAATCTTTGCCATAAATCTCTAGCTATACATGCATCTAAACCAATGTGATAAACAGACTCACCAAGGTGTAACATGATCGTCAAACGTGCAAGCTCTTCCAAGTCCTCCCACTCATCGTCAGTCATAGAATCCGGCTTAGCATCCAGCCCTGTAGTGGCAATACTTGGCCCAACTGAGTCAATGTATCATGCAGACCTGCTTTCCAATGCTCAAAGTTTGAACCATCAAACTTTGTATGGAAAAGCACAAACCCTGGCAGTGTTGTACATGCCATCCATGGCAATAACCTGTGACAAGAACAAGCACAAATGGATCAAATGACGATAGCCAAAGCCTAGCTAACTCATACACCAAGTACTGTCATAATACAACATAACCCAGCATAAGCTGTCTAAGAGAAGTGTCAACAAATATGGTGATCAATGTAACAAACGAGTGAGCAAAACCGCTCAAATGATGCGAAAACACCCGCTCTAATCCAAGAGCACTATGTGCTAATGGATGAAACTATCATCAACAATCTCCCACCTAAAGAGATTACCACATGTATGTCAAATGACATAATCCGGTGAGCAAACACTCTCACAATGCGATGCCAAAACACTATGGCAAAGCAACCACTGAGTGCCAAATGCAATCAAAACAGGATTGCAAACCATGCGCATAAACAAATAAACTCGCAAGAAAAATCCGACAGAGTTTCGATAGTATTTGGCTATCTAACCATAATAACCATACATGCCATAAACATACTCAAAACCATTAGCAAATCATGCACAAAATCTGCATTCAAGCATACATGAGCTGCCCCAAAGTCTCAACTCCGTAAACTTGGAAAACAATCCTGTAATCCAAAACACAAAGTGCGTCAACCGCACTCTATAAGCGAGGCATATACTAGCATAAACTTGGATGAACACCAACCAAAATATGACCCAAATTGATGCTCAAAATAGCTTAAATCAACCCACATATGCCATAGCAAGGTGAAAAATATCATCCGCCGAAAAGTGCACATCATATGCATCCACATGGCAATATAAACGAGTATCAAGAATGTACCAAATGTGTAGCAAATGAGCATCCAAATCAGCTGAAAATTCAACTCACAATCATGCCAAAAATGCTTGCAAAACTCTCTACTACAAATCTGTGCACCACACTTTTTGAAATCTGCTTAATTGCATAAGTCAATGCACATAACCTGTGATGAATCCAACTCTCGAATCCTTAGAGTCCACAAAAATGCATACATCCAAAAAGTATTCTCAACGCATGTGCATAAATTTATTGAATATCTCAACCCACACTCTCTTCACTGAGAGCAAAATATCAATGCGCAAAACAAGAGGATGACAAAGCTCAATGCCTAGTTGGCCACATGGGGCTTTACCTCAATAGAGGACCCCCTCCACCTGCGTTTTTGCAAGATCTCATTAGCTTTGCTTGCATTTTTTCTCTTGGTAGCCAGCGCCATCCCTTTCAAATCTTTTCGTCACAAAAAACCCCTCTCCTCTATTTGCATTTTTCAACCAGATCTGACTGTTTTTTTGTCAAGTTGCAACGTTTTTGCAGCAGAGGAGGGGAGAGTGCTATGCCCATTTCAATCTTGATTTCCCACAAGGATTTGTATCCGATGTGTTGCCGTCAAAACTCTTCTTCATCTGCTACACATTTTAGCCAGCATCCATTGTTGTTTTCTCTATTTTCAATCCACCTGGGGCTGTGACATTGATTCCCTGCCCTCCCTACACCCTTTGCACTGCTCCGGACCATGTCGAGAGACTACGAGCACGCTAAAAATTGACAAGAAGTGGTGTTTTTATCACCTCAAAGTTGCATTTTTGGATGGACAACACCCACATTGCTTGTGTTTTTCACAAAGGATGAAGTTACCTCATGTTGCCAAGACACCATCCGATGGTGGTCCGTGTGGTCTCTCAGTGACTGTTGTAGTACATGGTATCTTTGACATCGGCTTGATTATCTATGGGTGTATGATCCTTGGGAGACCCATTCATTCTAGCCATCATTCGGCAATTCCACACTCCAGAGGGGGTGGTGACTTGTGGTTTGACACACCTATGCACTCATCAAAGGAGTTCACATGAGATATGGCCATGCTCATGGCATATGGGATTCCAACATTCACAGAGAAGACACCATCATCTTGGGTGGACAGATACTTACAATCTTGGGTGGATAGACACTTCTTTCTCGCTCATTGGATTCCTCCTCTTCTCTATTGGAGAGAGTCTTTTTTTGGAAGTCTCAACAACAGGATTCCTAAGCTCTCGCTCTTCTTGGAGGGGAAGGGAAATCCCATAAGCAAGAAGTTGTTGAGTAACTCTAGCTTGCAAGGCAAGGTTGCCCATAGCTTGTTGCAACCTAGTAACAAGATAGTTCACAAAAAACATTAGCTTGTTGCAACCTAGTAACAAGATAGTTCACAAAAAACATTGGAGCATCATCAGAATCACCTTCATGTGCAAAATCAAAGCTGTCAATATTCATTGTACTCTCTTGATTATTGTCAGCCATGCTAATTAAACTTATGTGTATGCTACTTTGTGCTTTGGTACCCTCAAAAACCTTAGTTGTTGCTACTCTTCTTTATCTTTGAAAATTAGCTCTCAAGCAGCCACACCCGTGGTTTAGAGACTATTGATTGCAAAGAATAGTGGAGCGGGTCTAACATTGCTCGTTGATTATGGTTCTTGTTGAGCTTGCTAGTAGCTCAATAATGGTTAAACCAAAGGCAAGCCCCTAGAGACTCCATTATTAAGTCTATAGTTCCCAACGGTGTACCTCGAACTAAGTCCTTTCAACCCAAGATAATAGATCCTTGTCCCACTTACCCTATTGTAATGAACAGGTCTAACCTTTCATGGAAAACTTAAGGACCTCTCCTCTGAAGCAAGAAAGAGAAACCAATAGCTCTGATACTAATGTAATGGAAATGGCCTATGAACATTGAGAATAGCGAAATTAATAGAACTGTAGTGAGCATTTTTAGGAGACTACTTTGAGAAGATAGAGGGTAAATTTAATTAGCGGTAGCCGCACATAACCATTATAATTAATTAATTGGCATGAACAATACTTTGTAAGAGAGAGAATTAGAGAACTTAACAATGGTTGAGGACCGGATTAATGTGGAGCTGGTCCCCCCTCCAAAAGGCTTTTGTATCATAATTTCTCCCATAAAGAGAGACTTGATACAATACAACCTTCGAGTTCCTTAAGACCTTGATGGTGCAATGAAGATAGAGAGCTTCATGCACCATAATTATTCTTGTAACTTAGCTAAATGAAAGCATTAACTTGTCCTCGGCCTCAATCCCAAGACCTCAAACATCTTCGAAGGTGGATAGAGCTAGTAAGGAATGAGGATAGGGAAGAGGAAGAAGAAAAATTCTTACAAGAAAGAAATATTTCCGCACTTACCTTCACTCTTATTGCATAGCATAGCATACTAGCATAATAATGATGATAAAGAAGAAGATGTCAAGCTTAAGCATTGAAGCATGGTTCTTGGTTGGATTTACATTCCATAGCCAAGAGTGTTGGTGTAGGCTCTCAACTTCTCAACAAGCTTGGAGAAGGAGATGATCAAGTTCTTGCACTTAGTACTTGACACAATGAGAGTGTGTGTGAGTGTGTGTGAGAGAGTATATCTTGCAAGGAATCCCCCTAGTTGCTTGGGTCGACCCCTCATTCTAGCTCATGCCTTGTGCTCATTGGATGTCTCAAGCCTAGGTCAATTCAAGCAATAGAGGTAGCATTTCGACAAGTGTCCTCCTTTTCCCTTTGAGAGAGAGAGGGCTTGATAAATGCCTAAAAAATTAATTTAATTAGCTAAATCCTCATTGGATCTCTTTAAGGGTCAACCAATAGGCTTTAGGCACCCCTTGAGGGGAACCTAGCTAAGGGCTTGACATGTGTCCATTTTCCCTCTTTGAGCAAGGGGTGCCCTTTGGGAGAAGGAGGACTCATTCAACCCCACCCCCTACTCTCATGGCTCGCCTCCTCCTTTGTAGGCATGATTTTTGACTTTCAAGGCCCCAAGCACGTTGGCCTCCTACATGCTTAAGCATCTCAAGCTCCTTACTCATCAAACATGGGATTAGCAAGTGCATGGCTTCTATCTCTCTTTCATGCCCCTAGCCTCAAGAACTCGCTCCCTCCTTGTAGGGATTGGATTTGACCTTTCAAGCACATGCCTAGCTTAAACATGCACCTTAGCTATCAAGCATCTAATGCACTTTAATCATCAATCACCTCAAGCATAGGGCTAGCTTAACCTAAGGTCTAAGGACTTTTAATAATAGCCTTTAGAGGTCTTTAATGAAGATAACCCTAAGGTCTTCAAGCTCCATTATCTAGCATTTCTCTTTGATAGACCATGACCCATTTGGACCCATTGACTTTTGTCCCAGCTTGACATAGATCCATAAGAACATGTCTATATTCTAACTCTTGTTCCATTTATTCTCCCACATTAAATGATCAATTCAATATGAGAAAATCATTTGGGTTAGTTAGATATTAGACACATAAGTCTTTAGTATATTGAGAATAGTAAGATTGGCTATCTCACTTTGGCTATCCATTTGTGGGTGATAGGCCAAAGAGAAATTCAATCTTGTACATAGATTTTCAAAGAGACCTTTCCATAAATTACTAGTTATTCTATGATCTGTATCTGACATGACGGATGTTGGCAATCCATGGTGTCTGAAATCTGATATATGAAAAGGGTCTCGATTTGGTGTGCCTTGATAGGCTTTTTGATAGGAATAAAGTGTGCTTGCTTGCTAAACCTATCACCTATTGTCTAAATTCCCATATTCCCATGGTTAAAGTTGTGTAATCCAAAGATAAAATCCATGGATATACTTTCCCATGGAGAATAAGGTATGGGCAATGGCTGGAGTAATCCAGGTTGCTTCCCTCTATCATACTTGGTCTTTCGGCATACCACACATTTTGAAACATACTCTTGTATGTCCATTTTCATGGTAGGCCAATAAAAGTACGTTTCTACTCCTCGAGTAGTAGGTTGATTCCCTCGGTGTCCCACGTAGGGAAGAGCATGGGATTCATACATGACTTTCTCACGAAGGGAGCGAGTAACACATAGCTTGTTGCCATGGAGAATCTAACCATCTTGCAAGGTGAATGGTTCCTCTTTCTTCCCTAAGGCAAGGGTTGACATTATGTCTTTAAAATCAGGGTTAGTAGAATACTCATCTATCCATGGAAGATAGATCATTGTGAGATGCTATATAGACACCGCATTTACCTTTGGTTGTTGTGATAATGCATCGGCCACTTGATTATTCTTACAAACACTGTGAGAAATATGAAAATAAAATTGTGAAAGAAAATTTCCCCCCCTCATTTGCTTGTCGAAAATCTTGGTTTGCATCATGAAGTACTTTGAGACTTTGTGGTCCGTTCGCAAAATAAATGGAGTCCCCAATAAATAGTGTTTCCATGTGTCTAGGGCATGTAGAATCACTAAAAATTGTTTTTCATATATGCCCAATGTTCGTTCATCTGCATTGAGCCTTAAGTTCTCATATGCTATGGTACGCCCTTCTTGAAGCAAGACTGCTCTAAGGCAATCAACACAAGCATCACATTGGACCTCAAATGGATTTGAGAGATCCGGAAGTGTAAGCACTAGTTGGGAGGTAAGCTTCTCTTTGAGCTTGTCAAAAGCATTCTTTTCTTTAGCAATCCATGAGTACTTAACATTCTTCTGTGTTAAGTCATGTAATGTCTTGCTATTTGAGAGAATTTTTATATGAAGCATCTATAGTATGTAGACATACCAATAAAGCTTTGTAGCTCATGTAGATTCCTTGGATTAGGCCAAGCTGTTATTACCTCCAATTTTAATGGATCCATACGGATACCATATTGAGAAAAATATGACCTAGGTATTGAATCACTTGAAGGAAAAATTCACTCTTTTTTTTATTGATAAAAGGAATTTTCTCCCTGAAAGCTTGAAAAACTACCTGGAGATGTTGCTTGTGCTCCTCCAAGGACTTGGAGTAGATGATGATATCATTAAAGAACACCCAGTGAACTTGCGGTGGGGTCTAAAAAATTTCTCCGTTAGACGGTTGATTGTGGCTGGAGCATTTTTCAAAGCAAAATTCATGACTAGATATTCATAAAGAGCAAACATTGTATGAAACACGGTCTTTACGATATCTTCATTCACTATCCTTATTTGATGATAGCCACTTTTAAGGTCCATCCTACTGAAGTAGGTCAAACCTTGTAGCTTATCAAACATATCTTCTACCTTCGGTACGAGAAATCTATTTTTGATAGTGATACAATTTATGTTACCATATACACTATGGTAGTGATGTGTGTGAACACACTAGGACCGCTGGGGCATTTTTTCCCTCTTTAGGAGGTTTTTTCCCCCGAGCATTGTATATACGCCCATCACTCTAGGGCTATCTATCTTTCCATTGCATACTAAGTACCACACTCTCTATTGTGTGCCTTGAGCTTCCTTTGTCTTCTCCAAGCTGTGTGCATTTCTCCGCAACCCTAATTCCAACAATTGGTATCAGAGCAGGTTGCGTCCTCCCGGGCTTAGTCGCCAGCTGCTCCAGCACGCGCCTACTCCCTTTCTTCGATTTTAGCGAGCTTTGGCAAGCGTTCATAGCTCGACAAAAATTTTGGGATAGCTTGTAGAGCTTAGTCTGCTCAAATTTTTGATTTGGGCTCATTTCGGCCTCCATTTCCACTACAAGCAGTACTGCACAGGCTATTTCGTGATTTGTGCAGAATTTCTATCAGTGCGGTTTTCTGCATAACAGGTGCCTCATAGTCTCCTACGGTTTGTGCTATATAGCACGTGTTGCTCCCGCTCCGTTTCTCCTATTTTCGGGCAGTTTTCACATCAGGTGCAACATTTACCTTGGCTGACAACAACACAGATGCGTTCAAGATGTTTGTTGCTGAGGACAGGTTGGATGGGGACAACTACCCCATGTGGGCTTATATGATGCAACATGTTCTTGCGTTAAAGGGTGTCTGGAACATTGTGCAGGGCATTGATGTACATCCCGGTTCTAAGGATGCAGGCGATGTTGAGGATGTTGCAGGTCTTGCTGCAAGGATTGCTGCTATTAGAGTTATTTTGCCTACGGCAGAACAATCTTGTTGGGATGTAAAGGATGCGCAGGCTCATGCATTGATTGTGTTGTCTGTGAAGCACACCATTGTTCTTCACATTTGTTCAGCAAAATCTGCAAAACAGGCTTGGGATATTCTAGCATGTCTTTATGCAAGCCGCAATGAGGCTAAAATTGCTTTGCTGCATAAAGAGTTGGAGTCGAAGATTATGCATGAGGAAGATGATATGGACACTTTCCTTGCTGGTGTCAAAGATATCAATGAGCAACTTATTTCTGCAGGTGAAGTCATTTTAGACAGCTCCCTTGTGCAGACTGTTCTTGATGCCTTACCAGATTCCTACCAGACTTTTGCTAGTACTTGGAGGCTGATGACCCAAGGAAATCCTGAAGTTGTCAAGTTTGATGCATTATGCACATTGCTGTTGCAAGAGTCACTTTCCAGAAAAAACAGAACTAGGCAGCGTGCAGTTGGACAAGCTTTTATTGCGTCTCAAAGAAAGGGTGGTAACAACAATGCGGCCACTTCTTATGGTTCTGCTGCAAGTGGCAAAACTTCTATTCCTAATGCTTCTACTGGCAGCAATTCGTCTGGAAATTCTAGTGATAAGGGAAAAAAGAAGATGGGTTGCCATTATTGTAAAGCTAATGATCACTTGATCAAGCCGTGTCCTAAGTTGAAGGCCAGGAGGCTAAGAAGAAAGAGGGTGGTTCCACTGCAAATGCTGGTTCCACTACAAACGGAGCCATTGTTGAGTCTTCTGTGAAAGGAGACTGTGTTGCTGATGTTGATGCAGAATGGGCTTTTAGCGCAGAGTGCACTTACAATCCCGCTGTCCATGATGCATGCTTGTCAGTTTTTGTTGCAGATTCATATGTGTGGTATTTCGATAGTGGTGCTACAAAGCACATTACCTCACATCGTGAATTGTTTACCTCTCTCGTGTCTGTCCCTCATGGGAATTCAGTCACTTGTGCCAACAATGCCTCTTATCCGGTTCAGGGAGTGGAAAGATTGTGCTTACTACTGCAAGTGGCAGTTCCTTCACACTTGTTGATGCACTTTATGTACCTGGGATCAAGAAGAATCTCTTGCCTGTATCCGCACTTGCTAGACTTGGACTTGAAGTCAAATTTGTGGATGACGGATGTACAGTTCATGATCTCAGTTTTGGTGATGAAATTGTTGCATCTGGCCTTTTGTGTCGTGGGCTATATAAGCTCACTTTGTATGAAAAGTGTGGATAAAATTTTGCAAATGCTATTGCAGATTCAAGGGCTATTTCAGATGCAAAACTTTGGCATGCACGTTTTGGTCATTTGAATTTTGCCAGTTTGCTGCGTTTGCAGAAATATGATATGGTTGCTTCTTTGCCGCCTCTTGAAGCACCTGTCAAATATGTTTGTGAAGGCTGTATTTTAGGTAATATGCAGCGTTTTAAGTTTCCAAAGGATGGTATCTCAAAATGTACTATGTGCACCCTCCATTCCGATCGAGAGGGGGAGTCTATGTCTCATGAATTTAATGCATTTCTGGCTAGTTGTGGGATAAAACACCAATGTACAGTGCCTTATACACCTCAGCAAAATGGTGTTGCTAAGAGGAAAAATAGGTTACTGATGGAAATGGCATGATGTATGGTCAAAAGTCAAGCTTCGCCGCATTCTTTTTGGCTTGAGGCCATCATGTGTGCCACTTATGTACTTATCATGTGTGCCACTTATGTACTTAACATGTGTCCTAAAAAAGCTTTGCAATCTATTACTCCATATGAAGCACGACATGATGGAAAGCCTTCTATTGAGTACATGCGTGTTTTTGTCTGTTTGGCATATGCTTTGGTGCCATAAAGCAGCACAGAAAATTGGATGATAAGGCTATCAAATGTATTTTTGTTGGTTATAGTGCTGAAAGCAAAGGTTACAGGTTATATCATCCGCAAACAAAGCGTATTCTGGTTTCACAGGATGTAGTGTTTGTGGAAGATTCTGTTCAACCCTTGCTGTCATGTATTAGAGACAATAATGTAAGCTCACATGACATTTATGACACTTTCTTGCCTCTTTTCAGTGGTGGAAATACGAATGTAATTTCCAATGAGGAAAATGTTACAGATCAGCCTATTACTGATCCAGATGTACATGATGTACTTGATGAGGAAAGGGCTGAAAATGAGCACGCTAGAGGTATGCCAAAATGGTTGTTGCACACTTTGCATGACAGTAAATTGGATGCACCTTTGTCTAGTCGTACTCGTTCAGGCTCTCACCATGCATCTTATGCATCAGATTGTTATGCTTTGGCTGTGTTTAGCTTACAGGATGTTGAGGAATCTCTGTCTTTTGATGAAGCACAAAATTCAAAAACATTGGATGGCTGCCATGCAATCAGAATATGATGCACTTATAGAGAATTACACATGGACTTTATGTGATTTGCCTCCTGGAAAAAAGGCCATTGGTACGAAGTGGGTTTACAAGTTGAAACGCAAGACGGATGGTGAGATCGATCTCCATAAGTCTCTACTAGTTGCAAAGGGTTATGCACAGCAAAAAGGCATAGATTATGAAGAGACTTTTTCTCCCACTTGTCGTATGACTACTGTGCATTGGTAGCTCATTTTGGTTGGGATGTACACCAATCAGACATTGTTACTGCTTTCTTGAATGGTGACATATTTGAGAAAGTTTATGTAATGCAGCCTCGCGGTTTTGTCATAAAAGGACAAGAGGACAAAGTGTGAAGATGTAAGAAGGCTTTGTATGGGTTGAAGCAATCTCCTCGTGCTTGGTATGAGAAAGCTGACACTCATTTGGTTAAACAAGGCTTTCGTAACAGTCCAACAGAAAGCACATTGCATGTAAAGCGTGAGGGTGATGTACTTCTCATTGTGGTTCTTTATGTCGATGATTTGCTAATCATTGGACCAAATGAGAGACATATTGCTGAATTTAAGGCTGATTTGAATGCTACTTTCAAGATGAAAGATTTCGGGCTATTGCATCATTACTTGGGTATTTAGTTTAAGCAGTGTAATGGTTATATTGCCTTGTGTCAGAAAAGTTACATAGAGACATTTCTATGTAAGTTTAGTCTTGAGGATTGCAAACCTCGTGCCACTCCCATGGAAACAGGTTCGAAGTTGAGTCTACATGATGCTGGTGATCCTGCTGATGTCACTCTTTACCAAATTGCTGTTGGCTGCCTCATTTATGTATGCAACACGAGGCGAGATATTCAGTTTGTAGTCTCACATGTCAATAGATTTATGCATAGCCCAGGGTCTAAGCATTGGCAGGCTATCAAGAGGATTTTCCGCTACCTTAGTGGAACTTTACATCTTCGCTTGTTTTATCCCAAGGAGGGATCATTGTCGCCAGACTTACATGCTTTTTCGGACTCAGATTGGGCTGGTTGTTTTGACACGTGAGTGTCCACAAGTGGTTTTTGTTTCATGCTTGGCAGTTCATGTATATCATGGTTGAGCAAGAAGCAACCTACTGTGGCCACTTTGAGTTGTGAGGCTAAGTACAGGGCAGTCTTCACAGCTACGGTTGAGTGTGTATGGCTCAGATGCCTTATGGCTGATTTGGGTGTTGGACAGGACATTGCCAACACTATCTACACTGACCGTCAGAGCGCATTGGCAGTTGCGAGGAACCCAGTTTTTCATGCTCACACAAAGCACATTGAGGTGCATTACCACTATGTCAGGGAGAGGCTCTCAGCAGAAGAGATTAGCTTGGCTTATGTGCCAACACAGGACAACCTTGCAGATATTTTCACAAAGGCATTGTCTCGTGAGAAGCTTGAAGCTTTCCGCAAAGCTTTGGGCTTACTCCCCTTTGTGGAATGATCATGTCCTCAGGGCATGGCACTTCCCTTTATGCATGAGCCAGCTCTCGTTCACCGCATCATTCTAGGGGGGGTTTGTTACCACATACATGTGGTAGTGATCTGTGTGAACACACTAGGACCGCCAGGGCATTTTTTCCCTCTTTAGGAGGTTTTTCCCCCCGAGCATTGTATATACGCCAATCACTCTAGGGCTATCTATCTTTCCATTGCATACTAAGTAACACGCGCTCTATTGTGTGCCTTGAGCTTCCTTCGTCTTCTCCAAGCTGTGTGTGTTTCTCTGCAACCCTAATTCCAACAATTTAGTGCTTGATATTCCACACACATGTGGTATGTACCATCTTTGTTTTGCACTAAAAGGACTGGAGAAAAAAAGGGAGAGGAGCTAGGCCTTACCATCCCTTTGTCTACTAATTCTTGTACTTGCCTCATGATCTCCTCTTGTTGAGCTTGGGAAACTGAATAAGGAGGCTTGTTAGGTGGTGAGCTTCCTAGTAGGAGCTCAATTCAATGTTCATCATCCCCTCATTTAGGAGGTAACTCCATAGAAATATCGTCGATAAAAACATTTTGGAACCTATTTAGAAAATTAGACAAGTCTAATTGCTCTTGATTCCTACCATTTACATTTGACCTTTGATAAAACATTAGGACCTTTTATGAATTTTTTGACAAAAATCATATACGCAAAAACTGAGCTTTTTATTGATTTGTCAAAATTAGGATAATTTACAAGGGGTATGGTACGGCGAGGCTCATTAGCATCTATGTACATGCTATTTTTCCTGTACTTGAAATACAACCTTCTTTCAGGGAAATTTACATTAACAGTCATACGGTCAAACCATGGTGCCCCTAGGATGACATCTTCATGCTTGAGAGGAGAGATGAAGAAATCCTCATTGTCAACATAGCCTTGGACATGAAGCCTTAATTTCCCAATCGAGGGAGTAACTGTGGCTTCTTTCCCCTTGAAGTCTCCATTGACTACAACAACATCTCCCATCTCATGAGCTTGAATGCCTAACTTGGTGGCCAACTCCATTGATATGAAATTGTGAGTAGAGCCAGGGTCAAACATGATAAAGGCATCATGCTCCCTTACCTTACCCCAAGCATAGGAGAGAGGTGATCATTTGCAATGAGCATCCTCTTTTGGAGCTTTGATCGTGGAAGCTCTAGGAGTCTCATTGTGGGCATTTCTTTTGGGGCAAGAACGATAGCCATGTCCTTGCTCCCCACACTTAAAGCATTTGTGGTCCTTACGAAAAGCTTCTAGCTCTTCAAGAGAGAGTTTATTTTTACCTTTGTAAACTTCCTTCTCCTTGGACTGATTTTTGTTGTTGTTGTTATTGGAATTGCCTTGGGAAGAGTTTTGGGCATTTTTCTTCCCTCTTGATTCATTTTGGTATTTGTTTTCCATGGGCTTGGCATTCCTTTTATCCCCTTGTTGAAAATTGATATGCAAAACAACCATAGTGTGGTGGATTACTTTAGTGATAATAGCAAGCCGTTTGCGAGTTGACATACTCGACCATCTCTTCAGGTAATCCCACACAAAATTGTTGCTTTTGCTTGGTAAAGTCTATCTTTTGAAAGACAGTAGCCTTGAGATGTAAATTCAAAAACGTGTCAACATATTTATGGATAGACTCGTTGGAGAGCAACTTTGAACTCCACCATTTGGTAAGCAATTTTTCCTTTGCATCGCTTGCAAGGAATTTCTTCATGATGCAAACTCGTAGAGTTTTTCATGTCCTTGGGGCTTCACCATTCCCGTGGAGACTAGCCCACCATTGACGAGAAGATTCTTGAAAGTGCATTGCTACATGGTGTAGCTTGGAGGACTCTGCAAAGCCCTCATCTCCAAAGGCCGCATCAAATTGCTAGATGAAGGCCAATACTTTGTCAGTAGCACCAAAGGTGCCATCATAGGTGAGAAGAGAGATACTTTTTCCTCGCTCTTTGAACTTCTTAAGATTTTGGGACCTTCTCCAAGCAGGGTAGGATTTGCGATGTCCTCTCCTCTTGTATTCTCTAGGAGAACATCCACTACTTTTATTGGAAGAGGAGGAAGGTAAAGAAGAAGGAGAAGAGGGTGACCTCTTTCTTGCCTTTTTCTTCCTTTTTTCCTCTCTTCTCTTTTGGAGTAACAAGGAGAAGGACTATAGGATGATCTTTTTCTTTTAGGAGGAGTTGGGGAGTTTCGAGACCGCCATCTTTGTGGAGCTACATCTTCAAAGGAATTTGGAGACTAACTTCTTTCTTGTTCATTGTATTCCTCCTCTTCTCTTATCTAAGAGAGTCTTATTTTGGAAGTCTCAACAAGAGGCCTCCTAAGATCTCTCTTCTTGGAGGGGAAATCCCATAAGCACAAAGTTGTTGATGAGTAACTTCGGCTTGCAAGGCAGAGTTGCCCATAGCTTGTTGCAACCTAGTAATAAGATAATTCACAACAAACATTGAGGCATCATTAGAAGCACCTCATGTGCAAAATCAAAGTTGTCAATATTCATTCTACTCTCTTGATTATAGTCTTCCAGGCTAATTAAATTTATGTATATGCTACTTTGTGCTTTTGTACCCTCAAAAAACTTAGTTGCTACTCTTCTTTATCTTTGAAAATCAACTCTCAAGCAGCCACACCCGTGGTTTAGAGACTGTTGATTGCAAAGAATAGTGCACGGGGTCTAACATGTTGCTCGGTTGATTATGGTTCTTATCAAGCTTGCTAGTAGCTCAATAATGGTTAAGCCAAAGGCAAGTCCCAAGAGACTCCATTATTAAGTCTATAGTTCCCAACGGTGTACCTCGAACTAAGTCCTTTTCAACCAAGATAATAAATCCTTGTCCCACTTACCGTATTGCAATGAATATGTCCAACCTTTCATGGACAACTTAAGGACCTCTCTTCTTAAGCAAGAAAAGAGAAACCAATACCTTTGATATTGATAAAATGGTTTGCCTATGAACCATGAGAATAGCGAGATTAAGAACTGCAGTGAGCATTTTTATGAGACTACTTTGAGAAGATAGAGGGTGAACTTAATTAGCGGTAGCAACATAACTATTATACTTAATTAACTTGGCATGAACAATACTTTGTAAGAGAGAGAACTAGAGAACTTAACATCAGTTGATGACCAGATTTATGTGGAGCCGGTCCCCCCTCCAAAAGGCTTTTGTATTATAATTTCTCCCATAAAGAGAGACTTGATACAATACAAGCTTTGTGTTCCTTAAGACCTTGATGGTGCAATGAAGATAGAGATCTTCATGCACCACAAATATTCCTGTAACTTAGCTAAATGAAAGCATTAACTTTTCCTTGGCCTCAATCCCAAGACCTCAAACACCTTCGAGGGTGGAGAGAGCTAGTAGGGAATGAGGATAGGGAAGAGGAAGAAGAAACATTCTCACGAGAAAGAAATATTTCCTCTCTTATCATCCCTCTTGTTGCATAGCATAACATAATAGCATAATAATGCTGATAAGGAATATGGAAAGCTTAAGAATTGAAGCATGGTTCTTGGTTGGATTTGCATTCCATAGCCAAGAGTGTTGGTGTAGGCTCTCAACTTCTCAACAAGCTTCGAGAAGGACATGATCAAGTTCTTGCACTTAGCACTTCACACAATGAGTGTGTGTGTGAGTGTGTGTGTGAGAGATTATATCTTGCAAGCAATCCCCCTAGTTTCTTGGGTCAACCCCTCATTCTAGCTCATGCCTTGTGCTCATTGGCTCTCTCAAGCCTAGGTCAATTCAACCAATAGAGGTAGCATTTGAACAAGTGTCCTCCTTTTCCCTTTGAGAGAGAGGGCTTGACAAATGCCAAAAATTTTAATTTAATTAGCTAAATCCTCATTGGACCTCTCTAAGGGCCAACCAATAGGCTTTAGGCACACCGTGGGGGCAACGTAGGTAGGGGCTTGTGTCCCTTTTTTCTCTTTGAGCAAGGGGTGCCCTTTGGGAGAAGGGGGAATCATTTAACCCCACCCCTTGCTCTCATGGCTCACCCCCTCCTTTGGAGGCACGAGTTTTGACTTTCAAGGCCCCAAGCACCTTGGCCTCCTACATGCTTAAGCACCTCAAGATTCTTAGTCATCAAGCATGGGATTAGCAAGTGCATGGCCTCTCTCTCTCTCTCTCTCTCTCTCTCTCTCTCTCTCTCTCTCTCTCTCTCTCTCTCTCTCTCTCTCTCTCTCTCTCTCTCTCTTGCCCCTAGCCTCAAGGGCTCACCCCCTCCTTGTAGGGATTGGATTTGACCTTTCAAGCACATGCCTAGCTTAAGCATGCACCTTAGCTTCAAGCATCTCATGCACTTTAATCATCAAGAACCCCAAGCATTGCTTGGCCTCACTTAACCTAATGTCTAAGGACTTTTAATGCTAACATTTGGAGGTCTTTAATGAAGCTAACCCTAAGGTATTCAAGCTCCATTAGCTAGCATTTCTCTTTGATAGACCATCGCCCATTTGGACCCATTGAATTTTGTCCCGTGCTTAGATAGATCCACAAGCACATGTCTATATTCTAACCCTTGTTCTCATTTATTCTCCCACATTAAATGATTAGTTCAATATGAGAAAAAAAATTGGGTTAGTTAAATACTAGATTGTAGGGCAAGACCGTTCATTTTTGGTTGGGTGCAATGGCTTATATGGTGCTAAGAGGTTGCTTCTCGTTACCATCTCTGCAAAATAGAAGCATGAAGGAGGGTTAGTAAGGTGGAAAGGGTCCATGAAGGATGCCAAGACATGGAACCTCATGTTTATAATATTGGTTGAGGTAGTAATCTAGTAAGCTCAATGAGAGAGCTACAATTGATGAACCAATGGATTTTGTCAAAGACAGATAATGGAAAACATGAATTACAGGCACTACTATATTTGTTGGGTTTGTATCCCAACGCTCACCTAGCCTCGTGGTGGTGGGTTTTCCCACTTGTACCTCATCCTCCTCTTCAATATCATCTATTGAGTGTACTCGTTGTTGTATCCATGCCCTCTACATGAATCACTCACCTATACTTTTTACAAGGGTATAATTTTTTTTTCAGTTGAGTATATTGATACTCACTTCCAACTCTCTGTAGAGCTTTGAAACGTCATTGACTAGCCTGTATATTGATAGTACCTTTATGCATAGGATAAAAGTTGCATGCCACCTTCAAGCCCGGGGGTACACCTTGGTGATTTGTAGGTGTATCACATGCGCTCGTTTAGAAGGGTATATTTTAGTTCTAAAAGTTATAGTTTTACACTTATGGGGGGGGGGGTGGGGTGGAGGTAATTCAATTTTAAAAAAAACTTGCAAGTTTCATAAGAAAGAGGGGTCACTTTATTCAAAGCTAGAAAAAGTGTAGAGGGGTGTTTTAGTACCCTCTGATCGTGTTAGACTTACACCACTCCGTTGATTCACATAGGTCTAGGGCATACTTGTATAGATATCAAGTCTTTAGGATGGCCACCCATAGTCTAGCTTGTACCCGGTCCAACTGCCTGAGTTTGGGGCCAACCGCCCACCTTGTTCGGATGCCCTCATATATATTTCATTTATTTCTTGTTGGGTCGTGGGGGATTTTATCTGGCATATCCCTACCTCCCCTTGGGCATCTATTTATGGGGGGTTAGAGTTTGCCTCTTTCTTTTTATGATATATATATTTTCTTCATGAAACTCGTGCTTAGATATACCAAGAACTTCACCCAGAGTAAACTCAACTTTACTACTGAGAATCCTATTTGAGGACAGATTGAACGAGCACCCAACTGGTCGGACACGTAGCCAGACACCACCTTTGTTCTCTATTAGTTTTTTGAGCTAGTGTAGTAATACTCTGTGTAAATCTTGATTCAAGAGTAATGGATCCATTCCCTGAGTTGTAATACTGTAATGATATTTGTAAAGGTCCATGAGTCAGCCAGTGGCCATTTAGAATGCCCTAGGTATAAAGGCCAATAACCTTAATGTGAAAGAAGGCTTATCTTTAGAGAAGAAAGAGCTCTACTATGCGTACGCTCAAGCGACTACAAAGCTCCAACTTGTAATCATCGCAACTAATGATTGGGTAATCCATTTTTAATTTTGAAACATGCATTGTGTTCCTCTCTCTTTGCTCTTTAATTCAAGTTTAAGCATTGTCAGTTTTGCTGTGGTTTGTGACTACATGTCTGTGAGCTATAATTGTAGATTGAGTTCTTAACATTAGGAAAAATATGAACCCTCTAGGGGCCCTTTGGGATTAAGGTTAATTAGAGGCCAGCCAATGAGAAGAGGGTGGTGGACACACTCTATGCCCTTAAAAATGTAGGGGGACAAAGTAGTCTTACACTTCTTAAATGGGGTGGGGGGGGGGGGGGGGGGAGGGGGGGTGGGGCACATACAACCTCCAACTTCCCTCCTTTTTGATCCGGTTTTAAAAAAATCCCAAAAATTTGAAATTTTTCAAAATTTTCAGAACTCAAATTTCATCTTCTTAAAACCCCCCTAAAACTATTTTATGGTCAAAAAAGCATTTTTTGACCTCAAAAAGTCCAAACGTACACCCAAAAACCCTCAAATTCAATTTTTAAAAAAACTTTTGAAAAATATTTTTTTGCTATCCAGAGCTCCCCCAAAAGTAGTTATTAGGCAAAAAGTGATTTTCTCTCTCTAGAACCCCTTTTCCAACCCCTCCTTGATTGCAACCATCACACTCATCCTCTACTCCAACACTCTCTCTCTCTACACCATCTCCATTGCTGCAGCAAGGAAGCTCCTCTCTCCTCCCCTACCACCTTCCATTGCCACACCAAGCAAAGGTTATCCACCTTCTCCTCCCATTGCCACACGAAGCAAGGGTTATCCACCTTCTCCTCCCATTGCCACAAGGGTTATCCACCTTCTCATATCACTTTATCCTCTGTACATTGTAGCAACAAGCAAGGTCCTTCTCCTCCTCCTAGTTTTCTTTGCTCAACCATGGCCAACTCTACTTCGCAAAGGCGGCCAAAGGATGAGGTCACAGCACTTGCATGCCACAACACTAGAGGTGTAGATGATGAGTGGGTGCCACAAGAGTTCACCAAAGGTGCTTGGGTATGTTAGGAAATAAGACGTAGCTAAATAGATAATTGAGTAGATTACTTAATGGAGAGAGAGAGAGAGAGAGAGAGAGAGAGAGAGAGAGAGTACACACGATATACGTGGTTCACCCAATGTGGGCTACGTCCACGGGAAAGCAGCCACTCAATGGCTTTAGTGTTGAAGATGATGAAACAGGAAACAGAAGGAAGACAGCAACTCAGAGTAGGAAGAAGATGGAGAAGGAGAAGACACAGAGCTTGTGTACGAGATCATTGTAGTCTCTCTCTCGGTATTGGAATAATAATGTATATACAAACTCAGAGCTACAAAGCTTATATGAAACCCTAAGTGATAAGGTGTCCTTTCACACCGGATGTCCAGGGGGAAAAACCCAGTGGGAGAAAAGTGCCCCTGGTGAAGCGCGTATACACACTAACACTACTACATGTCTACAAATCCCCCCTGTAGTGATAGTGTGAATCCGTACAAGGTAGCAGATCATCATGTGTATGAGAGTAATCCCAAAGCTTTTCGGAAAGCTTCAAACTTTTCTCGTGATAACGCCTTCGTAAATAGATCTGCAATGTTATCCTATGTAGGACAGTAAGTTAGTGTGATCTCCCCTGCATGTAGCCTTTCCCTGACATAGTGGTAGTGAACCTCTATGTGCTTTGTTCTTGCATGAAATACTGGATTCCTTGCAACTGCCATAGCACTCTGACTGTTAGTGAAAATGGTAGTGGGTGCCTGTTGACACTCACAAAGATCTGCCAATAACCTGCGTATCCATACACAATCAACTGTTTCCGTGAAAGTTGCGTTGTACTCAGCTTCACAAGTTGATGTAGCCATTGTGGGTTGCTTCTTGCTTGGCCAAGATATACATGCATTTCCCAAGAAAAAACAATTGCCACTTGTGGAATGTCGTGTGTCAAAATCACCAGCCCAATCTGAATCGCTGTAACCAAGAAGCTGCATAGAACTGTGCTTTCCATATATATCCCCCCTTGGAAAGAACATGGCAAGATTAGGGGTACCTGAAAGGTAACAAAGTATGCGCTTCACAGCCTGCCAATGATGCATACCTGGGCTGTGCATAAATCTGCTTGCTTGTGAAACCCCAAATTGAATGTCTGGACGAGTGTTGCCTGCCAAATATATCAAGCAACCAACCGCTGCTGCATAAGTATGTACATCAAAAGTTTCTCCAGCATCATGCATGCTCAACTTTGATCCAGTTTCTACGGGTGTAGAGATTGGCTTACAATTTTGCATACCAAACTTGTCCAAAATTTTATGCAAATATTTTGTCTGCAACATGTATATGCCATCCTCTGATTGCACAAACTGAATACCCAAGTAATAATGTAGCAAACCAAGATCAGACATCTCAAAGGTTTTTCTCAAAGCATCTTTAAACGCTTCAATTTCATTTGCATTATTGCCTGTAAGAAGCATATCATCCACATAAAGTGTTAGCATAATGAGAACTCCATCTCTCTTTTTGACATACAAAGTACTTTTTGTTGGACTATTCTGAAATCCCTGGCCAATCAAATAAGTTTGTATCTTCTCATACCATGCTCTTGGAGCCTGTTTGAGACCATACAAAGCTTTACGCAATGTACATACCTTTTGCTCTTGACCTTTTACAACAAAACCACTTGGTTGACTTACATAAACTTCTTCCTGCAAATCACCATTCAAAAAAGTAGTTTTGATATCCAACTGATGCACTTTCCAACCATGATGAGCAGCAATTGCAACTAGTGATCCAACTGTGGACGCACGAGAAGTAGGAGCAAAGGTTTCATCATAATCTATGCCTTTCTGTTGCGCATAGCCTTTTGCCACAAGCCTTGCTTTGTACCTGTCAACAGTACCATCTTGTTTCCTTTTTACCTTAAAAACCCACTTTGTACCAATAGGCTTTTTACCTGTAGGCAAGTCCACTAGATCCCATGTATGATTCTTATGAATAGAATCAATTTCTTGCTGCATAGCATCTTTCCACTGAACACACTCTAAAGCTTGTTCAGATGAATCAGGCTCATCTGCATCACAAAGAGTGCTAAAGCAATCCAAATCTACTTACTCTCTGCCAAAAGTAGTACCAGCACGTGTTTTTCGTGGCAATGGTGCATCCAACTTGCTATCCTGCAAAGTTTTCTGAACCCATTTAGGCAAGGTTCTTTCTTCCCTGAGAACTTCTTGCTCTTCACGCACAATTTCCTCTACATCATGAGGTGTCACATGCTGATCAAAAGATTGATCAAGATTATCAACCTGTTGTGATTCTTGATTCTCCACAAAAGAAGGAAGCAAACCTTCAAATACATCATGTGTCTGCATATGAGGTACATCAAAGGCAACCATAGGTTGAGCAGTAGTTTCTGCAAAAATTATATCACGACTTTCAAAAATCTTGTTTGTAGCAGGATTGTAAAGTCTATAACCTTTACTTCCACTACTGTACCCCACAAATATACATTTGATTGCCTTATCATCAAGATTCCCACGTAACTGCTAAGGGATGTGAGCATAAGCAAGACAACCAAAAACACGAAGATAACTGACTGAAGGTTTTTTGTCATACCAAGCTTCATATGCAGTAATGGTCTTCAAGGCACGAGTAGGACACCTTTTCAAAACATGTGCTGCACAAGCAACTGCCTCCATCCATAGCTTATGAGGCAAACTCTTAGCCTTGAGCATACATCTAGCCGTCTCCATTAAAGACCTGTTCTTCCTTTCTGCAACACCATTCTATTGTGGTGTGTATGGCATAGTGCATTGGTGTTTAATGCCTTTCTTTCCCAAAAAATCCTTAAATGCACCTGACATGTATTCACCTCCTCGATTGGTACGAAGAGTCTGTACTTTGCAACCTGTTTCATTTTCAACCATGGCGACATAATGTTGAAAAACTGCAAACACATCTGACTTTGCTTTGAGTGGATACACCCAACAAAACCTGGAAAAGTCATCAATGAAGGTCACAAAATAAAGGCTGCTTCCTATCGATGGCGTCCTCATAGGACCACATACATCACTGTGTACAAGCTGCAACTTTCGTGTCGCACTAACTGAACCATCCTGCAAAAATGCAAATCTGTGCATCTTTCCAAGAACGCAACCTTCACATACATGTCTTGGTGGCATCTCCAATAAAGACAAATCATGCACCATATTATGACGTTGTAAAGTCATCAAACTGCCATAACTAACATGCCCGAATCTAGAATGCCACAACTCAGCATCCTGCATGGCCTGAGTCTTTGTTTCTGCAATACATACCTGAATCTGCTGTTCATAATGATCTAGCACAAATAGCCCATTTTCCAGCGTACCTGTAGTGATAAGAGAATAACCATTCTCTCGATCTCTTACAACACATCTGTCATCCTCAAAAATGACCCGAAGACCATTTTTTGCAAGAGAGGATACAGACAACAAATTCTTCTTGATCCCTGGAACATATAAGACATCTGGCAAGCATAAATCTGAACCATCTGAAATGGTAATCAAAATCTTACCAACGCCTTTGATTGGATAAGAAGCATTATTTGCACATGTCACCTTCTTTCCTGCTGGAGCTGCATCCAATGAACAAAACAAATCCTTCCTTGAACTAATATGCCTGGATGCACCACTATCAAAGTACCAAATCATTTGTGTCTTGTCAACACTGTAAGCAGAAAAATCTGAACATACTACAAAAGCATAAGAATCCTGCACAAAGTTTGCAGACTCTTCTTTAGCTGTAGAAGAATCACCAAAAGCTGAAACAACCAAACTTGACTCTTTCTTCTTTTGTTTAGCAATTCGCTTTTTACACTCACTAATGTAGTGACCAGGTTTCTTGCAGTAGTGACATTTACCTTTCTTCTTGGACTTGTCGGAATCACCTTTAGACTTCTCTGAAGATTGTCCTGCACTAGACTTGGAGTAATGAGCACTCTCTTTACCCCTGTTTTTGTTCTGTACAACAAGAGCATGATCCATACCATCCACCTGTAAAGACTTGTTCTTACGTGATTGATCCTCCTACAATAGCAAAGCCACTAACTCTTCAAAATGAAGAGGGTCAGGATTAGCTCGCAAAGACAGAGTCAAAGAAGTCTGAAAAGTCAAATAAGATGGTGGTAGTGAATTGAGTGTTTTGGAAACCAAGTCCTTCTCTGGAATCACTTCATCAATGCTAAGCAATTGCTCTTTAAGATCCCTGATTTTTGTAAGATGCTCGACAATATCGTCACCTTCGTCCATCTGTATTTTGTCAAGTTGTTTCTTCAAAAACTCTATTCTGGCAGCGTTTCTTCCTCCAAACATAGCTTGTAGAGTGTTCCAAGCATCCTCAGAAGTTCTGCAAGATCTGATATGTGGTGTGATTGTCCTCTTTATGGTTAAGGCAATCACAGCCATAGCCTGTGCATCTTTAGTATCCCATCTCTTTTGCTCTGGAGTGACTTGTGAGGGTCCTGCACCACCAGCTGCACCACGACCAGGCGTGGCAGGTGCAATGCTACCTGGATGAACTTCATCTCCAGATACATAATCCCACAATCCTTTACCAACCAAAACATTTTTTGCCATAAAAGACCAAAGAGAATAGTTGGTACCATCCAATTTGTCTTCGGATGTAAACGCACCAAAAATCTCTTTCTCCGTAGATTGAGCCATACTGTAGATGCACACAAGAGAGCAAAAGAACCTCCAAGAGATTCACAAATCTCCTCTCCAATCCAAGAAAAACTCTACACAAAATCTCAGCACAAAGCTAAGACAAGCTGCTTCCCAAAAGAACTGTTTACCTGAAGAAAATCTGTCAAAAAGCACACCCTCTTGATCTAAACGCCTCCGAAAAGTAGCTTCTGCTACGCTGCTCAGAACAAAATTCTGAGGGCTTGAACGGCTTCGAAAGGGGGGTAAAACGGCAGGTCACCTGCTCAGAATACTCCCGGAACGTCGAGGATGCTCCCCGAAGGAAATTTTCCGAAAACTGCCTGAAAACTGCGATTGCGCGCGCGGACGCGAAAACGCAAGTAGAGGCTCTGGAAATCACCTTGCTCTGATACCAATTGTTGAAGATGATGAAACAGGAAACAGAAGGAAGACAGCAACTCAGAGTAGGAAGAAGATGGAGAAGGAGAAGACACAGAGCTTGTGTACGAGATCTCTGTAGTCTCTCTCTCTATATTGGAATAATAATGTATATACAAACTCGAAGCTACAAAGCTTATATGAAACCCTAAGTGATAAGGTGTCCTTTCACACCGGATGTCCAGGGGGAAAAACCCAGTGGGAGAAAAGTGCCCTTGGTGAAGCGCGTATACACACTAACACTACTACATGTCTACATTTAGTACTTCAAAACAAGAAGTAGTTTACAAAGGGATTATACCCTTAATGGAGCTCCCGCCTTGCTTCACTCTCACCACCTCACACTCACCTTGTTGCATCAACTTCACACCATGAAATGTGTGTAGAATTGGCCTCCTTTTATAGGCCAAAAGGGCTGCCCTCTCTTATGAGAGACAGCCATGTGTAGCCGCCCTTGTGCGAATAAGTCCAAATCGGACCCTCCAATCCGCCCATGTGTGGCCGCCCTTGAGAAGACAAGTCAGCTTTTGAATTCGGCCACTGGCCATTGAATTCGGCCACCGGCCACCGGCCATTGACTTCCGACCACCGACCACCGGCCATCGGCCATTGACTACCGGCCACCGGCCAACCGACCGGTTTTTTTCCGACCACTTTCCGGCCGCCGTCCGGCCATAATATTCCGGTGAAAAAAAAAGTGTTGCCCCTGATTCTTGTCCGTGAAAATTTTGGTTTCCGGTGAGTGATTTTCCTTCACGCACGATGGCTTCTCCTCATAATGGGGGCCTTACAAATGTGCGCTTTTACCACAGAAAATTACAAGGGTAAATCAGGCTCCATACTTAACAATCTCCCACTTGGAGACTGATCTCCAAACCAAACGTGTGACTGCTTTCCATTCTAGCTTCTTATCCTTGAATGCCGATTGAAGATGAGCAAAATCTCAACTTCTCCTTGTTGACCACCTTTGTAAACATGTCTGCAGGATTTTCACTTGTATGCACCTTTCCTAGCTTTAGTTGTCCCTCTTCCAAAAGAGTGCGTATGAAGTGATATCTCACCTCAATGTGCTTTGTCCTTGAATCAAAGGCTGAGTTCTTCGCAAGATGGATAGCGCTTTGGCTATCACTGTACAAGACACAATTCTCTTGTTTGAATCCAAGCTCTTCTAAGAATCTGTGAAGCCACAGAATTTCTTTGCTTGCCTCCGTCATTGCTACATACTCTGCTTCCGTGGTAGAAAGTGAAACCACTTTCTGCAGCTTTGAAGCCCAGCTTACTGCTGTGCCTCCAACCGTGAACACATAGCCAGTAGTGCTCCTTCGAGTATCTTTGTCACCTTCCATATCTGCATCAGCATACCCTTCTAGAAAAATATCAGTTCCTCCAAAATACAAATCATTTGTTGTTGTCCCTTTTAGATACCTAAGTATCCACTTCACAGCTTGCCAATGCTCTTTACCTGGGTTGTCCATGAACCTACTCACAACTCCCACTGCATGTGCAATGTCTGGCCTTGTCCAGACCATAGCATACATTAGAGAACCTACAGCTGCAGCATATGGAACTTTAGACATATAGGCTATCTCCTCTTGTGTCTTTGGACACATATCCTTCATTAGTTTAAAATGACCAGCCAAAGGTGTAGAAACTGGTTTTGCATTTTGCATTGCAAACCTTTCTAGTACCTTCTTGATGTAATCTTCTTGAGATAGCTTTATTGTCTTCTTCGTCCTGTCCCTTGATATTTTCATACCAAGTATCCTCTTTGCAGCACCTAAATCTTTCATTGAGAAAGATTTGGACAGCTCCTCTTTTAGGTCTTTGATGTCCTGCATGTTAGCACTTGCAATCAACATGTCATCAACATACAACATTAGGATGATGAATTTCCCATCTCCCAAATTCTCTGTGTAGACGCAGTGATCCGAGTTGCATCTTGTGAATCCATGATCCAACATCCATCGATCAAACTTCAAGTACCATTGTCTTGATACTTGCTTTAAACCATACAAGCTCTTCTTTAATCTGCAAACCATTTTCTCCTTACCTTTTACTTCATACCCCTTTGGTTGAAGCATGTAGATTTCCTCCTCTAAGTCACCGTGAGGGAATGCCGTATTTACATCCATTTGCTCGAGATTTAGATCATGAGCAGCCACAAGGCTTAAGACAAGCCTAATTGAGTTCATTTTTACAACATGAGAAAATATTTCATTGAATTCAATACCTTTCTTTTGAGGAAAACCTTTTACCACAAGCTTAGACTTGTACCTTTTCTTCCCACCTTCTTCTTCCTTTAGCTTGTACACCCATTTGTTTTGAAGTGCCCGCTTACCTTTAAGCAACACAACCAACTCCCATGTTTGGTTGCGATGTAGTGAGTCCATCTCCACTTGCATGCTCTTCGTCCATTCTTCTTTGGATTCATGTTGCATAGCTTCTTCATATGATTCCGGCTCTCCAGAATCTGAGATCAAGAGATGGTTGAAGGAAGGAACAAACCTTTCTGGAGGTCTACTTGCTCTTGTAGATCTTCGGGGAATAGGTTGAGGCTCCTCATTTGGTTGACGTTGTTGCACATTGTCACCGTTTGCAGTCCTTGAGTCTTCACCGTCCTCAAGCTCCATGTACTCATCACCTGTTTCTTTTGTTTGTTTTCTTTCCAAGTAATCTTTGTACATATTTTTTTCGTTAAAAATTACATCCCTACTCCTTAAGATTTTACCATCTTCAGGATTCCATAGGCGATACCCAAAGTCTCCTTCTCCATAGCCAATGAAGAAACACTTTTTGGACTTTGCATCTAACTTTGATCTTAGGCTTCTATCTATGTGCATGAAAGCCTCACACCCAAACACTTTGAGAAATGCATATTTCACCGGTTTACCTGTCCATGCCTCTTCTGGAACTCCCCCATCCAATGCCGTTGAGGGTGACCGATTGATTAAGTACACAGACGTACTTACAGCTTTCGCCCAAAGCTCAAGCGGTAGGCCTGCATGTAGCCCCATGCTTCGTGCTCATTCCATGATTGTCCTGTTCATCCTTTCCGAAATCCCATTTTGTTGAGGTGTCCTTGGGGTTGTCCTTTGCCTCTGAATGCCATTGCTAGCACAAAAGCTTTCAAAAGCTTGGCTGCAATATTCGCCTCCATTGTCGGATCTGAGGCATTTTACCTTGGTACCTGGTTCATTCTCCATAAAGGCTTTCCACCTTTGAAATATGGAAAACACATCGGATTTATTCTTCATGACATAAACCCATGTTTTTCTAGTCGCATCGTCTATGAATGTTACATAGTACAATGAGCCACCAAGTGATGGTGTACTTGCAGGACCCCAAACATCAGAATGAACCAACTCAAGTTTTTTATTTTTTCTTTCATTTCCTGATTTTTGAAATTTTACCCTCTTTTGTTTACCATAAACACAATCTTCACAGAACTCTAAGTCCACTTCTTTCAAACCTGGTAGAAGCTTCTTTGTTTGAAGGATTTGCATTCCTTTGGCACTCATATGCCCAAGTCGGTAGTGCCACACCGCACTGTCAACTTCTGTAGTTGCTGCACAAGCTGAAGGTTGCGTGCTAACAGTACACAAGTAAAGTGTACCGACTTTTTCACCCTTGGCAACCACCAAAGATCCCTTTGAGATCTTCCACCGTTTGTTTCCGAATGCAATGTTGTGACCTTCATCGTCCAATTGTCCTGTAGAGATCAAATTTTTGCGAAGAGAAGGAACATGCCTAACATCTTTAAGCTTCCATTCATTTCCGTTAGCAGTTTTGACAGAAACTGTAC